>NW_027397074.1:30371027-30587125 GCF_003265705.2 Callorhinus ursinus
TCCCCTCCCCTCCCCTCCCCTCCCCTCCCCTCCCCTCTCCTCTCCTCACCTCTCCTCTCCTCTCCTTTTCCTCTCCTTTTCCTCAGAGATATTTAATTTGCAGAGCACTGGAGAAAACATTTAACTGAAAATTGAAGAAGTAAACTGAAATTGAAGCAATGACCTTCCCTTTCCTCAGACATACACACATGTAACAGATTTATATGCCTTATTGTAAACATTCTGCTACATCTTTCCTCCACCTGCTACAAGGAGTTCGAGAATCTGCTTTTAACAAGAAAGATAAATTCACCAAATGTCACTGAGCCTCAGGGGGATCAGAGATGGTAAAACAAGTAGTTTAATGTTCTGATTTCCTTTTTCTAATGCATGTACTGTGTTATATTTTCAACCCAGTCTTTGAAACCACAGTGCTGAGTCTGGCCTCTGCATGGGCTAAGCAACATTTGCACCAGTGAATCAAGCAGATAAATCATCATCCTCTTATTTGTAGGTATGTGAATGGCTTGGAAGGAGTAATGTCAAATGATGAGGATGCAATTTGGTTATACTGGGTAAGGACTATTTGTGCATAGTATAACAATGATATTTAATCGGACTTTTATTATTTGTAAGGTGTTTCCTAAAAGCCCTAGTTATCTTTGTTGGTGTTTTTCAGAGCTGACCATCAGTACAATAGAGCAGGCTATTCATGAACATGAATAACCTTCAAGACACTGTAGTTAGTGTGCCTTCGTGGACCTCACAACTTGCTGCCATAGATAGATATAAAATGTCCTTCAAAGTGCAGCACATTTATAACACTTATGAATGTCACTGAGTCCAACAAGAGGAAGGAAGAAAGCAAGAAAGTCCAAAGGCTTGAAACTGAAAAAGCAAGTCAGGAAAACAGAAAAAAGAGAGGGGGGGAGGGGGAGATGGCGGAGAGAGGTAGCAAGCTACAGTGCGGAGAGCTTAATTTGATTAAAGGGGGAATGGTGGACGTGAAATGTAAAGGAAGCTTTCAAAGATGGTGGCAGCATTTTGATGGGAAAAAAAGTAACAATCATTGGCACAGAAGTGATAAATTCAGGAAACATTAAAATTTTAGTTGTAGATAGTGTGTGCCATGCATTTTTGTCATCTGTTTGATCAGGGTCCAGAACAGCTAGCATTGTCGCTTTTGGGGATTCACGGGAAAGGGGATGCCATTGGAGATAAGCTTGACACATGGGACTAGGAATATGCTCTAAAAAATTCAAGTCTGAAGTGGACTCTTCTGGCTTGTTGTGTCTAAATACCTTGGCTCAGATGATGCCACTCCTTTCAATTTTATTCCTTACGCAGTAAGAGGCTTTCAAACTATATATAAAGAAAATACTTATCACAGCTGTTTCTAAATGACTTAGAGAGGTAGACGGGGATGTCAGGAGAACACTATAACAAACGAGGAAAATGTTAATAAGAGCAGAATACTTTTTTTTCTTTATCCACCATTTATACTTCCTTAAAGAGGAGTGTTCTAAATAAAGTAATTATAACTAAGTTCCATAAGTAGATTTCTTTGATATTAGAATAAACTAAGTATATTTAAATATGTTTAATATGTTGTAACATATTGAATGATCATTGGGATGATGTGTGTGTATATGATTTGTGAATATTTGATATATTTTAAGGACTAGATGTGAAAAATATCATGCAGGCAAACTTAATAATAATTTAAAATCAAACTCACCCTTGCTAGTGCTTTAACATTTAAATGTTTGTCTCTCCATAAATGAAAATATTTCAACATATCGTGATTGCTACTCTGATTCATTTACCCATATGATGCTGTCATCACTTTGTTCAACTATTTTCAAGGACTACTCACTTATTTTTTAATAAATATCCATATTCCATAACTCAAACTTCTAGGTTCTTCTTAACTTTATATTCACCTATCTGACTGCCTTACTTCTCCATTTTTCTAATACAAGTCATCTTGTAAGCACCGGGTAGAAAATTCGGTATTCAGAGAACGTAACTTTTGCTTTCTTGATTACACTGTACCCATGTTCATACGGTTCTCTGTGTCAGAAGCTCTTTCCCCATACCCATTTTTGTCTTTTGGAATTTTATCCACTTGCTCATCTACAAATAAAGTGGCTGCTATTTCTTCTTATTCCTCCCCCTCCCCCTCCCTCCCCTCCTCCTCCTTTTATTTAGGTATAGTTGAGGTACAGTGTTCTGTTAGTTTCAGGTGTACAACAAAACTTCAACCTCTCTATATGTCATGCTGTGCTCACCATAAGTGTGGCTACCATCTGTCCCCATACAGTGATATTTCAATATCATTGGCTATATTCCTGATTCTGTGCCTTTTATGCCCATGACTTATTTATCCCATAACTGGAAGCCTGTATTTCCCATTCGCCTTTACCCATTTTGCCCATCTCCCTCCACCTTCCCTCTGGCAGCCATCGGTTTGTTCTCTGTATTAATGGGTTTCTGCTTTTTGTTTGTTTATACATTTGTTTTGGTTTGTTTGTTCACTTATCTTTTAGATTCCACTATAAGTGAAATCATATAGTATTTGTTTTTCTTTATCTGACTTATTTCATTTAGCATAAAGTGATCTCAGTCTCTCCATATTGTAAATGAAAAGATCTCATTTTTTATGGCTGAATCCTATTCCATTGTGTGTGTGTATAATATATATGTATTATATGTATGTTATATATATATAAAAGATTACATAGATACATATATATATGTAATCTTTTTCCATTCATCTATTGATGGACCCTTGGGTGGTGTCCATTTCTTGACTATTATAAATAATACTGTAATAAATATAAGGGCGCTTATATCTTTTCAAATTAGTGTTTTTGTTTTCTTTGGGTAAATAACAAGTAGTGGAACTTAATTAGTCTGGCTTTGATAATAGACAAGAGGAATGGATCTATGCACAGTCACTGAAAATATAGTTTTCCATTGAATCATTGGCATTCTTATTTTTCTTCATGAATCAGAAGGCTCTCATAATTATAGAGATTTTAATTCCTCCTCGACACTCTCTTTTCTCCTTCTTTCATCATATAGATATTGAGTAGCTACTTTGAACTCATCATGGTGTTTGGCACTAGAGATATTAAAAACATAAAATATTTTTTTTGCATAGTCCTTGATTTTCAGCCACTTCATTTCAGTTATCTGTGTGCATTTATATAATTTCTGCCTAGTGCTAAGTTATGAGATATCTGAGGACAGGAATTTTACCCTAGTCATATATTTTTGTCACTCAACATCTTTTATAGTACTTGGTACATAGGAATTTTTGTTGTATGTTTGTTGAATTGAATTGAATTGAATTGACTGGATTCAATGTCAGCTAAAAAGGGGCTTAAAATGTTTACAGTAAAGGATTGCACTGGTATCCACTGAAATATGTGTCCAACACTTTAGGTCAATTCTCCACATTTCTTAGTGCATCCTTAGGTAGCATAGTACTATATAGATTGCAGAATTTATTTCAATTTCCATCTGAATTTTGTAATTAAAGCTTTGCCTGCATGAATGTTTTCCTTTGGTGCTGAATTGTATACTTACTCTTCTTAGGATATCAGCCCTTAATAGGTGACAATTCTTTAATTTGCTTTATTAAGATCTACTTTATTCTATATGTGTATTTACAAAGCAATCACCACTAGGATGCTTTTCCTAGTTAACAACTTTAGAGATGCTTGGGGTGACATGTACACTAAGTTAAAGTGTTTCTTAGAACACAGAATTTATATTTCACATCAGTTTCCAGCTGTTCTTTTGTAAGGGAAAGTGAACGATACTGAACCAATTATGAAATCATGTGTCACTCTACTGGTGATGAAAAATGGGCTAGACACAAAATGTCATCAACTCTACTAAGTACAGACATTCCATCAACCTAAAGAACTGAATGAGTATTTCTAGGCAGCCAGACTTGCTTAATGGCTGTCAGGTGTGCACTGAAAACTTGGTACTCCCTGAGGGAGTTGGTAATAATCTATCAAGATTTAAACTGGTGTACCTTTCAACGTGCATAGATCATTTGGCAACATCCTCAGCCTGGTATACTGTCAGTTGGGTATTCGCTGGAATGCAGTGATTGAGCAAGGATTTACCTCTGGACCACAGGGCATAGGGGAACTTATAAAGTGAGAGGAACACTTGGCAAATCTCTTAATAGAAGAACAACAAAACGAGTAAACAAATGGCTGTAAGGGTGTCAAAATAATGTCACACTCTTATAGGAAAAAGCCTATAGATATTTAAAATAAGTATCACACCAAAAAACTTCCTGCCCTAGTGCAAAGGAACAAAAGAAGTCTTTGGAAATATCTGTCTGTGCTCTCTCAGCTTTAAGCTACACTTTAATATTCATATGCCTCTCTGAAAGCCAGAATGCCTCAATTGTCCCATTTAGATTGGGGGAAGGAAGAATGGAGGATTTAAGGTTAACGCTAGTCGTAGCAATAGGAAAGGAATTTGAAATTCTATAAAACATAGTTGTTTATTTTATAAAGATAGAAAAATAAACAATGTTTATACAAAGGCTTTCTCTCACGTGCATATATAAAATATTTGTTGAATCACTTAAGGTAAAATTTGAATTCTGTGTTTGTTTTATCTAATCAGTTCTACATTTCTTTCTTGCATATCTCTCTTGCACCTTGTTTAGGGGTAATCCAAAGTGTAAACCTAAGTAGAAAAAATCCTCACAGTGACAAATCTTGAAAATATATAATTTATTATGATCATATCCATAACATTAATCATATAAAACACTTGAATATCTATTACTCTGTACCTGTCTCTATAATGGGTGCCATTATATTTTACATTAATAATTCTCTCTGCACCTTATGAAACAGGCACTATTTCGTCCCCATATTTTACAGATATGCAAACTGAGGTTCAGAGGATGTGAGTCATTTGCCCGGGTTATATTACTAACTAGGTAAAGATCGGATTTGAATCCAGGCCACATAGGTCCAGAATCTGTGCTGCATCCTCAAAGTATAGATAGGCTCTTGTTACTAATTGGGGAAATCATTCTATTCTTCTATTCATGTGGAGACCCAAGAGTTAACTATAAAACCTCTCAAGTATGCATACGTTGTCTCTTCCCTTTCTTTGAAAGAAAGTCCCTACGCTAAATTTGTGATAATGAGCAGCTACGATTTAAAAAGTCAGTATTCTCCTTTTTTTATATCATTCAGTAACTTAAAAAAAAATTACTGAGTGGAAGGCAATGGAACAGGTGCTGGAGAAACACTGTGAAAGGAACTGCCCACCCTTCAGAGGCTCTCCTGGGGAAGGCAGGGCAAGCAGAGGTTGACCTAGGTGTTTCACAGGACAAGGCCTTTGAGTGGGTGTAACACTTGAGCCAATTTAAATGAGAGGTTCTGCAGAAGAGGCCTTTCCAGGGGGAGGTTGCCTTTCAACTGAGGTTCAAAAGGTAGGATGAAGTTAGCCAGGGATTTTGATAAGTTACATGAAAGGAGCAGGAATCACCAGAAACCTCCCAGCCGCTTAATTCAATGGACACTTCATCCCTCAGTTTCTTGGACTTCTTCAGGGTTGATCATGCTTGACCATACCCTCATCATCTACTCCAGGGGCTCCTTCCCACTCTCCTCTATAGTTTTCCCTACAACCACACACTAAATATTGGTATTCCTCATAATTAGCACTTAGGCCCTTTTCCCCTCTCATTCTGTTTTCCCTCGGTAAGTTCATCCATTCCTGTGGTTCGAGTTACCAGCGACGACCTATCGGTGATACCCATATCTGGTTTAAGTTCCCTCTCCTAAGGCATGTCGTTACTCAGTGGCTTGAACCAGACATCTGAGCATCACCCTTGACTTTGGCTTCTCTCTCCCCCTCACCCCATCCCCAGTCAGTCACCAAGTCTTAAATATTGGCACTTTATATTTGTAATAAATATTACTGCTCTTATTCTCACCTTCTATGACCTATCATCTCTTGTCCAGACTACCACCCAGCATCAAGCTGTCCTCTGTGGATTTGAATCTTTTATCACCCAATCATTAGTTTTCAAAGAATCCAGAGCATTCTCTTAAAAACACAAATCTTTTAATATTGCACTTTGCCCATAACCCCTCAGATGCTTTTTATGGAGTAAGACATTTTAGAAACTATCATAGCTATATTATAGAAATATTTCAGTTATAAGTTACAGAAACCAAATCAAACTAGTTTCAGCAGGGAGGGGGATTTGTTGGTATCACAACTGAAAAGTTCCAGGATGATTTTCAGCCATCCCTAAATTTAGAAAATCAATTAATGAATCAAGTAATGAATTAATTAATTTGGGTTTTGCTAATAGCTCTTTACTCTGTACTGGTTTTATTCTCAAGTAGGTCCTTCCCCCAAAGAGGTTAAAGATGAACTTGAAAAGCTGCAAGCTTTTAGTCAACCAGTTTAAAATGCATAGCATAAATCGTCACTCTTTCCAAATTGCTCCAATAAAAGTCTAGCTTAATTCATGGACACCAAAGATTTGGGAATGAGAATGGACTCACTTAAAACCCATGGGCTGAGATTAGGAAAAGATCATCCATTAAAAGTAAAGACACTGTTTCTAATGCATAGGTGCAAATAGTCAAAATTGCCAGATATCCACTACAAAGACCTACAGAATTCATGACACTGTGGGCGCTTACTTGTCCAGCCCATATCTTTCACTCATCTTCATTTCTCTCCTATTCCATTCATAATGAGCTATATGCTGCTCTGCAAACGTGTCTGTTATATGCAGACACTTCCAAACACATTTATACTTGTCAGAAGCAATCTTTCTTATTCCCTCAAGCTTCTAAACTTCCTCTTTGTCACTGTTTGACATCACTTCCTCCCAGAAACCTCTCTGGCCCTCTAAGTCTTAAGTGTTCCTCTATTGCTTAATTACCAGCCTACCTTCCCTTCCTAAATATTAAGGTCAGGCCTCATTTCTTCTCTATGGCTGCATCCCCAGAACTCAGCACAGTTCTAGGACTCAAAAACTCTGAATAAATAACCTTGGAAAAATTACTAAACATTCCAGAGTTTCTTTATGTACAACATTACTGGAACAATGTATTACTAGCAAGGTTGTTTTGTGCTTTCAAAAAGAGTATTCATAAAGTATTTAATGTAGTGCTTCATGTAACTAGAAGATATATAACAATTTCCTTTCTTGCTTCCTTTAAAATTGAAATAATTCCGTCAATTCCTATCATGAAGCTAAAACCCATCTAATTATGAAGGTATAATTGTTCTTAGAGAGCAGGGTTCTACATATTCTAGGCAGAGATGCAGGCCAAATTGAACACACTGCCTACTTTGATTTGTACATTTTTAAAAATGGTTGCTTAAAACAATTATATACTTATCTATGAAATATCCTTAATGTTGTCCCTTGTCTCTCAAAGCCTAAAATATTAGCTCTGTGGTCCTTTAAAGAAAAGTTTGTGACATTTTCTTCAGGTATTCCATGATTAGTTTATATTTGATTGAGAATTCAAATTCAGCAACCCTTTATTGAGTTGGGCGTGATGACTACTAGAGACAAATTTATCTTTCAGTTTATAGTTTTTTAGTTCACCTTACCTTATTTTGAAAGTCTTGCAAGTCATGTTATTAAAATGATAAGGAGTTAATAAATGTGCTCTGAAGCTGTGGTTTTCAACTTTTCTCCATCTTGGATATTTTTGAAAACCTGAAATTTCTCTTCAGATAAATGTGTATATGCAAACACACTAAAATTTTCATAGATTTGCCATCAGAATCTAGCTTCTCTGCTTCCTATCTATGAACTATGTAAAAATTCAAGGACCATGAATTAGAATTTGAACTGTTTCTGTTGCCAAAAATTTATTTGCTTATTGAGAGGGATCATGAATGCAAAATTCATAGAGACAGAATTTGTCTATTTGCATTATTTGTCTATTTTCCTTTTAGAGACAGGAAGTGAGCTGGCCTCAATAAGAAATTGGTTGATAGACATTACTGAGTCTGAAGTTCATTTTAGTTGCTTTTCTTCCTTCCAATGGCAAGATATTTTAAAAAATAAATTATATGGGGTATATAGGAAGCTATATTATGATTCTCTAATTGGATTGTCATCCTTAGTCTTTCATTTGAATATTGGGGAAGCGAAATATTCATGTCAAAATAAAACTCTTGATAAAGCTTTCAGGATTTTACTTAATGCACTCCAACCTCATAGGTTTGGCTCCATTCTCTGAAGCTGAAAATAGCTAGCAAATGGCTTTCCAGCACTGCCTGCATTTTATTGTATTTCTGTTCTGTTTGTTGGCATGTATACTATAGAGGGATGACATCATATCTATTAAATCTTTCTCTTATTAAGAGACTTCTTTTCAGTTTTTCATAGAGATACTTTTGTTTCATCTTATCTGCCATCTGTATGCTGTAGGATAAGAATACCATTTAAAAATTCCTACAAAAGTGAAAGTAGAAAAAGGGCAAGATAGCTAGAATAAATGCTTGAAATCTCATACATACACATATATTGAACCACAGGAACATATCTAGGTGTGTCCATGCTCGCCCTGGCACATAAATGTACGTTTCCCAATATTACAGTTAGTTTAACATCTACTTGAGGGAACTATGGGAATTCCAGAGGTATGTTCCAAAAGAAAACTTCTTTTAGTTTCAAGTTTTTATTTAAATTCTAGTTAACATACAGTGTAATAATAATTTCAGGAGTAGAATTTAGTGATTCATCACTCACATATGACATCCAGGGCTCATTACATCAAGTGCCCTCCTTAAACCCCATCCCCCAGTTAGTGTACCCTCCCGCCCACCTCCTCCCCACAGTAACTCTCAGTTTGTTCTCTATAGTTAAGTCTCTTTTATGGTTTGCCTCCCTCTCTCTCTTTTTTTTTCTTTCCTCTCTGTTCACCTGTTTCATTTTTTAAATTCCACATATGAGTGAAATCATACGGTATTTGTCTTTCTCTGACTGACTTATTTCACTGAGCATTAATACACTGTAGCTTCACCCATATTGTTGCAAATGATAAGATTTCATTCTTTTTTATAGCAAAGTAATACACTATTATATCTATATCTATCTATATACCACATCTTCTTTATCCATTTATCAGCTGATGGACATTTGAGCTCTTCCCATAATTTGGCTGTTATTGATAATGTCGCTATAAACATTGGGGTGCATGTATCACTTCGAATCAATATTTTTGTATCCTTTGGGTAAATAACTAGTAGTGCAATTGCTGGATCATAGGGTAGCTCTATTTTTGGCTTTTTGAGAAACCTCCATACTGTTTTCCAGAGTGGCCGCACCAGTTTGCATTCCCATCAACAGTGTAAGAGGGTTCCCCTTTCTCCACATCCTTGCCAACATCTGTTGTTGCCTGTGTTGTTAAAAGGAAACGTAAATTGAATCTTCGCTGTCCTGTGGGACAACAAAGGAAGATGAATTCTAGAAAATGTAAGCTTTCTAGATATAAGACAAAATCTTCATTTTGCAGTATTTTGGTTAAGTAGACATTTGGGAAAACAGAACCCCTTTGAGCCACTGGAGGGCTAATGTAAATCTCACCTGGCTGCAGGTCAGAACAGATGCTCCAGGAGAGAACAAGACTGTGCCTCTGTGGGATTGCTCACTCCCTCCCTTTCCTAACACCATTTTAAAGTTAGGAGTAAGCCTTTGCAATTCAACATACATTCATATGAACTTTTGGTCAAGTATCAGGGAAGGTCCATGGGAGATATAAAGATGAAGAAATAAGCCTTTGTCTTTACGGTACTAATGATGTTGAGTGTGAGAGAAAGGATATCGTGGCATAATTCTAATATAATGCATGTTAGTATTTCTGAAATTAAAAGCAGAAATTTGCCTCAAATTTGTTTCAAGTAGTAAAAATGTCCAAGAAAAAAAGCAAGAACTCTTTGAGAAGAATTTTTATTGAACTGTGACCATTTAGTCCTGACTCCTTAAGAATAGTTGTGTATGGTTTGACTGTTACATTTAGGATTGCTTATTTTTACCCCAGAAGATACCCAGCTTCTAGTAAAGTCAGTTTTTCAGCATTTTAAATCTTCAGTATATAAAGCCAATTTAGAATCCTGACCTAGAGCATAGCTTCTTGCTACTTAGGTTTTCAGAGACTAGGTGAATATTACTTATAATTTATAACTTAGTTCCTGTTCTCCTACTTTGCAATAGGTACAATGCAAGAAAAGTCAAATCTATCTGATGATTGGCCCAAAGCAAACAAACTGTCAAATAGTTTCCGGAAATGATGAAGGAAAAAGCAGAAACTGAAAATAGAGACTATATTACCACTTCCTGCCACAAAATAATAGATTTTCATAAAAATAACCTTCAGTTTTTAAGAATAACTAAAATAATTTTCATTATCTTAAAAATGATGAGGTGGGAAAATATCCCATATATTATTAAAAGATATGTATCAAAAATTTTTAAATGATTTTTTTTAAGATTTTATTTATTTATTAGAGACAGAAAGTGAGCACCAACAGGGGGAGGAGCAGAGGGAGAAATAGACTGCCTGCTGAGTGAGGATCCTGATGTGGGGCTCGATCTCAGGACCATATCAGGACCTGAGCCAAAGTCAGATGCTTAAGTGACTGTGCCACCTAGTTGCCCTCCAAATTTAATTTAAAACACTTTTAGAACTAAAAAGGGACAATTTTAGTTATCCAAAAAATTAATTTATCCAGAACACTTTATAATCTACATGTTTATAGGGGTGATGTCCCTAAATTGTCAGTATATGATCTATATTATATGCTAGTGTGTGTAGAGAAGTATTAAGAAGAGTGATCACACCTTGGTATGTTATTTGATGTAGTCCCATAGATAGCTCAAGTGGATTTCTTGGTGTAATTGGTCTGGAAACCAAAATGTTATTTTTAAATTTAGGTCCTGTTCAGTGCCACTTTGAGAAAAACAAACAAACAGATATTAAATCTTCATCTCTAAACTTTAGTGTCTTTAAAATAAATAGTAAATGGTTATGTTCCTAACTTTTATCTTATTTTCAAGGTGAAGAACTGTTTTTACATTTATTTGTGAAACTCATGTTGAAAAGTAAAGTGGCTTTTTGAGCATTAAAGAACATTGTGTGAAGAGACACATTCCAAACTTTGAGTTTCTTTAGAATATTCTCTTCACAAAAAGAGTTTTCCTACATTGATGAACTATAACGTCTCAAATATCCTCCAGTTTTGCAGAGTTTATCTCCTAAATATTAATTGAATGCAGCTTTTACTTTTTCTGAAATGCTACTATATTATTTCACCTCTCATTCCTTGTTCAAAAGACAAGTTCCTCCTAGTCTTTCCACTTCTACATATTAGTACATACAAATACATTAATACATGTTATATGTATGTCAATATTATGTATAATCTATTATAATGTTATATATGACTATATAATATATAAATATACTATATTTAAATGTATATATTTTGTTAATTATATATTATATTGATAAATCAATGTGTTTATTAATATGCATAATTGGAAAGGCCAATTATTAATCATAAGTATATTAATATATAAATGCCTATCCAAATCAATCCTGAGTTCGCTTGAATTCTATATATCCAACAGTGAATGAGGGCCTACTCTGTGTAAGGTGCTAAGATACTTGAGCTATCAAACTGTCTATGAGAAGTTTCTGCCCTCAAGACCCTAAGTTGTATGTGCTATGGGTTATCTGACTGACCTTGCAGGGACTCTGCAGCCAGTTCACTTGCCATGTTCCTTTATTGCTGATAATCCTGACATTCTTGGTTATGGTCTGAATGTTCCCCCCCACCCCAAATTCATAAGTTGAAGTCCTATTCCCTGTATCTTAGAATGTGAGTGTATTTGGGGCTAAAGCATTTAAAGGGATAATTAGGTTGAAATGAGGTCATGAGGGTAGACCCTAATCCAATATGACTGGTGTCCTTACTTGAAGAGATTAGGACACAAGAGAGATACACAAACAGGAAAGACCATGTGAATACACAGGGAGAAGATGCACACAGACAAACCAAAGGCCAGGGAAGAAGCCAACTCTGTCCATACCTTGATCTTGCACTTCTAGACATCAAAACTGTGAGGAAATAACATTTTTGTGGTTTAAGTCAACTAATCTGTGGTACTTTGTGATGGCAGTTCTAGTCAATAACACATTCTCCCTCCCTCTATAGGTTCTTATTGTTATGTCTGCATGCCTTGCAACAAGGCTGCCTTAAGACTTTTAGTAACAATAATTCAACTTCAAGATTTAAATAGTTGTGTCTCTTAACACCTTATTTAATCTGCACACAAACCCAAGGATATCCATGCTTTATCTTCTTTTTTCATAAGTTAACTTTCCGTGACGTCTTTCAGTAAGTGACAGAGCCTGGATTAAAACCTAGGGTGTTTGCTCCTCACGTTTATGAAGGTTTAAACAATTGCCTGAATATTCCACAAACTGTACAATGAGCAACTCAGAATTAGATGTAATTGGCTTTCTTCACAAAGAGTGGTTAACACAATAGGCTTCTTTTATTTGTTCTTGTCAGGGAGTTCAGATGTGCATGTGTGGGGCTGTGTGTGAGTCTGTAGCCTCTGGTGACTAACTGAAACATTTGCAATCCATCAGAATCCAACACCTCGCAACAGTATTCTCCAAATGATGTTCATTAAGTGAAGCTTTTCTTCTCTCACAACCTAAAATAATCTTGTTTTGTAGAAGTAAATAAGAACAGTGGCCTGGGGATATTCAGAGGAGATTCCATCTAGAAAACAGAATGTGGAAGTTGTTAGCCTTTTCTGCCTCTGTGAGCTGTTAGGATACCTTGTGTTTGAAATCACAGTCTGGCAAAATCAGCTCATCGGCGTAGCCTGAATACTGAACTTACCATCCTGATACCCTCCCCCTAAGCTGCTAGAAGTTAGGCAGCAATGACTTGAAATTTGTAAATATCCTTTTTGTCACAATGCATTTTTTAATCAATTCAAAGCAGGGTTTATGTTTGTGATCTACTAAGGCAAAAATTATACTTCTGGGGTATTTTTATAAGGGATTATAATTTCTTATTGATTAATAAAAGCCATTCTTTTCTTTTTTTAAATTTAATCTTATTATGTTATGTTAATCACCATACATTCTTTTCAAAGGGATATTTTCTGTTTACATGTTAATATGCTTATTAAAATGCTTAACATTTTGAAGATTTCTTGAAGTCACAGAAATAAAAATCATCATGAAGACCAGTAAAGCTAATTAGGGTTTTACCATACAGACCAAATATCCAGGGCTTGCTTTTTTTTTTTTTTCTCTCCATATTTAGGAATGTTATAAGGGCCAGTGAACAACCTTATTTAATTATTCCTCAATATTTGTTCAATAAGCTCCTTGGAAGTTTACCATGTCTATAGGTTTGTTTTGAAGTAAAAGAATGAAGCAGTTTATCAAGTCCTCAAGGGGCATACCATCAATTTGTGGAAACAGTATCAGTTATGAGCACATGACTATATTTATGTGTGTCAACTTAGATATGACAGCATAATATTTCCAAAATGAAGGTTAAAAATTGAAACTTCAGGAGTTCAGAAAGTGGTGCAGTCAATACTTGTCTGATTTATAAATCAATTAAAGAAGATCTCTTATATCACTGTTATTTGGCCTTTTTTTATGATAAACATAGGTTCTTTTTCAGTTTTGCAGACTATTTTTTTTTTGCAATACGATTAACTCTATTTATTAGCCTGCCACAGCCAAGAAAAAAACTTAGTTTGTGGCCTTATTATATGGAAGTCCTAAGTCATTTTATATCAGTTATTATCTCCATAGACCCCTCAAGCAATGATTCCATTTTCTCACAAAAGGAAGCACTGCTTACTTAATAAGAAAAACAAAAAGCTATGCATAGAGATTTTTACTCCTATCCATACCTCATTTTTTTCTTATAGAAATCATTAGTACATATGGGAAGGTAAATACAAATATGGTAGAATGGATACATAGGTGGATGAGCGGTTGGATACTTATACATAGATAAATAGTGTAGGTAGGTAGGTAGATAGATATAGATAGATAAACGGACTAATCATGGAAATATGTTATTACTTGGAGAAGTCTCGAGTTTGGGCATTGCCTGGTCTCAGACTGAAGAAGCCCATATCTCCAATAATACATTTTATTCTTGGGGCGCCTGGGTGGCTCAGTTGCTTGCTTAAGAATGTGACTCCTGATTTTGGCTCACATCATGATCTCATGGGTCATGGAATCTAGGTCTGTGCTGGGCGTGGAGCCTGCTTAAGATTCTCTCTCTCCCTCTCCAAAAACAATTTACATTCTATTCTTACCATCAGTGTGATGTATATCTCCACCTGGTGAACTCTAGCAGGAGCATAGTATTTTATTTCATACTTATCAAGAAGAGGAAGAGAAACTTTTCTTTGTTTTTTGAAAAATTGGCCTGCATGTTCTTCCTGAAGGTCATTATGTTGTTATTCACTCATGTAATCACAAAACCACAAAGGAGAGCTTGCTGTACAGCTACTATCCATTCCTAGTTGCATTAATAATCTTTATGTATAAAAAATTAAAGTACTAAGTCCTCGCTTATCTGAAGAATTTAATTATGAACCCCTAATACTGAGTTTACAAGTTGACTTTTTAATTTTCCACTAATAAAAACAATGGATTTTTACATTAAGGAAAGTGGATCACATCAGTCACATATAGGAGTTTTTACTTAGGAGCAAATGGTTGGAACCAATGACATTTTCTATCAGGAAATGCATATGCACACGTATGCATGTCTATCAGCGACTATCACACATTTGTATGTAGAAATATATGTCAGAATGCTTTATGACTATTGTGGCAATACTCTTGAATTTTTCAGTGAACATATTGCAGCCAAAATCGTCATATTTTACTATTTTTTTCAACTTTAACCTGAATATAATTTAGATTGTTGGTGACGGGAAGCTGCATTATTAGATTTCTCATTACTGTATTTGTTTTCAGTTCTTTTCTCCTTTAAAATACTGGGTTTCTGAAGGTAACTTGCATTTTCCTCTTTTACACCTAAACTTTACCCTGTAAATATTAAAAGGATGGTTCTGAATGATACCCGATTGATGGCTGCCTTATGATTATAGTTTACCACTAGTAACTCTCTTGAAGAGCTCTTGATCTGACAAGACCAAAGCTAATTCAGCCTAAGTCTGGGCATCAAACCAAACCAAACAACTCATTTACACCCACAATACCTCATTTGTGCTTCCCAAACTTTTCTCTCCTAACCAGATTAATATGTCTTGCATGGCTTTTCAGAAAAACATTTGGAAAGAATATTATCGAGCCTCTGACATCACTAATACCTCTCATATTGATCTATATATTTCTTTACTTATGTTACAGGGATAATAGAAAAAAAAAAACTTGTGTTTCTAAGTGTCTGAGGATGCTTTGTGCCAAAATCCTAATGCAATTACTATATAACTCATGCTTTTTGTTCTGGTTTAAAATGGTACAGTCTCAGAACTTGAGACTTTTGCATTGCAAAATATTCATTACACAGAAAAAGAAAGAAAAAATTACTTGTTTTATACTCTTAATCAGATACTTGTAATTTACCTCTTTATAATGAAGTAAAGATATCTTTTGGTGAAATTCACATGGCTTTTGAACTGGTCTATCCACTAAATGGAAATCAACTCTCAGTGGTGATATGTAGCATTGTGTATCTAATCAAAGGACATTTGGTGTGGCTAGCTAAACTAAGAATTCAAACAAGAAACCTATCGGGTGAGAGTTGTATCAGAAAAAAAAAATGTGATTAAAAAATCGAGTTCAAGGGTAGGGGGATGGGTTAGCCTGGTGATGGGTATTAAAGAGGGCACATTCTGCATGGAGCACTGGGTGTTATGCACAAACAATGAATCATGGAACACTACACCAAAAACTAATGATGTAATATATGGTGATTAACATAACAATAAAAAAATCGAGTTCAAATGTTTTACTCTTTACTCAAATATTATAAGATGGAAACCAAAAATTTTGTTTTGGGCATTTTAAGAGTTTAGAGTAAAATGCACACATACATATGCACACATAGTTGGATTTCCATGCAAACATTTTTATTTTTTGTACATTTTTATTGAAATTCTATTTAGTTAACATACAGTGTAAAATAAGTTTCAGGTGTACAATACAGTGATTCAACTCTTCCATACAACACCATGTGCTCTTCATGACAAATGCACTCCTATTTAACCCATCCCTCACCCACCTCCCCCCTGGTAGCCATCAGTTGGTTCTCTATAGTTAAGAGTCTGTTTCTTGGTTTGTCTCTCTCTCTCTCTTTTAACCTTTGCTCATTTGTTTCTTTCTTTCTTTTTTTTAAATTTTTTTATTGTTATGTTAATCACCATATATTACATCATTAGTTTTTGATGTAGTGTTCCATGATTCATTGTTTGTTCATAACACCCAGTGCTCCATGCAGAATGTGCCCTCTTTAATACCCAGCACCAGGCTAACCCATCCCCCTACCCTCCTCCCCTCTAGAACCCTCAGTTTGTTTTTCAGAGTCCATCATCTCTCATGGTTTGTCTCCCCCTCTGACTTACTCCCCTTCATTCTTCCTCTCCTGCTATCTTCTTTTTCTTTTTTCTTAAAATATGTTGTGTTATTTGTTTCAGAAGTACAGATCTGTGATTCCACAGTTGCATAATTCACAGCGCTCACCATAGCACATACCCTCCCCAATGTCTATCACCCAGCCACCCCATCCCTCCCAACCCCCACCACTCCAGTAACACTCAGTTTGTTTCCTGAGATTAAGAATTCTTCATATCAGTGAGGTCATATGATACATGTCTTTCTCTGATTGACTTATTTCACTCAGCATAACACCCTCCAGTTCCATCCACGTCGTTGCAAATGGCAAGATCTCATTCCTTTTGATGGCTGCATAATATTCCATTGTGTATATATACCACTTCTTCTTTGTCCATTCATCTGTTGATGGACATCTTGGCTCTTTCCACAGTTTGGCTATTGTGGACATTGCTGCTATAAACATTGGGGTGCACGTACCCCTTCAGGTCCCTACATTTGTATCTTTGTGATAAATACCCAGTAGTGCAATTGCTGGATCGAATGGTAGCTCTAATTTCAACTGTTTGAGGAACCTCCATACTGTTTTCCAGAGTGGTTGCACCAGCTTGCATTCCCACCAACAGTGTAGGAGGGTTCCCCTTTCTCCACATCCCCGCCAACATCTGTCGTTCCCTGACTTGTTAATTTTAGCCATTCTGACAGGTGTGAGGTGGTATCTCATTGAGGTTTTGATTTGGATTTCCCTGATGCCGAGCGATGTTGAGCACTTTTTCATGTGTCTGTTGGCCATTTGGATGTCTTCTTTGGAAAAATGTCTGTTCATGTCTTCTGCCCATTTCTTGATTGGGTTATTTGTTCTTTGGGTGTTGAGTTTGGTAAGTTCTTTATAGATTTTGGATACTAGCCCTTTATCTGATATATCATTTGCAAATATCTTCTCCCATTCTGTCGGTTGTCTTTTGGTTTTGTGGACTGTTTCTTTTGCTGTGCAAAAGCTTTTTATCTTGATGAAATCCCAATAGTTCATTTTTGCTCTGGCTTCCCGTGCCTTTGGCGATGTTTCTAGGAAGAAGTTGCTGTGGCTGAGGTTGAAGAGGTTGCTGCCTGTGTTCTCCTTTAGGATTTGGATGGACTCCTGTCTCACGTTTAGGTCTTTCAACCATGTGGAGTCTCTTTTTGTGTGTGGTGTAAGGAAATGGTCCAGTTTCATTATTCTGCATGTGGTTGTCCAATTCTCCCAACACCATTTGTTGAAGAGACTGTCTTTTTTCCATTGGACATTCTTTCCTGCTTTGTCAAAGATAAATTGACCATAGAGTTGAGGGTCCATTTCTGGGCTCTCGATTCTGTTCCATTGATCTATGTGTCTGTTTTTGTGCCAGTACCATACTGTCTTGATGATGACAGCTTTGTAATAGAGCTGGAAGTCCAGAATTGTGATGCCGCCAGCTTTGCTTTCCTTTTTCAATATTCTTCTGGTTACTCGGGGTCTCTTCTGGTTCCATACAAATTTTAGAATTATTTGTTCCATTTCTTTGAAAAAAGTGGATGGTATTTTGATGGGGATTGCATTGAATGTGTAGATTGCTCTAGGTAGCATTGACATCTTCACAATGTTGGTTCTTCCAGTCCATGAGCATGGAACGTTTTTCCATTTCTTTGTGTCTTCTTCAATTTCTTTCATGAGTATTTTATAGTTTTCTGAGTACAGATCCTTTGCCTCTTTGGTTAGATTTATTCCTAGGTAACTTATGGTTTTGGGTGCAATTGTAAATGGGATCGACTCCTTGATTTGTCTCTCTTCTGTCTTGTTGTTGTTGTATAGGAATGCCACTGATTTCTGTGCACTCATTTTATATCCTGCTACCTGACTGAATTCCTGTATGAGTTCTAGCAGTTTTGGGGTGGATTCTTTTGGGTTTTCCACATAAAGTATCATATCATCTGCAAACAGTGAGAGTTTGACTTCCTCTTTGCCGATTTGGATGCCTTTGATTTCTTTTTGTTGTCTGATTGCTGTGGCTAGGACTTCCAATACTATGTTGAATAGCAGTGGTGAGAGTGGACATCCCTGCCACGTTCCTGACCTTAGGGGAAAAGCTTTCAGCCTTTCCCCATTGAGAATGATATTCGCTGTGGGTTTTTCATAGATGGCTTTTATGATATTGAGGTATGTACCCTCTATGCCTATACTCTGAAGAGTTTTGATCAAGAAAGGATGCTGTACTTTGTCAAATGCTTTTTCTGCATCTATTGAGAGGATTATATGATTCTTGTTCTTTCTTTAGTTAATGTATTGTATCACGCTGATTGATTTGCGGATGTTGAACCAGCCTTGCGGTCCAGGGATAAATCCCACTTGGTCGTGGTGAATAATCCTTTTAATGTACTGTTGGATCCTATTGGCTAGTATTTTGGTAAGAATTGTTGCATCCATGTTCATCAAGGATATTGGTCTGTAATTCTCCTTTTTGATGGGGTCGTTGTCTGGTTTTGGGATCAAGGTAATGGTGGCCTCATAAAATGAGTTTGGAAGTTTTCCTTCCATTTCTATTTTTTGGAACAGTTTCAGGAGAATAGGTATTAATTCTTCTTTAAATGTCTGATAGAATTCCCCTGGGAAGCCATCTGGCCCTGGGCTTTTGTTTGTTGGGAGATTTTTGATGACTGCTTCAATTTCCTTAGTGGTTCTAGGTCTGTTCAGGTTTTCTATTTCTTCCTGGTTCAGTTTTGCTAGTTGATACATCTCTAGGAATGCACCCATTTCTTCCAGGTTATCTAATTTGCTGGCATAGAGTTGCTCATAATATGTTCTTATAATTGTTTGTATGTCTTTGGTGTTGGTTGTGATCTCTCCTCTTTCATTCATGATTTTGTACATGTGGGTCATTTCTCTTATCTTTTTGATCAGTCTGGCCAGGGGTTTATCAATCTTGTTAATTCTTTCAAAGAACCAGCTCCTAGTTTCGTTGATCTGTTCTACTGTTCTTTTGGTTTCTAGTTCATTGATTTCTGCTCTGATCTTTATTATTTCTCTTCTCCTGCTCGGTTTAGGCTTTATTTGTTGTTCTTTCTCCAGCTCCTTTAGGTGTAGAGTTAGGTTGTGTATTTGAGACCTTTCTTGTTTCTTGAGAAAGGCTTGTATTGCTATATACTTTCCTCTCAGGACTGCCTTTGCTGTATCCCAAAGATTTTGAACAGTTTTGTTTTCATTTTCATTGGTTTCCCTGAATTTTTTAAATTCTTCTTTAATTTCCTGGTTGACCCATTCATTCTTTAGTAGGATGCTCTTTAGCCTCCATGTATTTGAGTTCTTTCCGACTTTCCTCTTGTGATTGAGTTCTAGTTTCAAAGCATTGTGGTCTGAAAATATGCAGGGAATGATCCCAATCTTTTGGTACCGGTTGAGACCTGATTTGTGACCTAGGATGTGATCAATTCTGGAGAATGTTCCATGGGCACTAGAGAAGAATGTGTATTCCGTTGCTTTGGGATGGAATGTTCTGAATATGTCTGTGAAGTCCATTTGGTCCAGTGTGTCATTTAAAGTCTTTATTTCCTTGTTGATCTTTTGCTTAGATGATCTGTTCATTTCAGTGAGGTGGGTGTTAAAGTCCCCCACTATTACTGTATTGTTGTCAATGTGTTTCTTTGCTTTTGTTATTAATTGCCTTATATAATTGGCTGCTCCCACATTCGGGGCATAGATATTTACAATTGTTAGATCTTGTTGGATAGACCCTTTAAGTAGGTTATAGTGTCCTTCCTCATCTCTTATTACAGTCTTTCTTTTAAAATCTAGTTTGTCTGATATAAGGATTGCCACCCCAGCTTTCTTTTGGTGTCCATTAGCATGGTAAATGGTTTTCCACCCCCTCACTTTCAATCTGGGGGTGTCTTTGGGTCTAAAATGAGTCTCTTGCAGACAGCATATGGATGGGTCTTGTTTCTTAATCCAGTCTGATAGCCTGTGTCTTTTGATTGGGGCCTTTAGCCCATTTACATTCAGGGTAACTATTGAAAGGTTTGAATTTAGTGCCATTGTATTGCCTGTAAGGTGACTGTTAATGTATGTTGTCTGTGTTCCTTTCTGATCTTTGCTGCTTTTAGGCTCTCTCTTTGCTTAGAGGACCCCTTTCAATATTTCTTGGAGGGCTGGTTTCGTGTTTACAAATTCCTTTAGTTTTTGTTTGTCCTGGAAGTTTTTTATCTCTCTTTCTATTTTCAATGACAGCCTAGCTAGATATAATATTCTTGGCTGCATATTTTTCTCGTTTAGTGCTCTGAAGATATCTTGCCAGTCTTTTCTGGCCTGCCAGGTCTCTGTGGATAGGTCTGTTGCCAATCTAATGTTTCTACCATTGTAAGTTACATATCTCTTCTCCCGAGCTGCTTTCAGGATTTTCTCTTTGTCTCTGAGACTCGTAAGTTTTACTATTAGATGTCGGGGTGTTGACCTATTATTATTGATTTTGAGAGGGGTTCTCTGTGACTCCTGGATTTTGATGCCTGTTTCCTTCCTCACATTAGGGAATTTTTCTGCTATTATTTGCTCCAATATACCTTCTGCCCCTCTCTCTGTCTTCTTCTTCTGGGATCCCAATTATTCTAATGTTGTTTCATCTTATCGTATCGCTTATCTCTCGAATTCTGCCCTCGTGATCCTGTAGTTGTTTCTCTTTTTCTCAGCCTCTTTATTTTCCATCATTTGTCTTCTATATCACTGATTCTCTCTTCTGCCTCATTTATCCTAGCAGTTAGTGCCCCCATTTTTGATTGCACCTCATCAATAGCCTTTTTGATTTCGACTTGGTTAGATTTTAGTTCTTAATTTCTCTAGAAACGGTTTCTCTAATAACTTCCACGCTTTTTTCAAGCCCAACTTGTATCTTTAAAGTCATGATTCTGAACTCTAGGTACGACATCGTACTAATGTCCGTATTGAGTAGGTCCCTGGCTGACGGTACTACCTCTTGTTGTTCTTGCTGAGGTGATTTTATTCGTCTTGTCATTTTGTCCAGAGGAGAATAGATGAATGAGAGAACAAAATGCTAACAGGTTTACAACGTCCCCAGCAAATATACTGTATACAAATCAGAAAAGACCTGAAACCAGGGGAAAAGAAAGGGAAAGAAAAAAGAAAGAGAAAAAAAAAGATAAAAACAAAAACAGAGCAATATAAAAAAAAGCAGAATATGATCAAATATGATCAGGCTAGTGCATAGATCAGTGCCACACACTAGATTTTGGGCATATTTTGGTCTGTTAGAAAAAAGTGCCTCCTAAAATTTTAAAGGAAGAAAGTCATATATGTACAAAATAAGGGTTGATACAATGAAGGGATGGAAGCTGACTGTAAACAAGAAAATTATAAAAGATTTTATAAAAGGACTTGATAAGATAAATAATTGTTTGAAAAAAGAAGAAGATTTAAGAAAAAGATAAAAGGAAAAAAGGAGAGAATGTGATCAGGCAGGAGACTAGAACAAAGCCATACACTAGTGATTTAGGGTATATTTTGATCTGTTAGAAGAAACTGTATCTCAAAATTTTAAAGAGAAAACAACTTATAGATATATGCCAAAAATAAGGGTAACTACTATGAAGGGATAAAATATGACTCTAAAAATGAAAAATAAAAAATGCTTTTTTTTTTTTTTTGAAAAAAGGGATTGATAAGATGTTGGTTGAAAAAGGGAAAAAGAAAAATAAAAAAAAATAGTTAACAAAAATTAACTTTGATGAACTAATGAATCATGGTAAAAAAAAGCCATGAATTCTATATGCAGTATTCCCCTAGCGCTGGAGTTCTCCTGTTCTCCTTGATCGGTAAACTTGGGTATTGGCTTGCTGGCTGTTCGTGCTGATCTTCTGGGGGAGGGGCTTGTTGCCATGGTTCCCAAATGTCTTTGCCGGAGGTGGAATTGCCCCTCCCTTGTCGATCCGCGCTAAGGAAGCTGCTGGGGTTTGCTCTCAGGAGCTTTTGTTCCCTGCAAGCTCTCGGTACAGCTTTGGAGGACCTGGGCAGAAATGGTGGCCTCCCAATCTCCACCCGGAGGACCTGAGAACTCGGGGCCCCGCTCCTCAGTGTGCCCCCAGAGAAAAGCAGTCACTCCCGTCTCCCCGGTCTCCGGCCGCACTCCGTGCTCACCCGGCCTGTGACCGAACGTTTCTATCTCTGGCACCCGACCCCGTGTGGAGTCTCCGAACCCAGCAGATCCCTGCGGTGCGTTCCCGCACCGCTCCTCCCCGGGAAGGAAGGGGAGTCTCCCCGGATCTGCTGCTTGTTGGGTCCCTGCTGGAGGAGCAGTAGCCCGACTGGGCCGCGGATCACAGTTTATGGGAACCCCAAGCTGAGAGCCCGCGCCTCGGCTCCGTCTCTGCAGCCGGCTTCCCCGCTCTGATACCTGGGAGCTCTGCCGCACTCAGGCACCCCCGGTCTTTCTGTGACCCCAAGGGTCTTGAGACCACACTGTCCCGGGAGGATTCCACCCCCTGCTTAGCCACTGGAGAGACGTCCCTCAGCGGAGCCAACTTCTAAAAGGTCCGATTTTGTGCTCCGCGGCTCTATCACTTGCCAGAAGCGGCCGGTGGAGGCCCCTCCCCCACCATCTATCCTCCCAAATATCGCCTCGGATTCACTTCTCCGCACGTCCTACCTTCCAGTAAGTGGTCGCTTCTCTGTTCAGAGAGCTGTTGCTACTCTCCTCTTCGATCTCCTGTTGAGTTCGTAGGTGTTCAGAATGGTTTGATCCCTATTCAGCTGAATTCCTGAGACCAGATGAAATCTAGGTCTCCTACTCCTCCGCCATCTTGCTCCGCCCGCTCATTTGTTTCTTGATTTCCACATATGAGTGAAATCATACAGTACTTGTCTTTCTGTGACTGACTTATTTCACTTAGCATAAGCCTCTAGCTCCATTTTTATTGCAAATGGCATGGCAAGATTTTATTCTTTTTTTTTTATTTCTGAGTAATATTCCATTGCACATATATACTAAATTTTCTTGTCTTTTTTTTCTCATATCTAGGGTTAGGATTAGGGCCAGTGTGAAGGTATATGCCTAGTTAGCTGCAGTTTAGAGACCTCTCCAGAGTTTTATTCTGGGGTGTTTTATTCTGTTAGGGTGAGAACAGACATGGCAGCCATCAACACAGCTGAGGCAAGGGAGGGGTTCGGGGCTCTGAAGACTCTTTGAATAGATATTCAGTTGTTTCTTCTCTTTTTATGTCTATCTCCATACCTGTTTTCAGAAGTATTACCAATTCTTTAATGTTTGGGGTTTTCTCCATAATAACTAGGCTGCTTCTGACCTTTTCTTGTCATGTGTGCAGGAACCCACTTTCTCAGATCTATGTTAGGGTAAATTTTACGGTTAGGTTGATGGCTTGGTGAAGGTATGTGTCTGGTATCCTGCAGTTAGAAGACATCTCCATAAGTTTGTGCTAGTGTTAGGGTTAGTGTTAGGGTGAGGATATAGGCCTGTTATCATTCAGTTTGGAAACATCTCCTGAGAATAAATCCCCAGACTTCGACTGGGGTGAGAAAAGACATAGCAGTCATCCACCAAGCTGAGGCAAGGAGGGGATTTGGAACTCTAAATACTCTCTAAATAGAACTTTAATTTGTCCTTCTGGTTTCCCCCCCCCCCAAGTTTTTATTTATATTCCAGTTAGTTAACATATAGTGTAGTATTAGTCTCAAGTGTAGAATTTATCAATTCATCACTCACATACAAAACCCAGTACTCATCACAAGTGTCCCCCTTAATACCCATCACCCACTTAACCCATCCCCCCTGCCAACCTCCAGCAGCCATCATTTCTCTACAATTAAGAGTCTGCTTTATGGTTTGCCTCTCTCTTTCTTCCCCCCACCATGTTCATCGGTTACATTTCTTAAATTCCACATACAAGTAAAATCACATGGTATTTGTCTTTCTCTGACTGACTTATTTTGCTGAGCATAATACTCTTTAGCTCCATCCACATCATTGCAAAAAGCAAGAGTTCATTCTTTTTGATGGCTGAGTAATATTCCGTTGCATACATATACCACATATTCTTTATCCCTTCATCAATTGATAGGCGTTTGGCCTCTTTCTATAATTTGGCTATTGTTAATAATGCTGCTATAAACATTGGGATGCATGTGTCTCTTGGAATCAGTATTTTTGTATCCTTTGGGTAAATACCTAGTAGTGCAACTGCTGAGTCATAGGGTAATACTATTTTTAACTTTTTGAGGAACCTCCTTACTGTTTTCTAGAGTGGCTGCACTAGTTTGCATTCCCACCAAGAGTTAAGAGTGCTCCCCTTTCTCCACATCCTTGCCAACATCTGTTGTTTCCGGTGATGTTAATTTTAGCCTTTCTGGCAGGTGCGAGGTGATATCTCAAGGTAGTTTTGATTTGCATTTCCCTGATAATGAGTGATATCTTTTCATGTGTCTGTAAGTCATCTGGATGTCTTCAGAGAAATGTCTGTTCTTGTCTTCTGCCCATTTTTAACTAGATTATTTGTTTTTTGGGGTGTTGCATTTGATACGTTCTTTATAGATTTTGGGTACTAACCCTTTATCAGATATGTCATTTGTAAATATCTTCTCCCATTCCATAGGTTGCCTTTTAGTTTTACTGGTTGTTTCCTTCACTGTGCAGAAGGTTTCATCTTGATGAAGTCCCAATAGATTGTTTTTGCTTTTATTTTCCTTGCCTCAGGAGATGTATCAAAGTAGAGGGAACATGCCTCAACATCATAAAGGCCATATACAAAAGACCCACAGCTAATGTCATCCTCAGTGGGGAAAAACAGAACAAGACAGGGATGTCCACTCTCACCACTGTTATTTAACATATGATTGCAAGTCCTAGCCTCAGCAATCAGACAACAAAAAGAAATAAAAGGCATCCAAATCAGCAAGGAAGAAGTCAAACTTTCACTATTTGCAGATGACATGATATTCTGTTTAGAAAATCCAAAAGACCACCAAAATTTGCTAGAACTAATACATGAATTCAGTAAAGTCACAGGATATAAAATCGACATACAGAAATCTGTTGCATTTCTATACACCAATAATGAAGCAGCAGAAAGAAAAATCAAGGGATCAATCCCATTTACAATTGCACCAAAACCATAAGATACCTAGGAATACACCTAACTAAAGAAGTAAAAGATCTGTACTCTGAAAACTATGGAACACTGATGAAAGAAATTGAAGAGGACTCAAAGAAATGGAAATACATTCCATGCTCATGGATTGGAAGACAAAAACATTGTTAAAATGTCTATACTACCCAAAGCAATCTACACGTTCATTACAATCCCTGTCAAAATACATGAGCATTTTTCACAGAGCTAGAACAAACAACCCTAAAATTTGTATTCGAAACACAAAAGACCCCAAATAGCCAAAGCAATCTTGAAAAAGAAAAGCAAAGCTGGAGGCATCACAATTCCAGACATCAAGTTATTTTACAAAACTGTAGTGATCAAGACCGTATGGTACTGGCACAAAAAATAGACACATAGACCGATGGAACAGAATAGAAAACCAAAAAAGTGAACCCACGACTGTATGGTTAACTAATCTTTGAAAAAGCAGGAAAGAATATCCAATGAAGAAAAGAAAATCTCTTTGAAAAATGGTGTTGGGAAAACTGGACAGTGAAATGCAAAAGAATGAAAGTGGACCACGTTCTTACACTATACACAAAAATAAATTCAGAACTGATGAAAGACCTGAATGTGAGACAGGAAACCATTAAAATCCTAGAGGAGAACACAGGCAGCAACCTCTTTGACATTGGCTGTGGCAACTTCCACGCAAATTTTTAGCAAAATTATTACAACTTTCAATAAATGGCTGGACAGAAGAAAAGATATGATAGGAATAAATATTAGAAAACTTGTTTAAAAATCTATTTTTGTTTTTGCCAGACTTTTGTCATAATACCTTTACTTGGAAGTTCTTCTCATATAAATATCAATAGAGGTACACCAAAATTTCTCTACTCATATTAAATGAAATATTTTTCTAATTAACTTTCTACTATCACAAAAATTTTTTTCCTAATATATTGATCACTACCATTCTTGGAGGAGACACCTGACCTCTATAAATCTAACCACTGTTTTCCAGATCTGGAAAGTCTTGTGCCTCATGAAGAAAATGATAGAGAATGTAAAGAACACAAGACCAGAAGGCAGGGATCTCTTAATGCCAAGTCTTTTTGCACATTAGAACTAACTGGTGAGCTGTTAGAGATCTCAAAGCAAAAGTCATGCCTAACAATTAAATTAGAAGATCTAAAGAGTGGAAATCTAATATTGGTTTGTTTTCTTTCTTAAGACATTTTCAGGGAATTCTCATTACAACAAAATTTAAGAATCACCCTGCAGTAGTTTTAATTCTATCTTTATTATCTTGATGAACTTGGAAAAATCAAATGTCGTTAAATCCCAGTTTCTTTATCTGTAAAATGAGGGTGAGTATGTTTGTAGTGGTGGTGTTGGAACTACCAATGCACTTCCCTTGCTAAATACGACCTACTCTGTTAATACGACATGTATTACAAACCTAGGGAGGACATATTCCTAATGTTTTTTCCAGATTAGAGAGGGGAACTGAACTTCTATCTCTGAACTTATTTATATGGAACTTGCTTCTTCATTTAAAAACTATTCTAGTTACTCAACTGTATTCTGTTCATGTCTGCCCACCAATTCCCAAATTATTTCCAACCCACTGTCCCATTTCTGTTGTTATTGTTCTTTATTCTTTTCTATAACTTATTTCATTCATTGATATTATCTATACATTTATTCATTTAATGAATCTTATCTAGTTACAATGTAAACTTCATGAAAGTGAGGACTTCATGCTTTGTTCACTGTTAGAACCCACTGTCTAGAGTAATGCTGATACATAAGAAATAATTATTACTCATTAGGTGAACAAACCAAAATTAGTACTTGTATTTAATGCTACAAAATTAATATATCCTCTAGGAGTGCATATTTTACTAAAAGATAGCTATAAAAGAAAAAGTGATCTTTTATATTAAAACAAATATAGAATAATTGGAAACTTTTATGAGAATAAAATAAAACCTCAAACTAATGCCACAAATGTGTCATTTTATTTCAGGTTAGTCACTCATAACTCTAGAGGAACATATTCATTTATATCTACACTGGAAATACTAAGGTGGAAAGTTGGCAAACAATGTGATAGGAGGCATTTCTCAGTGTGGTCCTGGCCACACTGTCACTCTATCATAGTTGCAAGTGATGTAGGGTCACATGTTTTTTATTTTCATTATATTTATTTTATTGTGCATTAGAACAAGCATAATTTACATTTCAAAACAATACCTTTATGGCCATTACTGCTTAGAACAAAATAAAGCTAGACAATAAGCTTATGTAAAATTTGTTAAAATATTAAAGATAGTATACAGTTTGACAAAATCATGGAAGTAGTTTTCAAATGCCTTACGTTTGGGAACCTGGACTAAAGCAAATGCCAGAAGCAAGGTGTTGTCTTTAAGAATACGAAGGGTAAACAATAGCCAAACTATGGAAAGAGCCCAGATGTCCATCGACAGGTGAGTGGATAAAGAAGATGTGGTGTATATATATACACCAGAATATTATGCAGCCATCAAAAAAGGAAATCTTGCCATTTGCAATGACAGGAATGGAACTAGAGGGTATTATGCTAAGCGAAATAAGTCAATCAGAGGAAGACAATTATCATGTGATCTCACTGATATGTGGAATTTAAGAAACAAAACAGAGGATCATAGGGGAAGAGAGGAAATAATAAAATAAGACGAAACCAGAGAGGGAGAAAAACCAGAAGAGACTCTTAATCATAGGAAACAAACTGATGGTTGCTGGGGGGGAACGGGGTAGGGGGATGGGGTGACTGGGTGATGGACATCAAGGAGGGCACATGATGTAATGAGCACTGGGTATTATATAAGGCTGATTAATCACAGGCCTGTACCTCTGAAACCAGGAATACATTATGTGTTATTAATTGAATTTAAATAAAAATGTGTAAAAAAAAAAGAATATGAAGCATAATGTAAACTGATCTAAGGACTTTCTTAATAAAGTTTACTTCCTCTAAGATTGATTTAGGGGAAGCAATTTAACTCTTTTGGCCAAATGGACAAAATGATAGGTTAAGTCTTTCAGAGGAGATCTTTCAACATGTAAGCTACCAAAGAGGTATCGGCTTTGAATGTCCTAGAACACAGCTCTTTGGGGATCAGTAGCTTCAAGACTAACCATGGAAGGTTGTGGATTTCATATGGAACTGACAGTATAATCAGTGCCTAAAGAAAGCTTAAAAGCCTTCTACTTTGCTTCCCATATGAAAGAAATACAAGGAACCTCTATTTAGAAAGGATGATGATGATGATGATGATGATTTGTCTGAAGAGACAAAGCTTCTTTTATAGAAAACTGCTAGCCCTTAAAGGAAGAAAACTTCTAGTTCATCAGTTTAAGTGCAAAAGCTACCAGCACTATTACAACTACAAACAGACTACCTTCACTATAGAACAAAATACATCTAGGAAGATCTCACTTCCACATCATTTTCCCCATCCAAATAAATGGAAGTTGAATTCATGAGCCACGTATGATTTTTATAATAGTTTCTCATGAGTAGAAAGTTGTAAAAAAGAGAATAAAGTAGTTTAAGTGTTTTACTTTATAAAAATATTTATAAATAAAACTATTATATGCCCATATATCCATATACCACATAAGTATTTGTATACCCATCTATTAAATCTTTCAAAAATAAGGGGATTATAATATTTAACATGTACCCTACTGTTTCTAATACTGATTTGGTCAAATTACTTTCTCATGAAATTCCTTAATTTACTTAATTATACTCACTGTATTAACTATTTTGTTAGTAAACACCATTTAAAGTAATTACTCCGTCTCTTATCACTTGTAAGCAATAACTATGTATCCAAATTGGTGTAACACTGATTGCTTCATAAAGACAAATATAAAAAAAAATTAGTCTTTTCCTCCACAACCAAAAATTCTGGGGAAGAGAAATGGGAAGAAATCAAATAGGTATGTGTGTAAAACTATTCCAAATTACCAAATGGAGAACTTGAAGTAGGGCAAATAGAAACACTTCTAACTCTTGTTTTCCAGGCTATGCCTTTAACTTTGTTTCTTGTTTAATTTTAAGGACAAATATTTGCAAAGCAAGGTTGCATGGTAGTGGAGAGAGTAGCATATTTGTATTGTTTCTCATCTTAATGGAAATGTCCCTTATTTCTAAATTGAGTAGAATGCTAGCTATTGGACTGAAATTGTTAACCACAAGAGTGCAGAGTTTGTAGAGTTCAATAACAATAGCAATGTGTGTAGATACACACACACACACACACACACATTCTAAAAAATAAGAAAGATATTCTATATTTTGAAGAAAAGTGGAATAAGGATAAGCAGATACGATCTGAAAGGGCACTTCAGGTGAGGGGAACAGCACCTGCAGAGGCAAGAATATGGAGGACAAGGAGAAAAATACTCCAATTTGAGTGGGAGCCCAGTTTTGGGGGAAAGGCCCTTGGAAGAAAATATAGAGATGGAAGTAGAAGAGTTATATTTGACATTTATTTCTTTTGAAAACATTTTGGTTTTGTTTTCATATTCTTTTCTGGAAGTAATAAAAAACTAAATGATGGACATCAAATCATGTCATTTTGTTGGTGGTATAACATGAACAGGCAGATGAACAGAAATGTCCCCACATTACAAGATGTTAAATGATGATTTTTGATGTGAAATGAAGTTGACTGTGTTAATGATACTGCATGATAAATAATGAAGCAATACCAGTGTAAAATAGAAAAGAATAATTTGTTACCAAATAATGTGAAGTTCATTGAACGTGTAAAAACTGTTTCGACTTGGCATATTCCTTCCTTCAAAATCTTTACTTCTTTTAGAGAAGAAATGTGAAAAATTTATAGAGTAAATCTACCAACATTTGAGGTAAAAAAGATTCTATTTAATATCATTGTTCTTTCCATTTGTGATCAATTACCATATAACTTTAATTTTGTGAATCTTTGCAGATTTTTTACAGGTGAAGCACTTGCTGCTTCGAGACTGATTATTTTGTAATCTGATTATTCACAGCTTGCTAATTTGTAATTGGACTTTTACAACTAGAAAACCTCCAGATTTCAGAAAAACTAATTTATTTTTTTCTTTGGTTAATTGTACTGTTCACACAAAACAGTAGAGTGAGATGACTTCTAGTGGGTTTTGTGCAGTGTTCTGGAACCAATAAACTATATTATTGATTGCCTAATAAAAAGTGCCATGTTCATACAAACTTACTGTGTCTGGGCAGGGATACAACTGCTACTTTTATTCTGTTTAGAGAATCACCTGCTATTTTACCAGGGTCTATTGCTACATATCAAGTATACCTTAAATTAGGTTGGGGTTACCTACTGGGCACTTTGTAAGGTGCCCTTATCCTTTCCTTTCCTGCAGAGCTACCCATTGCTTCTAATTTAGCCTAAGATCATCAAAATTAATTATGATTGAGTGTTATTAAGATTGAAACAGAGTACGAGTCAAGCACCTTTGGCTTTCTTGAAATTGTGAAATAGAGTCTAAGCAAACTGACTGCCTAGGCAGATTGAATTTACTGATTTAAAATCAGAATTTAAAGAAAACACTTAGAAGAGAGATAGTGCAAAAAAAAAGCTAGTCTTGCCAAGATCAAATGGAAATTATTATAAAATGGGAATATTCTCATTTTATTAAAATGTTTGACCAACAATCTCAAAGTATGGTCAACATAGAGTTGTCACAGTTGGGAGAATAAAAGCAAAGTGTGAGATTTTGTCATTGACTCCCATAAATACATAATCTAGTAGCCTTTATATGACACTAAATACAGTCAACTAATAATGTAAAGTAGTATTTGTATCAGTCAGAAAAGTGTAGGTTATTTTTCAGTAACAAATATTACTCAAATTTCTGTGCTGTTAAATGACAAAGTTTATTGCTCACTTACACAACATATTTGATGCAGTTTGACAGGAGACTGCTCACTATAGTTAAGCCAGAACCTGGGCTATGAAAGAGTGTAAGAGAGCTCTGAGGGTATTATACTGACAATTACATGTTCCAGTCCAGAGTGACATATCTCTTCTGCTAACAACTCATCAACATGACCTTATCCAGTCACAGGGACCAGCAATTTCATTCCTTCTATGGTGCTAGAAGTAGAGAGAATGATTAATAGTTATTGAAGAACATTAGTAACTAGTGGAGTACCTAAAGATTAAATCAAGTAGGACATACTAACTTCTATTTGGGAAAAGAAACAATCAAAACATTAAACTCTCCTGTCATTTTTCAACCAAAAAACTGGTGGGCATCTATGTTGTCCCGGATATTGACTTCAAATACCTTAAATGAATAAGAAGATACATATAGCTTGTAATTACAAAACAAGGTATGGCTTATACTATGAAAACTGAAAACACTCAGCATACTGGATTCTTTATACTTAAACCAGTTCAAAATTACTGCTGAAAGTAAAATGATCTTAAATTGAAAAACCATAATGATGCTCTCATGGACAATATCATTCACTGCCCTAGCTTGTAGTCACAAGAGCATACTCCCCCTTGCTCTGGATTTTAGAGGAAACAGAAGAGAATTTTGCACAACTCCCTGTCAGTAATAAGAGACTTTTAAAGGGTGGGTATGAGAGGGAGAAAATCAAGAATAGTGTTCCAAAGAAGAATTAAATTTGTTAACCCTTTCTAGTCATTACAATGAAAGTTAGTATCTGGCATAGGGGCCAGTGAAAATGCAGTATTTTCAGAGATCAGCCTGAGATCACATCATAAACTACTACAATTGTTTAACCCATGGTAGTTGCTTATATGAGTTGGTATATATGTTTGTGTATTTGTTGGCTAGCTTCTAAGTGAATAAATGTTACTTTTATTCTAGGATATATCTCCTTTTCTTTTACCTGCTACTATCTGGATTTCCAATCAGGGTTCCTCCCTACCCATAATCATGACAGAAAATGGGTCTTTAAATGCATAAAATAGTTACTGAAGAATGATTTGGTTAGATCTTAAACATGTACATTGATCTACTGTTGGATATTCTTAACAGTTTTTTTTTTTAATTAGCTTACGTTGAGGGGCAGGAAGAGTTCTCCAAAGTCATTGGGATCTGGGGAAAGATACATTTGTGGAAAGTAAAGAAATGAAGATTTAAATTGAGTGTTTTGGGACAACAACCAAATTGTGGTACTAGAAAGTTTGTCTCTTCCTTTCCTTCTCTATTCCCCTTTACCAAGTTGTGACTGCTTATTACCTCTACATAGCACCCTAGGTTGAGTAAGATTAAAAAGAACTCTGTAATGTGAGAGGATTCTAAGGAGAAGAAAGAAATACTATATTATGGTATTGTGGAGGGAATGGAAGATTTCTGGCTGGGTTTCTGGCAAGAGTTGTATACTGGGATGAATAGTAGCCCCCTAAATTCATGCCTATCCAGCATTTCAGAATGTGACCTTATTTGGAAATAGGGTCTTTGTAGATGATTACATAGTTAAGTTGGGATGCGGTCAGACTGGATTAGAGTGGGCCTTAAATCCAATATGATTGGTCTTATAAGAAGAGAAGATCCAGACACACAGAGGAACACAGAGAAGGACATATAATGATGGAGGCAAATACTGGAGTTATGCTGCCAGAAGCCAAGAAACTCCTGAAGTCAGCTGAAGTTAGTATTAAGCAAGAAAGGACTCTTTCCTAGAGTCTTTAGAGAAAGCATGGCCCTGCCAACATCTTGACTTTGGACTTTTAGCTTTCAGAACAGTGAGAGAACAAATGTCAATTGTTTTAAACCAACCAGTTTGTGAAACTTTGTTATGGCAGCCCTAGGAAAGTAATATAGGTAGATATTTCTGGTTCGTGGTTTGTGTAATCAGTGGCTAATCCTGTTAGGGGAGAGGGAGAAGCAGGCTCCCCACCGAGCAGGGAGCCCAACTCAAGGCTGGATTCCAGCACCCTGGGACCATGATGCTTAACCGATTGAGCCACCCAGGCACTCCTGTAACTTCTAATGATGGTTAGGTCCATTTATTGATTGATTTATACAGTAAATGGACTACTGTATCTGTGTATTGCCTGTGCAATGTTTGAAAGACAATGTGCAGTTCTGCGTGGAGCACTGGGTGTTATGCACAAACAATGAATCATGGAACACTACATTAAAAACTAATGATGTAATGTATGGTGATTAACATAACAATAAAAAATTAAAAAAAGACAATGTGCAAATTAACATAATATGTCTAAGTAGGTGGTTTTATGTACTATTGGATAATGAATCAATGAATGGTACAAATGAGCATTATGAAAACAAAGATTTAATATATTAACAATAAAAATAGAGTACTAGAATAAGAGTCAAAAGACAAGGGTCCCAGATTTGCTATCACCATTTCTATGTGTGTGATGCTAGGAAAACTACTACATTGTTTTACATCTGCAATCAGAGAATAAAAATGTGAAGCTTTCTATGTCATAGGATTTTCTGATGGATAAATGAACTGCTTTATTAAAGTGGTACAATAATATAAAGTATATCATATTTATTAGAAAACTGTTTAAGAAGGTACCCAAATAAAAAGTGCATAAATCATACTGGTAAACAGCATTTTCTAGAATAATAGCAAATCACTGTTCAATCAGTGCCCATCTAAATGGCTTAAAGAGGAGCTTATTAGGGACAAAATTTGTTTTAATAACTCAGGGTGTCATTTTCACGAAGTTATCTGGAGCCTTTTTGCAGACCGAGAGTTGAGACGATGAGTAGCATCTGGCCTGTAATTTGTAACTGATTGGCTTCACAGTCCACAAACATGGATCCAATGATTCACAAAATTCGCAAGTCTTCTGCACACTTCATAGAAATATCTCTCAAAAGTTCTATACCATAATGAGAGCTCATCTTTCCAATCTGCTTTTTAGGAGGAGTGAAGATAGTGATGGTGCCATAAAGGCATTTCCTAGGGGAACTGATGAGATGACAGCCTGGTCATCTGGTTGCTCTGTTGATTGCAGAGAGAGCAATTTCCATTGTTCATTTTTAGACTTTCATAAAACTCCATATACAACATGATAAAGGGAAAAAAGGCAAATGATATCTGCATGCATGCAGAATTAACAAAATTTGGGAATATGGGTACTTTTCAAAAAGATAATTTGTCTCCATTTCCATCATTTTGTGTGTACTACTGGCATTTTGACACCTGCAGATTTTGGCTGGGCCTGTATTGAGCAGATGCGCACTCCATCACACATGGGTGTGGTTTTCAGGCGCTGCACTTCCCTTCACAAGCATTTTTCCCCCTGGGAAAGAGCTGAATATTGCCATTTAGCTTGGGTATTCCTTTCAAATCATACTCTGTATGTCATTTTTGTTCATTAATATGATAATTAGAAAATTTATCCTTTCTACCCCACCTTTTTTAAATCTAGAATTTGATATTATTTACTTCCTCCTTTCCCCTAGCTATTCCTTCTTAGTTTTCATTGATGTGAAATTGTAAAATGGGACGGAATGAGTGAGAAATAGATGAAATATCTCATTGGTTAAAATCTCCATTATGGCTCTTTAATATTTTTAGTCACATTGAGATAATTGTCACTTAAAGTAAACTGATTCTATTTAAAATGTAATTCTTTATGTTTTTCATAACTTGGTTTCAACTTTATGGATACTATTTGCTCCGTGTTTTGTGGATTGTAAACATATATTTAAAACTAACAATAATGATACATTGTTAAAATTTAGAAATATTAACACTATTAGTTAAACCTTAGTATCCACTAGGAGGAGCTGAGTGCTTTATCAAGAATATATAAGATTAATGTCTTAAAATATTTAATAAAATATTATCAGTATGTTGGGATTAATATAAAAGTAAAATTAAGTTGAGATAAATTGTATGTCATTATGATTATATGATAAATCGGGAGCTAGAAGTACAGAATGAATACCATTTTATGTTTCCAGCTAATTAAACTGGGGGCTTTGAAATAACTAAAACAAATACAGTGTATGTATGATTTTTTACATCAAAGATTCATGTGAACTTCTTTTTTGAAGATTAAGTTGCCTTATAGCAGTGTGGACGTACAAATGGCTAACAGACACATGAAAAACTGTTCAACATCACTAGCCATCAGGGAAATACTAATCAAAACCATATTGAGATGCCACCTTATACCAGTTAGAATAACTGGCAAAAATTAACAAGGCAGAAAACAGCAAATGTTGGTGAGGATGTGGAGAAAGGGGAACCCTCTTAGACTGTTGGTAGAAGTGCAAGCTGGTACAGTCACTCTGCAAAACAGTATGGTTCTTCAAGACATTAAAAATAGAGCTACCCTGTGACCCAGCAATTGCACTACTAGGTATTCACCCCAAAGATACAGATGCAGTGAAAAGAAGGGGCACGTGCACCCCAATGTTCATAGCAGTGATGTCCACAATAGCCAGACTGTGGAAGGAGCCCAGATGTCCTTCAACAGATGAATGGATAAAGAAGATGTGGTTCATATACACAATAGAATATTACTCATCCATCAGAAAGGATGAATACCTACCATTTGCATTGACATGGATGGAACTGGAGGGGATAATGCTAAGTGAAATAAGTCAAGCAGAGAAAGACAATTATAATATGGTTTTACTCATATGTGGATTATAAGGAATAACATAGAGAACCACAGGGGAAGGGAGGGAAAACTGGGAAGAAATCAGAGAGAGAGACTCTGGACTCCAGGAAACAAACTAAGGGTTAGAGAAGGGAGGAAGGTGGGGGATGGGGTAACCGGGTGATGGGTATTGAGGAGCACATGTGATGTGATGAGCACTGGGTGTTATATGCAACTAATGAATCACTGAACACTACATCAAAAACTAATGATGTACTATATGTTGGCTAATTTAACATAATAGTAATAAAGTAGACCTGAAAGTAGGATATAGAGAAATGCAGAGTTTTGGAATAAGAAATATGGTACTTACCAAAGAAACCACACAGGTATGAGGTGTGTCAACATGACCAAGAACTAATTTTATCTGGGGTGGTGGGAGTAAGTGGAAACACCTTACTTGTGTCACTTTCCTATTTCATTTGCAAAAATGTGGCATGGTACGTGGGAGAAGTGGTCAGTCATGATGACTACAAAAGAATAATACTTTAAACAAAAATTTAGCTTGCAGTAACTGGCTTGTATGCAAGAGCTGCCTTGGAGATGGTAAGGTTGTCTGCCAATTTTAGAATTTGTCAAGGATTCTGGTCAAGGATTTGATTCAAAATTCACTTAGCATCATTAGCAGAGTCTCTTTTTGATTGTCCTGGATTCTGAATCCTTTGGTAGCATAGGGATGGCACAAAAGATACAGAGGGCACACTCTGCATACTCTGATTTAGGGTATTTGTGACTAGGACAAACTGAGGCAATAAGGCTGAATGATTGAAAGGTCCAGCTCTGGGGTCACATGAGTTCATGATCACATGTCTCTTCTACTTACTACCTATGTGACCTTGAGCAGCTTATTAATCTACCCACATGGTATCATCAAGTTATTGCTAAGAATTAAATGCTTAGCTTAGTATTTAACATAGAGAAAAATCTCAACAAATATTAGCTTTTACTATTATTGTTTTTATTGTTACCTGACATCAATATGTATACAAATATTTATTTATTAATCAGCTCATTCATTTAGGATAACCATATATTAATGACCAACTCTATGTTAAGCATTGTACTAGGTATTGTGCTACTTATTAACTAGGCAGTAAGCTAGCTATTCTTGTTTGCTTACACTCTTGTGTAAGTTTCTTACAAGTTCAAAATTCCATGGGTACTTAATATTAAAATATTCATGGCCTGGATTACAGCTATTACATACTATGCTTATAAACCCTGACTTAAGGAACAAAGGAACTGACCTCAGAGTAAAGCTTCCTTGTGTTCTAGAGAAACAGAGACAAAGAAATAAATGAGTCAAGAAGTGCTCTAGACTTTGTATTTTTTAAGAGTTTGGGAATAATCTGTATTTCTTTTATAGCTAAATTGATAGAATTTATCTGTAAATATGATCTGCGTCTGAGTATTTTTGTCAAGAATATTCTAAGTATCAATTGATGTTCTTTACTTGCTATAGATTTATTCAGATTTTTCACTTCTTTTTCAAATTAGATAATTTAGTTCATTTAAGACTTTAAATTGGGATAATTATCATCTTAACATATTGAATCTTCTAATCCCTGAACATGGAATATTTCTTTCTTTAGATCATCTTTAATTTTTCTCAGCATAGTTTTGAATTTGGCAGTGTTTAATTTGTATTTATTACCAAGGATTTAATTTTTTGATGCTTTGTGAATGGAACTCTTCTGAATTTCACTTTTGGATTGTTCATTGCTAGTTTATAGCACGACAGTTGATTTTTATATATTGGGCTTATATTCTGTGAACTTGGTGTACACACTAATCAATTCCATTCATTTTTTAAAAAATTCTTTAGAACTTTCTACATATAGGATCATATTATTTACAAATCAAGACAGTTTTCAAGGCCTTTTATTTCTGATTCTTGCCTTTTTGCACTTGTTAGAACTCCTAGTATGTTGTTAAATACAAGTGATAAGAGCAGACATTGGTCTTATTCCTAAGCTTAATGAGATAAATTTTTTTAAAGATTTATTTATTTATTTGAAAGAGAGAGAGAGAGCAGGGGGAGGGGCAGGGAGAGAGGGGGAAAGTCTCAAGCAGACTCTGCAGAGAGCCTGGAGCCCCACAGGGCTCAACCCCAGGACCTGAAGATCAGGACCCGAGATCACCACCCAAGCAGAAACCAAGATTGGATATTTAACTGACTGCACCACCTAGGTGCCCCCAAAAAGAGCATTTTTTCATTCAGCATTAAATATGTTAGTTTCAGGTTTTTTTATAGCGATTCTTTATCAGGTTGGGGAAGTTACCTTCTATTCTTAGTTTTTGAGAGTTTTTTTTAATATCACAAGTGGGTGTTAGATTTATTAATTTTTTTAAACGAGATAACCCTGTGGGGTTTATCTTTTAATATATGAATATTGTGTTCTATTAAATGATTTTTGAACATTGCATTAGCCTTGTATTCCTGGGAAAAGTTATACTTGGTCATGATGTGTATTTTTATAGATTACTTAATTTTGGATTGCTAATATTTTGTTGATATCTTTATCTGGCTTTAGCACTGGGCCAACGTTGGCCTCACAGAAGAGTTGAGAAGCATTCTGGAATGTGAACCATATAGGAGTTTGAAGATAATTTATATATCTTTTTTAGATATTTGATAGAATTTATCTATAAAATGATCTGTGCCTGAGTTTTTCTATGTTGGGTATAATTTAGGTACCAATTTAACTCCTTTACTTGCTGTATGTTTATTCAGATTTTTCATTTCTTCTTTTAATGGTCTAACTTCTAGGACTTTGTCTATTTCATTTAAATTGTGTACTTTTCCAGCATTAAATTGTTCATATTTCTTTATAATTCTTTTAAATTAAATCAAATCCTTAATTTCTGTAAGATTCATAGTGATATATGACCCTTTTCATTTCTGATTTTAATAATTTGTGTCTTTCTTTTTCTCTTGGCCCATCTCAATAAAGTTTTTTTTCCATTTTTTTATTATGTTAATCACCATACATTACATCATTAGTTTTTGATGTAGTGTTCCATGATTCATTATTTGTGTATAACACCCGGTGCTCCATGCAGAACGTGCCCTCTTTAATACCCATCACCAGGCTAACCCATCCTCCCACGCCCCTCTCCTCTAGAACCCTCAGTTTGTTTTTCAGAGTCCATCATCTCTCATGGTTCATCTCCCCCTCCGATGTCCCCCTCTTCATTTTTCCCCTCCTGCTATCTTCTTCTTCTTCTTTTTTTTTTTTTTAACATATAATGTATTACTTGTTTCAGAGGTACAGATCTGTGATTTAACAGTCTTGCACAATTCATAGAGCTCACCATAGCACACATGCTCCCCAATGTCTATCGCCCAGCCACCCCATGCCTCCCACACCCCCACCACTCCGGCAACCCTCTATTTGTTTCCTGAGATTAAGAATTCCTCATATCAGTGAGGTCACCCCTTGAAGAGACTGTCTTTTTTCCATTGGGAGTTCTTTCCTGCTTTGTCAAAGATTAGTTGGCCATAGAGTTGAGGGTCCATTGCTGGGCTCTCTATTCTGTTCCACTGATCTATGTGTCTGTTTTTGTGCCAATACCATACTGTCTTGATGATGACAGCTTTGTAATAGAGCTTGAAGTCCGGAATTGTGATGCCGCCTGCTTTGCTTTTCTTTTTGAACATTCCTCTGGCTATTTGGGTTTTTTTCTGGTTCCATACAAATTTTAGGATTATTTGTTCCATTTCTTTGAAAAAAGTGGATGGTATTTTGATAGGGATTGCATTGAATGTGTAGATTGCTCTAGGTAGCATTGACATCTTCACAATATTTGTTCTTCCAATCCATGAGCATGGAACATTTTTCCATTTCTTTGTGTCTTCCTTAATTTCTTTCACGAGTATTTTATAGTTTTCAGAGTATAGATTCTTTGCCTCTTTGGTTAGATTTATTCCCAGGTATCTTATGGTTTTGGGTGCAATTGTAAATGAGATAGACTCCTTAATTTCTCTTTCTTCTGTCTTGTTGTTGGTGTATAGGAATGCCACTGATTTCTATGCATTGATTTTATATCCTGCCACATTACTGAATTCCTGTATGAGTTCTAGCAGTTTTGGGGTGGATTCTTTTGGGTTTTCCACATAAAGTATCATATCATCTACAAAGAGTGAGAGTTTGACTTCTTTGCCGATTTGGATGCCTTTGATTTCTTTTTGTGGTCTGATTGCTGTGGCTAGGACTTCTAATATTATGTTGAATAGCAGTGGTGATAGTGGACATCCCTGCCGCGTTCCTGACCTTAGGGGGAAAGCTCTCAGTTTTTCCCCACTGAGAATGGTATTCGCTGTGGGTTTTTCATAGATGGCTTTTATGATACTGAGGTATGTACCCTCTATGCCTATACTCTGAAGAGGTTTGATCAAGAAAGGATGCTGTACTTTGTCAAATGCTTTTTTCTGCATCTATTGAGAGGATCATATGGTTCTTGTTCTTTCTTTGGTTAATGTATTGTATCACGTTGATTGATTTGTGGATGTTGAACCAAACTTGCAGCCCAGGGATAAATCCCACTTGGTCGTGGTGAATAATCCTTTTAATGTACTGTTGGATCCTATTGGCTACTATTTTAGTGAGAACTTTTGCATCCATGTTCATCAAGGATTTTGGTCTGTAATTCTCCTTTTTGATGGTATCTTTGTCTAGTTTTGGGCCTCATAAAACGAGTTTGGAAGTTTTCCTTCCATTTCTATTTTTTGGAACAGTTTCAGAAGGATAGGTATTAATTCTTCTTTAATTGTTTGGTAGAATTCCCCTGGGAAGCCATCTGGCCCTGGGCTTTTGTTTGTTGGGAGATTTTTGATGACTGCTTCAATTTCCTTAGTGGTTCTAGGTCTGTTCAGGTTTTCTATTTCTTCCTGGTTCAGTTTTGGTAAGTTGATACATCTGTAGGAATGCATCCATTTCTTCCAGATTATCTAATTGGCTGGCATAGAGTTGCTCATAATATGTTCTTATAATTGTTTGTATTTCTTTGGTGTAGGGTTAAGTTGTGTATTTGCGACCAACACCAAGAAATACAAACAAAAAACAATTTTTTTTTTGTTTTGTTTCTTGTTCGTTCATTCACTCATTCACCAAATGTTATTGGACGCCCATGATGGAGTCCTGCATACTGCTGTTCGACCTTTTGGTAGCTGGTGATTTTAACGATGACTTTATGTCAGAAATTGTGCTAGGTATTGTTGTTTGACCTTGGCCAAATCTCAGCTTCAAGTATATTCATCTCCCTCTTCCAGTCTCCTGCTGGTACATCCCAGTGGCCAAATCCAACCAGAAGCCAGAGGGCAAGAGAACCCTTTGCTGCAGTCCATCTCAGTCAGTCACACAGAGAAGAGGAGACCCTGAATCTGGAATTCAAGCCCAAGTCAGTATGACTCGAACACCAACTCTCTTCTCACCAGAGAAAGCTGAGACTTTTGATCTCTCCTCTTTCATTCATGATTTTGTTCATTTGGGTCATTTCTCTTTTCTTTTTGATAAGACTGGCCAGGGGTTTATCGATCTTGTTAATTCTTTCAAAGAACCAGCTCCTAGTTTCATTGATATGTTCTACTATTCTTTTGGTTTCTAGTTCATTGATTTCTGCTTTGATCTTTATTATTTCTCTTCTCCTGCTGGGTTTAGGCTTTATTTGCTGTTCTTTCTCCAGCTCCTTTAGGTGTAAGGTTAGGTTGTATATTTGAGACCTTTCTTGTTTCTTGAGAAAGGCTTGTATTGCTATATACTTTCCTCTTAAGACTGCCTTTGCTGTATCCCAAAGATTTTGAACAGTTATGTTTTCATTTTCATTTGTTTCCATGAATTTTTTAGATTCTTTTTTAATTTCCTGGTTGACCCATTCTTTCTTTAGTAGGATGCTCTTTAGCCTCTATGTATTGAGTTCTTTCTGACTTTCTTCTTGTGATTGAGTTCTAGTTTCAAAGCACTGTGGTCTAAAAATATGCAGGGAATGATCCCAATCTTTTGGTACCGTTTGAGAACTGATTTGTATCCTCGGATGCGATCTATTCTGGAGAATGTTCCATGGGCACTAGAGAAGAATGTCTGTTCTCCTGCTTTGGGATGGAATGTTCTGAATATATCTGTGAAGTCCATTTGTTCCAATGTGTCATTTAAAGTCTTTATTTCCTTATTGATCTTTTGCTTAAATGATCTGTCCATTTCAGTGAGGGGGGGGGTGTTAAAGTCCCTCACTATTACTGTATTGTTGTTGATGTGTTTCTTTGCTTTTGTTATTAACTGCCTTATATAATTGGCTGCTCCCATGTTAGGGGCATAGATATTTACAATTGTTAGATCTTTTTGTTGGATAGACCCTTTAAGTAGGATATAGTGTCCTTCCTCATCCCTTATAACAGTCTTTGGTTTAAAAGCTAATTTGTTTGATACAAGGATTGCCACCCCAGCTTTCTTTTGGTGTCTATTATCCTGGTAAATGGTTTTCCACCCCTTCACTTTCAATCTGGGGGTATCTTTGGGTCTACAATGAGTCTCTTGCAGACAGCATATTGATGGGTCTTGCTTTTTTATCCAATCTGATAGCCTGTGTCTTTTGATTGGGGCATTTAGCCCATTTACATTCAGGGTAACTATTGAAAGGTATGAATTTAGTGCCACTGTATTGCCTATAAGGTGACTGTTACTGTCTATTGTCTGTGTTCCTTTCTGGTCTATGTTGCTTTTAGGCTCTTTCTTTTCTTAGAGGACCCCTTTCAATATTTCTTGTAGGGCTGGTTTTGTGTTTGCAAATTCCTTTAGTTTTTGTTTGTCCTGGAAGCTTTTTATCTCTCCTTCTATTTTCAATGACAGCCTAGCTGGATATAGTATTCTTGGCTGCATATTTTTCTCATTTAGTGCTCTGAAGCTATCATGCCAGTCCTTTCTGGCCTGCCAGGTCTCTGGGGATAGGTCTGTTGCCAATCTAATGTTTCTACCGTTGTAGGTTACATATCTCTTCTCCTGAGCTGCTTTCAGGATTTTCTCTTTGTCTCTGAGACTTGTAATTTTACTATTAGATGTTGGGGTTTTGACCTATTTTTATTGATTTTGAGAGGGGTTCTCTGTGCCTTCTGGATTCTGATGCCGGTTTCCTTCCCCAGATTAGGGAAGTTCTCTTTGCTCCAATATACCTTTTGCCCCTCTCTTCTTCTTCTGGGATCCCAATTATTCTAATATTGTTTCATCTTATGGTATCACTTATCTCTCGAATTCTGCCCTCGTGATCCTGTAGTTGTTTATCTCTCTTTTCCTCAGCTTCTTTATTTTCCATCATTTGGTCTTCTAGATCACTAATTCTCTTTTCTGCCTTATTTATCCTAGCAGTTAGAGCCTCTATTTTTTTTTTTATTGCACCTGATTAATAGCCTTTTTGATTTCAACTTGGTTAGATTTTAGTTCTTTTATTTCTCCAGAAAGGGTTTCTTAATAACTTCCATGCTTTTTTCAAGCCCAGCTAGTGTCTTTAAAATCATCATTCTGAACTCTAGTTCTGACATCGTACTAATGTCCATATTGATTAGGTCCCTGGCCGTCGGTACTGCCTCTTGTTCTATTTGTTGAGGTGCTTTTTTTCCATCTTGTCATTTTGTCCAGAGAAGACTAGATGAATGAGAGAACAAACTGCTAACAGGGTAACAATGTCCCCAGAAAATATACACTAAACAAATCAGAAAAGTTCTGAAACCAGGGGAAAAGAATGGGAAAGAAAGAATAAAGAAAGAGGAAAAAGAAAAAGATAAAAACAATCAAAAACAAAACAAAACAAAAAAACAGAATATGATCAAATATGATCAGGCTGGTGCACAGATCAGTGCCACACACTAGATTTTGGGCATATTTTGGTCTATTAGAGGCAAGTGCCTCCCAAATTTTTAAAGAAAGAAAAACCTATATATGTACAAAAATAAGGGTTAATATGATGAAGGATGGAATATGACTGTAAAGATGAAAATTATAAAAGATTTTATTAAAGGAATTGATAAGAAGTTGGTTGAATAAAGAAACAAGAGGATTAAAAAAAATGGGAGAGAATGTGATCAGGCAGGAGACTAGAACAAAAGCATACACTAGAGATTTAGGGTATATTTTGATCTGTGAGAAGAAACTGTCTCTCAAAATTTTAAATTGTTAGATCTTTTTGTTGGATATACCAAAAATAAGGGTAACTACTATGAAGGGATAGAATATGACTCTAAAAATGAAAAATAAAAAATATTTTTTAAAAAATAGATTGATAAGATGTTGGTTGAAAAAGGGAAAAAGAAAAACTCAAAAAAAAAAGAAAAGTTAAAAAAATTAACTTTGAAAGACTAAAGAATCATGGTAAAAAAGCCATGAATTCTATGTGCAGTATTCCCCTAGTGGTGGAGTTCTGCCGTTCTCATTGACCAGTAAACTTGATCTTGGCTGGCTGTTCTTGCTGATCTTCTGGGGGAGGGGCGTGTTGCCGTGGTTCCCAAACGTCTTTGCTGGAGGCAGAATTGCCCTGCCCTTGTCGGTCCGGTCTAAGTAATCTGCTCGGGTTTGCTCTTGGGAGCTTTTGTTCCCTGCAAGATTTCCATACAGCTTTGGAGGATGAGAATGAAATGGCGGCCTCTCAATCTCCACCCCAGTGGAGCTGAGAACTCGGGGCCCCGCTCCTCAGTGAGCCCCACAGAAAAACAGTCAATCACTCTTGTCTCCCCGGTCTCCAGCCGCACTCCGTGCTCACTTGTCCTGTGACCGAATATTTCTATCTCTGGCACCCGACCCTGTGTGGAGTCTCCAAACCGAGCAGATCCCTGTGGCGCGCTCCTGTACCACTCCTCCCAGGGGAGGAAGGGGAGTCTCCCCAGCTCTGCTGCTTGTTGGGTCCCTGCTGAAGAGTAGTGGCCCGACTGTGCCACAGATCCCGGTTTATGGCAACCCCGAGCTGAGAGCCTGAACCTCGGTTCCATCTCTGCAGCTGGCTTCCCCACTCTGGTACCTGGGAGCTCTGCTGCACTCAGGCATCCCCAGGTCTTTCTGTGACCCCGAGGGTCCTGAGACCACACTGTCCCAGCAAGTGTTCCACCCCCCGCTTAGCCACTGGAGCGACGTCCCTCAGCGGAGCCGACTTCTAAATGTTCCGATTTTGTGCTCCGCGGCTCTAGCACTTGCCAGAAGCGGCCAACGGAGGCCCCCTCCCCCGCCGTCTATCCTCCCGAATATCGCCTCGGATTCACTTCTCCGCACGTCCTACCTTCCAGTAAGTGGTCGCTTCTCCGTTCAGAGAGTTGTTGCTACTCTCCTCTTCGATCTCCTGTTGAGTTCGTAGGTGTTCAGAATGGTTTGATCCCTATTCAGCTGAATTCCTGGGACCAGACGAAATCCAGGTCTCCTACTCCTCCGCCATCTTGCTCCCCCCCTCAAAGTTTTATCAACTTTTTTGATTTTTCCAAAGAATTAGCTTTCAGTTTCATTGATTTTTCTCTATTGATTTTTTCTTTTCTCTATTTCACTAATTTCTGTGCTAATATTTGTTATTTATTTCATTCTACTTTATTTAAGTTTAATTTTTTTTCTTTTACTGTCTTCTTAAGGTAGGAAGTTATTGCTTTGATGTTATCTTTTCTAATATAGGTATTTAAAGTTAAAAATTTCCCTCTAGATATACTTTTAGCTACATTACAGAACATTTTATATATTGTGAGGTTTTGTTTTCACTCAGTTCAAAATGTTTCCTAATTTTTCTTGTGAATTCTTCTTTGAGACAGAGGTTACTCAGTAATGTGTGATTTATTTTTCAAAGTTTGGAATTTCCCTAATTTTTTTCTCTTGTTGATTTCTAATTTACCTTCTTTGTGTTTGAGAACATATTTATTTTCATTCCCTTTAAAATAATTGATTTCTCTGTTATGACCTGGCATATGATTTGTCATGGAGAATTTTTCCATTTGCTCTTGAAAGGAAGGTATATTCTGTTGTTGGTTGCATTTTTTCATAAATTTAATTTAGATATTCATCTTTTTTGGAGGGGGGAATGGCAATCATTTTTATTTTTCCTCATTTTTAAACATAATTTTGCTAGTTGGGGTGCCTGGGTGGCTTAGTCCATTGAGCATCTGCCTTTGGCTCAGGTCATGATCCCAGGGTCCTGGGATTGAGCCCCATCTCCTCCCTTTCCTCCCCACTGGTGATCTCCTATCTCTCTTGCTATCTCTGTCTCTCTCTCTCTCTCAAATAAATAAATAAAAATCTTCTAAAAACCCCATAATTTTGCTAGTTATGGAATTATTGGTTGACATCTTTATTTTCTTCAGATATTTGAATATGTCATCTCACTGCTTTCTGGCCTCCATCAATTCTGATTAAAGTCAGTTGTTAATTTTATTATAATTCTTTTCATGTCCTGGGTAGCTTTTAATCTCATTGTTTTGAAAATTCCCCTTTTGGTTTTGGTTTTCAATTGTCTAACTCTTGTGATGTGTCTACATGTAGATATCTTTTGTGGAGTTTGATTATCTCAGTGGGTATATAGATGAATATTTTTCATCAAATTTGACATGTTTTTAGTTATTATTTCTTCAAAAAGTGTTTTGATTCTTTCTTTCTCTACTTCCATGTGAGAGCATAGAACACTAAGCAACTAATTTGGCCAGGGACATTCAAAGCAGGTTTTATTTAGATGGAGACTATATTAGGTATTAAGCCAAACTAAAATATACTGGATACTTGAAGACACTTAGTCATGAAAAGTGTTAAACTTTCTGTTAAAAAATTCAATAAAAGATTTTTAAAAATTAAAAAAAAGAATCTGATAATTTGTTTAGAAAGGTAAATAAATTACATTTATATTGCAGATAAAATCCAAGGAAAAGAACACATTGAATGAAAGTGCATGAGATCAATAGAAGAAATCTTCTTTAATGAGGCAGATTTTTAATAGGAATGCCCTTAGAATGCTTACATTAAAAATATCCACTCAATATATGACATTTTGTGATTTTTAAACTTATTAAATATATGTATTCAGGTTCATAATAAGCTTAATGGGTATAGAATATTTTATTTAAATTATTAACTCTGGGGGTGGCTGCATGGCTCAGTTGGTTAAGCGTCCAACTCTTGATTTCAGCTCAGGTCATGATCTCTGGGTCTTGAGGTTGAGCACCCCATAGGATGCATGCTCAGTGGGGAGTCTTCTTGAGATTCTTTCTCTCCAGCTCCCTCTGTCCCTCCCCCTGTGTGTGCTTTCTCTCTCTGTCTCTGTCTATAATAAAATAAATAAATAAATCTTAAAAAAAATACCTCTGACAATAGATGTATAATCCAAACACTACTTGAAGAATTTCCAACTACCCTTTCCTATTGTAGATTAGAATATATCATAATCTAAACATTGACTTGTATACTCATTGTCTATTAAAATTTTATATAAAAAGAGTTTTCAGGTTCATAACACACAGACACAATAGGACCTAAGAGGAGAATTAAAATGTTTCCAGGGCCTATTGAAAATAAGGGGTAAATCATTTTTATACACATTAGAGGTACTTATGTATAATCATTTAAGATAATTAGATTCTTAAATTTATCAGAAGCTTCTTGATTTTCAGTTAGGCTGGAATGTAATTAGACACTTGGTTATTTGAGAATGAGGGTTTTTTTTTTTCTTTTTATATGCCATAAAACAGAGATAATAAACCTTCCCATTCTCTCCTAATTTAAATGCCCCACTCTCCTATATAATATTTTTCAGAGAATCGAAAATCTGTCAAAAGGAAGATGTTGGCTAAAGAACTAGAAATTCATTTTTCAGTGGATCCACTCTCAAACATAGCCTTCAACTTTAAGTCAAGTTTTATGAATCATCATGCCCCATTTAACATCATCCCATGCTTTCAAAAACTAAAATAATAATTCCATGACAATGATTATTCCAAGGCTGACTTGTGTTTTGAATCAACATAATGTTATAAAATATTAATGTTTCAAAAATAGAATAGCAAAATATTGAAGTTAGTACTACCTGTCCAGCGTTCAGTATAATATCCCTCATAGTACATTTTCCCTATGTTTGCAATAAATAGTAGTTTTATTAATATTAATACATGTATAATTAATAACAGTTTTAATATTTAGGTATGCCAGGAATATAACACATTTTTCTTTAAGGTGTATGTACATTAATTTCAAAAATTAAATAAAAAGTCTTATTGATGTTAATGATTGTTGTATAGTCAACTGTAGATTTTCAGAATGATGAAATTGGACTCGTCCTTGATGGAATAAATTCATCAAGCTTATTGTGATTAATGTCTGTCTTAAGAAAATAGTGCTGATTATAAATCAAGTTACATCTTAATGAAATAGAGGAAGAGAGACAGCTTCAGGTGTACAATTTGAGCTAAATGACATTCTAGTTGGCTAAACAGGAATAAAGGATAGCTCCAAACATTCCATAGAAAAATTGTTTAGATATGGATTGAAAATCATCACAACAATATTTGATCCAGAGGCAAGTGGATGCTTTGAGCACAAATACCCATCAGTTCCACTGGGCAGGTTAATTTGTTTAGATGTTTATAGATGTCAAAAATGTATTCTTATTGGGGCACCTGGGTGGCTCAGTTGGTTAAGCAACTGCCTTCAGCTCAGGTCATGATTCTGGAGTCGCGGGATCGAGTCCCGCATCAGGCTCCCTGCTCCCAGCGGGGAGTCTGCTTCTCCCTCTGACCCTCCCTCCTCTCATGCTCTCTCTCTCTCTATCTCATTCTCTCTCTCAAATAAATAAATAAAATCTTTAAAAAAAATGTGTTCTTATTTTCAGGTCTTTCACAATATATCTTCAAGAGAAAGTCAAAAAAGGTATTTAGAAGGTATTTTCAGATCCACAATTTGCCACAAAAGCTCTAGTACTTTGGAAGTGTTCTACAGTCAATGGCATTGAAAACTACATGTCGTAGAAATCACATCTTCAATTCAATTAATAGCCTCATCATGAAAATTCTACATAATTAATGGTCAAGATGTGTAAGAGTTTGATGAGGCCAAATTACTTGTTATCAACAATACATAAGTCATGATATCTAGTATTAATTAAAATCAAATCACTTTATGGGTCTTCTCTTTTAAAAATACTGTTAGTTTAGTGATAGAAGCATACTAGTATCACTGCTAAACAATTTCTTCTTTTTTAAAAAAATATTTTATTTATTTATTTGAGAGAGAGTGAAAGTGAGAGAGAGCACAAGCAGGGTGAAGGGCAGAGGGAGAAGCAGACTCCCTGCTGAGCAGGGAGCCTGATGCGGCACTCGATCCCGGGACTGTGGGATCATGACCCTAGCCAAAGGCAGAAACTTAACTGACTGAGCCACCCAGGTGCCCCTAAACAATTTCTGATGGCAGATATCCATACTTATCAATTTCCCTATTACTACATGAATATATACCCTAACATATGATGGGATTGATATTTAGATAATTCATGAATGAGTATACTGATTAAGGAATTTAAATTCTTTTGGTAAATTAGAAATTAGAAATTCTTCAACATTGATAAGGCAAAGCTATTACTAGAGATTCATAGGAATTTAATTCATAGTATATCATTCATTCACTCATTCAATAATTATTTAATATCTGCCATGGGCCAGTTTTGTGGTATTTGTATGGAAATAAGTTACATTCACCTCCTCAAGGCCTTTGGTTAGTTTATTCATAATCACAGTTTAGGTCAAATCTAGATTATTTTTTTTAATTCATGAAGACAAAGGGATTTATAAGATCAATTTTTAAAATTTCTTCTGAGTTCAGTTAATAATTTTGCTAAAGTTGTCCTATACTGTGGGTATTAATGATGAGTGCCTATGAAAGGTATAATCATGTCAAATAAATGATAGTATCTCAAAGGCACAGAAGCTATGTACAGGTTGCATATGGCTATAAAGGAATTGCTTTCCAGGAACAATAGGTACATAATAAGTTGGCCAGGATTTCTATCACATAATTTCTTTAGCCACAAGTTAACATTTAATTCAGAGAAGTTCAATCGAATCACATGAAAGAAACATTTTGTATGTCCACTCTATACAGCACATTCTTCTATGTACTATGATGGATATGTGTCATAGCTTGCAAAGTTTTTAGTGTCTGTTAATATCAGTATTTAATGAAAGCTAACATTTTCTGAGAATAAAACTATATGTCAGTGATTGTTCTAGGTACTTCAAATGTATTATCTTTGAAACACCACAATAATACTGAAAAACTGGTTGTTTTCATCCCAGATTTATGGATGAAAATTAGCACTTACTCACTAAGACTCAAATCCAGACTGACTCCCGTGCCTTAGCCTTATAGAGATATGAACACAAAAGTCCTATATATGACAAACATAGCATTTAAAAGCGAGTGGTGAGGGGTGGGAGGGATGGGGTGGCTGGGTGATAGACCCCGGGGAGGGTATGTGCAATGGTGAGTGCTGTGAATTGTGTAAGACTGTTGAATCACAGACCTGTACCTCTGAAACAAATAATACATTATATGTTAAAAAAAAAAAAAAAGAAGAAGAAGAAGGTAGCAGGAAGGGAAAAATGAAGGAGGGGAAATCGGAGGGGGAGACAAACCATGAGAGACTATGGACTCTGAGAAACAAACTGAGGGTTCTAGAGGAGGAGTGGGGGGGGGGATGGGTTAGCCCGGTGATGGGTATTAAGGAGGGCACATGCTGCATGGAGCACTGGGTGTTTTATGCAAACAATCATGGAACACTACATCAAAAACTAATGATGTAATGTATGGTGATTAACATAACATAATTAAAAAAATGGGAATTTAGGTCATGAAAATAAAGATAACTGTTCCAACAAAAAAAGCTATATATTTTGCGATTATAGCTTGCAATATATTATGTACATAAATTAGATTTTTATGATAATCACATTGTTCATATATCCTTTACAGTAATGGGTTTTTTTGTTTGCTTGCTTGTTTTGCCAATTACTGAGAGAACTGTGTTAAAATCTCCCAAAATGATTATGAATTTTATGTTTATCTTTTTAGTTGTGCTTAATAAATATGCTTAATATAAAAAAACTAATGATGTATGGTGATTAACATAACAATAAAAAACAAAAACAATAAAACAAACAAAAAAATAAAAGCAAGTAATAGCAATAGAAAAAAAAACACAGGTAGTATATGGACAAGTAACAAAATGAGTAGTAACAACGGCTATTCGTAAGGATTGGAATGGTCATGGGAGGCTTCAAGGAAGAATTAATGGACCATTGTTTAGGTTATAGATGAATGGTTGGAAAGTCAGTAAAATCTAAGCACTCATGATAATAAGCATCGATTATCTGGGACATGGTAGAGGCCAACTTTTTGGAAGTTCAGCATATATTTTGTGGACAACTTTGCACAACAGGGTGTGGAAGTCAGACTTATTCTTGTAGCTAAATGGAGCCAATTAAGGTAATTATTAAGAAGAAAACAGAATATGAAGGGATGTATGAGATGCTGTTCTTTAAGTTTATAAAAACACGAGACAAGTGGAACAGTTATAAGACAATTGCAACACTCTAGGCATGTGGTCAAGAAGTCAGGCTGAGCACAAATAAATAAGAGCCAGAGAAATATATCTGTGGAAAGATCAGTGGTACTTGGGACTGGAGGTGGGGTGGGAGGAGTGTAATGTGGCTCAGAATCCATTCATCCAATATGGCCATCAGTCCCAAAATCTTTCAAAAGGTACTAAATGTTTTTTCCCGTTAAATGGTTTTGAAATCCTACCAACTACTCCCTAGTTAGATAGACAATCTGCACAAATACCTCTCTACTGAGGAAGCAGCCATCAATTTTTCTTCAGTGTTTGGAAAATATGATAGAGTGGGAGTAGGGTTTCAGAGAATATAATCTAGGATACTCATAGTTTTTGGTATGGTCCCCTGCAGTTTTGTTGTAATAAGAAGCTTTCCTCTGACTGAGGATAGAATGAAATAAAGGGAGCTGGGCTTGCCTTACATTAGCTAGATGTAGGTCAAAGGAATGGGCATCAGGATTGTTAAAATGCTTTCTAGAATCCATGGCCATATATAGATTCTGTTGCTGAGGAGGATGGGAGTAAAAATAAGTGAGACTAAATTTCCGTTTCCTTTGCTATGATGGTTATACAGATGTTCAGTGTGATTGGTGTCTAAGTTAGAAAGACGTGCTAATGGGAACTGGATGCACTGCTTCTTTGGGTCATACCTCAGGATGCAATTATATTTTCCCTTTTTCGCTAATCATGACATATTATTGTATTCATCTGTCTCTAGCTTCAAATTTTTTCTCTCTCTTTTTCCAAAAGTGCATGCATATGCTCACACATACACTCCATAGAAGGTCTTAGTATTGTTGAATCTAACAAGGAGAAGGTGCATGTCCTAGACAGTTCCATTCAGCATCCATATATTACCCTGGAACCAGGAAGTTGAGAACAATCATTAGTCATGAGATGGGCTGAACCTGGGTTCTCTGAGTCCTGACTAGAAGTTAGTCAATCTCCTTGAAATTGAGATTGACTGTGGATACTTCAGAAAACTGTGTGCAAAGAAAAATGGCCCCACCTCAGGTCATCTTCACTCTTACTTCTACAGGGGCCGTCCACTGACCAGCTGCTTTGAAAATATCATGGGAACTTGCAGAAATGCAGAATTTTGCCCCATGGTAAAACTGTTGAATCATAATCTGCATTCGACAAAATCCCTGGTGATTCATGTACATATTAAAAACTGAGAAGCATGACATTCCTTAAATTACTTTGATCATCATTTTTCAGCTTACATTTTCAACATATACACAGTGATAAAAGTGCTATTCCTAATTTAGTTCACCTCTTAGTCACTCAGGACACTTCTTGAGGGAATGTAGACACTTATGACAGATTTTATAACACCATTGCTTGTGGTAACTCTATACTCTGAAGAAAAATGCATTAATTGCTTTTCTTCACACCCTGAAAGATAGCTCAAATCACTAAGAAGAGAAGGAGAGGGAGAACTAGGTACTTTTTTATTATGTAAGATTTTCCAAAAGGCCTTATTTGCAAATCCAGATCTTTAGCACAGTGCAGTGTCATGCTCATGAAAGTAGAAATTTGTTTGATGTAACTGCTCCTTTCAGTGAATTGGTCCAAGATATTTCTTCAGAAATGTGTCTCAAAAGTAAGACATTTCATTTAAAAATATTCATGTAAAATTTATATTCTTGTGTCGCTAGATGGATATTGCTTGTGACTAAATTAAGTCTGTTAACTACTGGAGAAAAAATACTCAAACATTGCTTGTGACATCACATTCACAATGAATAATTCAGCTGGATTCAATGCAAGAAAGATGTTTAATTTGAAGCTTTTGTCACGTGAAATAAAAATATGTGTCAAGGAAATCACTTTCAAGTAGCAAATATCAAAAATTATTTATATCCCTATATAAAGAACTAGCAGAATTAGAAGGCAATGGGACAAAATACTGAAATATATAAGATATTTAATTATACATGTCAGTTACACATATTCTTTTTATATATCTGTTAAAATATCAAGTTGCCTATAGAATCAATGTTTAGAGAAATATGTAGGTCATAGAATGGCCGAAAGCAGAGCAAGATTCTAAATCATAATACCCCACATTTCAAAACCGGCTGCTGGTAATTTGACCACTTTATATTTCTTTAGCATCAGCAGCAGTCCTGCTAACGCAAAGTAAATGTCATAAAATGTTTTGTTTTCCAGCAGCATTGGCAAATAATTGGCATCTGTTTTCTGTTGTCTAGCTGCAGTTGTGTTTTCTGCGACAGAAGTTTCCATTTCTCATCTAATAACTTGTTGATTTAGGACCCTCTAGGGACCAAGAAAACAAAACAAAGCAAAACAAAAAACAACCCCCCCAAAACAAAAAATTCAAACTTGTTTAGGGGGAAAAAAAGTCCTGAAAACATGTGGGCTTCATAAACATGCATTGATTCATAGCGCATTCCATCATAAGATTGTTTGGACGCATCTCTGTCTCCAAAAATAAACAAGAACAGGAAATAAGTAACTCTTTCTTTGTTAAATCTAAAACAATGAAGTTTCTTCTATATTCCAAAGTTGGAAAGTAACTAAAGGTCCTTTTAAAAATAATTTTGTTCTCATTCACCTTCAACTACTTTTTTGACAAGAGCCAAATATGCTAGTTGTTATAAAGAAAAGGAAGGGGGCAAAACCTCCAGAGTGGAGAAATTGGGTTTGCCTTGAATTTAAACATATTTAAAATCTCAGTTAAGTGGGGGATGTGATTATTTGTAGAGCAGGAAAGGCACTTACAAATGCAACTGTAGGAGGCTCTCTGTTTTTAATATTTAAGAGCAGATAAAACGCCACTTTCACTGACTTCAGGCATTCTTCTGGCTGAGGACTAGGCCATTAATAGTCATTAACACTCTTTCAAATGTATTGCCAGAGTGGTAATGAAATCAACACCTTCTAATTTTTATCCTGAAGCTCTGCCAAAGCGCATTTGGTCTTGTCACTACATAGGGAAGTGCGATGTGCTTGCTACTTAAGATATCAACATAAACACTGAATAAAAATATAAATCTTTTATGATGTTAGGACATGTTGCTATTTTATTGTAAATCAATATAGATCAATTATTCAAACCTAGGCCATCATTTACTGAATGAAGGGAGGACAAGCCAGTGGTGGTATAAACTGGGGTCTATTTTTTTTATTTTGAGTTGACCATCAATTTAGGTTTTTCGAACAAATCATTAGCTGAAAAGCTATCCTTAGAAATTTGATTCCATGCCATGTTCCCACCATTTGTCGTTTGGGGAAATGTTTCAAACGATCAGTTAACACAGTGAGCCTCTTTTTTTCTATATAACAATACCTAACCTAAACTTAAATGTTGATGGTCTGAAGTTTATTTTAAAGTAAATGGGCAGATTTAGCATTTGATGTTCCCCTGCACCCTTCTTTAAATTATGTAATATGAATAAATTATGTTGAATTTTAAAACATAGAATATTCTTTATGACAGAAGAGAAAGATACATTGACAGATGGATAGAAGGGAGGAAACAAGAGGAGAAAGAAAGAAAGAAAGAAAAAGAAAGAAAGAAAGAAAGAACAAAAGAAAGAACGAAAGAAAGAAAGAAAGCAGACTTACTTTTTAACCTACCTCATTTAAAATTCCATATTCTTTCCTTTTCTTCCTGATTCTTTTTCATTATTGAAACATATTTATAGGATGGAAGTATACCTTCCCTTCCCTAAGTCCCACCCCCAAGCTGTGACTGGTGGAGACAAGAAATGAGTTGACAAGGCAGATGGGGACACCTGTGTCCACCCCTTCCCAACACAGATCACAACTGCTTATTCAGTGGTATCCTTGATCTACTTAATTCTATTTCTTTCTGAACTCTTCTTCCTCCCTGCTCTACCAATGACACTGGTCCATTTCAAAAATACACTGAGTATTTGTGTAGTCTTCAGAAAAGAAGATGTATCTTATTTCTAATTTCTGGGTTTTCAAAGACTAATCATGACCCACAAGGGCATTATACTTTTTCATAAGGGGTCTAAGTACAAAATAGAGGAGATAGAGGGACTTAAACATTTTACCCTCATCTGTTATCCTTTATAGTTATCAGCAATGGCCTCAAGAGAAATCTTTGCTCATTTTAGAAGCCAGTAAGATTGGTAAGCAGTACATATTCATTCTGGTTTCCTTGGGCTAGACAACTATATATTTATTCATGTATTCATTTAATATAACATGTAATTATTCAGGTGTTCCTGTGTTCCAAGCAGCATGATACCAGTATTAAGAAGACATAGTCTTTGTGGTGAGAACTCCACATTCTAGAGAAAAAGGAAGATATGTCCATAAGCAATAGACTATAATATTTTGAAATTAAGTATGATATATGGTATGAATAAAGTGCTACAGGGGCAGTAAGATAGAGGTAAAGACTTTGACCAAAAGGCATTTAGTTATTCTCCTACTGTCACTCTGCAGATCAATGCTTATGTTGGCAGAGAGAGTACAAACAGATAGCAGTCAGCTTTAGAGTGGAAGAAAACTGGTGAACTAGAGAGCCAGAGCCAACATTTTGAGTTATGTCACTGAATAAAACAAGGCCATATATGCAGAGAACTTGGTGAAGACTCTGAATCACCTGCTATACTTTGAAAATGATTATAGACTCTGCTCCATGAAGTCAGCAATTGGGCCAAGGAGGGGTTAGAACCTAGAATCTACAAAAGTTGACTTACCAAATTGCCACCTACTCTTCAATACAGACAAACTGGATGTGGGTATTGACTCACTCCATATCCTTACTGCATGGAAAGCCTGCAGTCAGTAATATATAAGGAATGTCTTTAGCATATATCAACATGGAAACTGAGAGTGATTAAATTTTAAAAGTGTTTTAAAATCTTTAATAAAATGAACTAATAATTCCTTTTCAGATGGATTACATAAACAACCATAAAATTAATTATTACTATTGTGCCTTGTCAACAATGTTGGAATATCTCAAAGAAAGAACTTTCTATTTAATAGTTTTCAAAGTCCTTGTCCTCCTTCCATTGATAGTATATTTTACCTCTTTTATAACTCTCATTTTTACATGAAGAGTTCCTATTTTCAGAAACTTCTAGCTTCTAGTACTAAAATATCTTCCACCTTTACTCTAATTCTTTTCAAATGAAGATCCTCCCTACCCTGACTTGTTCTATATTGAAGTCATACACCAAGTTTGTGTTGACTGTCAGAGAAGAAAGGGGTAATACTAAGAAAATGCCCTAATAAAAGCATTTCAAGGCCTGGTAAGACATGAAAATTATAAGGGATATGCAGGCAATCTTAATATGTTTTATTATGTTATGGAATTTTATTGTTTCTCTATTAAATAATATAGATTTGACCTGATAAGTCTTCCCGCAAACATTTCTCTTGATTCCTCTCACCTTTGATTTCAAGTATGTGTACTCCGCTTTTGAGTTCTTCCTTTCTTGAGCTGCCTAAGTGAACAAATTTCAAAGAAGAGAAGAGTCCTTCACGGTAATCCTAGAGGATATCTACTTAAGTATGAAAAAGAGAATACAGTGACTCTCACATATTTCCCGTAATTATTAACAAATGACTGAAAACTCAAGAATTGGCATAAATATTCTCTTTCCCCAAAGTATTCTTGCATGAATATTTGTTATATCGTATATTGAAGTGCACCTTAGGCAGCTGTCTGTGACAAGGGAACATGTGTCTAATCACTATGAGTTATACATATGTCTACTTTGCTAAAACTTTGCTTTATGGGTACATTTTTTTACTTTGTTTTCATCAAAAAGCATATTTTAATTTCATAAGCCTATTTGTTTTAGAGTGTAATCATAATCCAGGGGTTAGTTTCAGTTATAGTATTCGTTTTCCAGCTCTTATTATTCAAAGGAATGGTCCATTTAGAAAACACATTTGGATTTTTAATAATTCTCTGTGAAAGATATTAAGACTGACCTAAACATGCCCTTTACATATCAGAAATACATACGGAAATGCATCTAGATATAGAACATAAAAAATAGCTATTTTTCTACAAAATGTGACTACCACATTATCCTAATATCCTAATATCCTTTTATATCCTAGGAGGATCTCTGCCTTCATTTTATAGTTGACAGCATTAAGAATCATGGAAGGCTATAAGACTCCCATGGCCTTGTAGCTAGTTAATGGAGTGCCAGGAATAAGTCATGGCTTAACTGTATTCTTTCTCTAGTTACTTACCTGAAAAATGGTGGAATCTATCTAAAATTACCCGCTTCAAAATCTATTTGGTACATGAATATACTCAGGTCATTTACCATTTTTACATGAAATTATTTTTTTGATAGTCATTAATACTGTAAGCAAAGTATAAAAACCAGGCTGAGGATAATCTATATTTATAATCTTTTATCGAGATTATAATTTTTAACCTCTAGGATAATCCTTTCTTCTCTTATTTAATTGAAATGACATTTGTTAGCATATGTATTTCATTACAGTAGACCCTTGAATAACACAGGTTTGAATTGCATGGTTCCATTTATATGTGATTTTTTTACACTGCAGTACTATAAATGTATTTTCTCTGTGACTTTTTTTTTAAATTTGAGTTTAGTTGACATAAAAGGTTACATTAGTTTCAGGTATATATCAAGAAATTATATAAATAAAATGAAGTAGTTAGATATAATTTTAATGCAGTATTTGTTGACTTTTATAGGTCATCTAACTTTGAAAACCCCAAATTGTAATGGGTTCCTTGAAGTTGTTTTTAGCTTTTTGTACAATTCAGTTATTTTTTCTCATAAAATCTATGGAGATACATAATTATAATAAGTCTAACTAAAATTGAGGGTATAATGGTAATAATGCATGGCACAGAAAAACTGAAGATCTATGTCATATTTTGATCCAAGAAACAAAATAAAGTGTATCTTGTAAACAATCCCACTATTTGCTTGGAAGTTCTGAGAATTCCACATATAAGAGTCAGGTACTTTATATGAAAAAAATCTACTCTTCAGGGGTCATATTTAAGAAAATTAAAAGGCAATGTCATATTTAAGAAAATTAGAAAATGATACATATATTTGACAAAAAACTTATCTAGAACATATAAATACTATACTATTAATGATAATAACAACAACAATAATAAACCACTCAATAAAAGATGGGCAGGGGACTTGAAGAAAAGGTATAGAAATGGACAATAAGTGTATCAAAAGTGCTCAACAATATAGTCAACCATACCACAGAAATGTGAGTTAAAAGCACAATCGGAGAACACTTTGTTCATTGGAAAAGTTAAGAAAGAAACAAACAAAAATGACATTATAAAGTGTTGATGAGGATGTAGAGAAACTAGAACTCTCATATATATTTCTGCTGAGAGAGAAACAGAAAGGGTTGGAAGAAAGGGCACTTTCTTTCTTATATAGTGAAATATATATCTACCTCATGACTCAACAATTCAACTCTTTAGTTTTTACCCAAGAGGAAGAGCAAACATAGGTTCACACAAACACATGTACACCATTTTTCACAGCAGTTTTATTCCTAATAGTTAAAACTGGAAACAACCTGTATCTCCATAAATAGGTGTATGAATAAACAATGGAGTGATAATCAGCAATAAAAAGAAATGAACTATTGACATATGCAACAGCATGAATGAATGTCAAAATTATTGTGTTTCATGAAAGAACACATGCAAAGAATAGTCCAGAAACATACGTATTCTATAATTTATGTGAACTTCTAGAATAGACAAATTCAGCTGTATTATAGAAACCAGAACTTTCTTTGCCTGAAGGTGGGAATGAGAGTGGGGCTACTGATGAGAAAGGAACACAAGGAAATTTCTCAGGATGGTGGAAATGTTCTATATTTTAATCATAAGGATATAGTCATTTGTCAAAACTCCCTGATCTGTATATTTAAAATCTCCATATTTTATTGTATGTAAATTAAACCTCAATTAAAAAAGAAACAAATACAATGTGATAAAATGGTAGACCCAGGATATACTTTTGGATAATGTTTTTTTCATTTTGTGTTTATTTGGTTTTCACAATGGGCAATGTACACCTCCAAAATTATAACTCTGTATCTCATTTACTAATACTCAAATGTAAAAACAAGTAACATTCTCGACACTAGAAAGAGCAATTCCAATTTTATTCTGAATTTTACAAATGTGCTATAATTTGTATGGACATGAGATAATTTTTACCTTTCACCTTTTACTTTTATTTTTTGCATCTTCTCATTCTGTAGAAGTTATTGTAGGGGAGGAAAAATTTGCCCATCTTTCCTTCTATGTTCCTTGTCTGATCTAATTAAATTGACATCAGGCAAATTAACAAGAGAAAACAATTTAATTTCTTACATACAAGAGCCTCATGAAAATATAAGACCCAAAGGCAGACAGGCAATTGAAACACATACCCTCCAAGTTAATGAAAGGGGTAGGGATCTGAGGATTCAAAGAAGACAATTCTAGGGAAGATGAGAATAGCGAATGTTTGGTAATCAAATGTTTGCCCTGCCCTGCAGATAAGTCTCAGATGAAAAATTATCTCTGGTAATAGCTCTCTTCCCGGTATAGGCCCCCATTCTAAATTCCTTTAGGCAGTTAAGGGAGAAGTAAAAAGCTTTTTGAGTCAGCTGAGTCTTGATTGTCTTCAACTCAAAATAATCCACATGTCAAAGTGACACACTTTGTGGTGGAATATTTCGCTCCCTTTCATTATATAAAATAAAAAACACTGAGAAAAAATTGACAGATTTTCCTTTCAAGTCAGTTAATTCTCTCATCTACTTATACATAATAGGCACTAAGTATTTAGTCATATTCCAGAATAAGATACATGCATTCTCCTCAACAGGGTTATATAGTTAGTGAGGCAAAGAAGTAAATAGAAAATTACAATGGAGTAAGTGATGTGATTGTATTAAATAAAAGATGATATGGTGAGTGAAGTGTTTAAAGATGATATTAGATATTTGAGTGTCACCTATGATGCCATGTTGGTTACTATCAAATGTATTCTGAGGCTTTTGGCAAAGCATTGATGGGTTCTACAGACTAAGATGATTGGGTGTATGCTTGGAAAGATATCTGCTGTCAACATGTGGAAATGAAAAGGAATTCACTGAATCACAACCACAAGCTGACAGTGTGGGTCCATGCAGGCCTCTAGGCATAGGTAACAGTGGCTTGAAACTATGATAGTAAGTAGCAGGGGGAGAAAAAAGGGGAGATTTGGTAAATATTTTTGATGTGACTTGTGTATATCTCAAAACACTTCATTTGAAAAGGAGGATGTAGGTATTATTATCAGGGTTTCTTGGGGTTGGGGACGACCAAGTGTTACTGCATAGACTCACTTTCTCAGAAAGTACACAGAACTCTCATTGATTATGCCTTTTTTTTTTTTTACATTTCAGTGTTAATGGAAATTTACATACCAAAATTGAAGGATTAGGAATTTTGTATAGGAGCAATCTAGACCTCGAAAGGTGAGTGTTTTAACTTAATATTTTTATACACAATATTTCAGTTTCACATTTTTATTTAATACTAAGCTCAAAGCCTTGGTGGACCCTTTATAAATTTTAGGGGAAAAATCATGAATCATTGGAAATATCACCTTTGTGGAGAAGTAAATTAATATTGCTTTTCTATACAAGAAACTTTTTAATGCAGTCTTAATATTTCAGGAATATATCTCTTTAAATGCAGTCTTAAGTCTACCTAGTTTTATGTTCCATAGATTTTTCCTTAGAGAGGTCCCATTGTACTTCACATCTTTTTGAAGATTTAAATGGGGTGTTTTAGATTTCTTTTACTTCAATATTGCCTTTTTCTTCATATTTTCAGAATTCATGAATCTTAAGATTCATAAGTTCTTTGAGTAGTTTCTCATATTGCTACTTTAAAACTCAGATCGAATACTTACTGTTTCATAGCATATTTCCCAAGTCTACATGGTGAATCATTTCTTATTTTCTCTTTGATCACACATAATTCATTTGTGTCTCTGCTAAAAAACATATTCACCTATTACTTTATTTGTTAATTCAACAAACTACTTGAGCATCTACTATTTTTCAGGCACTAAAATAGGCACCAGGTATGTAAGCTGAGTAAAATAATGCTCCTGCTTCCAGACAGCTTACACTCTTTCCTATCATATTACTGAAATCTTTCATTGTTTTCACAAATATTGAGTGCCCTCTGTGTGCCACATTGTTGTAGGCACTTTGCATCCATCAACAAAGAGAACATTTGAAGATATTTGCCCTGATGGAGATTACACTCCAGCAGGAAGAGATAGAAAGTAACAGTAAACATTAAGTATATAAATTATAATAAGTTAGATGATGACAAGTGCTATGGAATCAAGAAAAGATAAAACAGTTTGAGAGGATTTGAACATACCCGGGAAGTGGGCAGGAAGAGAAGGCAGGATATGGTATTAAATAGATGATTGGGGTCAGCCTCACTGAAACAATATTTGAACAAATACTTGAAAGACATAAGAGAGTTGAAAGTGAATATATGAAGGAAGAGCATTCCAAGCAGAGGAATAGCTAGTGTAAAGTCCTTACTACAGGAGTATGTTGCATGTTAGAGTTACACCAAGGAAATCATTTGCCTAGAGGAGTGTAAGCAAGGGAGTAGTAGAGAAAGGGCCTACCAGCAATATAAAAATGTTATAGTCCAATATATATATTTATTGCCCTGCTAGGATCTTTCAAGATGTCTTGATTACCTATAATTTCCATGTTTCATGCTGTTGTCAGCAAAGTTTCCATGACTGTGTATGTTTTCTGTTTTTTGTTTTTATCCTCAATACAATGTACGTAAATATCCTCTTTGAAAGTAGCATGTTTGAATGAATTTCCAAACTTTTCTCTGGTATGTAATGGAACATGAGGACATATAGTGACCATTCTAATAGTGCATACCTTCTGGGTAAATCAGAGAAAATTACTGGGAAGGAAACTAAATCCACCTGATCCATTTTTAGTGGCACCTAAAGACAAAATAGGTGTTGGGCCTTAGGCTGAGCCTGCTATTTTTGTTGATTTTTTTTTTTTTTTAAGTTCCTTGAGTCTGGAGAAAAGCATGCCATAAAGACTGGTGGCTTTCAATTAGTTACAAGAGAAGATAGATCTTTGCTTTTTGAAGCCAATGGCTTTAGAGCCTTGCTTTTATTCTGAGCCAACAACAACAAAAAATTTAAAAGATATGATCTGGAAATCTAAATAATATTTTTTTTGGTTGAACTTGAAAGAAAATTTTCAACTAATTATTTGGATGAATAAAGTAATCATTGGAGGATTTATATCCTATCTAATAGAGCATCAGTTTCCCTATAGCTACCAGAAGACCTACTAGCAACTATGTTCATGAGCCAAACCTCTCAGTATATAACTCATTCCCTCTTATATTTAGCAAAGTAGAAAACACACTGGAGGAAATCAAACTGACCTTAACCTAAGTTCCAATCTGGTTCTGATTGCTATCAGTTTATGCCTAAGTGTTGATCCATGTTTGTTTTTAACCCTGATTTCTTCATGAGATCTACACTTCCCTAACTTCTCCTTTCTCGGCATACTGCAGTTCCTTCCCAAGTCCCTGATATTTCCACTGAGGGTCACTGTATTTATTCAGTGCCAATAACAGGAATAAATTCTTACATGTTGGGTAGGATCTTCACTATTGTTTTGCAAATTAGCCAACTGAAACAAAATAGTGATAATGTGTTATTATGGTTAAGGTTAATATGCTGCTGATTACCTCTAGAGGACACAATTGTAAACACATTTTTTAAAAGCCCTATTTTCTTGAGCTAACTGATAAATGAGCAAAACATTTATGTGCATGATGTGTTAACATGAGCATGGAGTTTTGAGCCAGGTTGAACTAGCTCAGTTTATTTCTCACTCTTTGGTCTGCTCCCTCCCAAAGACAGCTTCATCCTGAGTCTGGTCCTTGTTCTGTTGTACACCATCTGTTATTTACAATCCACAAGATATCCAACAATTTGCTTTACCGCTTTGAGCATCAGTCAACTTAGGTACATAGATTGATGGTGTCTACTTGTTCATTGCTTATAGGAGAGATTGCTATTTTAGATTTCTGCTCCATCTGGGATCATGGGTGATAATTTTCCTGCATTCTCATATGCCATTTATAGAAGATAAATTTAACTCCTTTTCCCTAGAAACAAGGTTTACTAGTCTTGACCAAAATGATACTTTTGCCATAAGAATTCTGTTAGGTATAGTCAAGGCATGACTTGTAAGCTGTCCTGTACTTCCTTGGGATTTCTACTTTGTTATATTGCACAGCCATTCACAGATCTATTCTTTGCAAATGCAACACTGTAATGGACGAATACCTGTCTGCCAAGTGAAGAATGCAATCTTCAATTCCCCCCAAAATAATAACTTTGGGTATTTTATAAATCCCATTTTATAGCTACTGAAAAACTGGCTGGACATTTCCCCATTCAAAATCGCAGGTGACTCTCTAATTGGATGTTTTGAATATGTGATGCCATTGTTGATCCAGTAATTAACAAGCAAATAATTTAAAATCTATGAATGTAAAATGTTAAAAGTGAAAGTGAACATAGCTGGCATTGAGTACTACAAGGCATTGGCAGACAGGGGTTTAAAAAAATTATATATATATATATATTTTAACCGTAGATGTAACTGTCAATTTGGGTTCCCCATTGTGTGGGAAAATTAGGTATCCTAGGAATTTGCTAGAAGAAAATTTCATGATAAACTATTTGAGTATTTCCCTTTCTTTGATCCTGAGGGAAGCCCATTTCTGTGGCAAAATGGATGTTGTAGATGCCTCCCTATGCAATCCATTCTACCTTTTTATTTTTCTAACAGCACCCACATTTCTCTTCAAATCTTCATCCTCATCAAGCAGCCACTACATTTCTGGAGGTGGGCTTGATGCCTAAAACCAATCAACATGTCCATTCCCCAGGAGAGTCATTGACATATGACCTGATTCAATTAGGGGGATCCTAGGAACTCTTGATTGTTATTTTGAGTCAGAAAAACTACCTTTCTATCAGCAACAGAAGGAAAGAATATAAGGCTCCAATCACCCCTGGAAGAGCACTCAAAGCATCATAGGGCGCCAACCTTATGAATAAACAAATATGGGGGAAGGCAGAAAAGAGATTAATAGAAACGGAGTTCCTTATGTTTTTTTGAGCCTCTCAACTATCTGGAAGTATACTAGAGTTCTAGAAATCCAGCTGGAAACTCCTTTGAATTGCCTTGATGTAACTGGGCACATACTGGGGCAAAAGACAAGACCTTATGTGTATATGTGCTTATGCATGTGTGTAAGGGATGTTGGGGAACAGGGCAGCCGTGCAGTTTATACACTGAAACAGGATCTTCTATGTCTGAACTCCCATGATTTAGTAGGAATCAAGTGGAAAAATTAAAGTGATTCATCAGGAACTTAAATACTTCCTGGATTGGGAAATCACATAGCATTCTTCTTCTGTAAGTTTCCACATGAAGAATAAGACTGAACCCTCAGAATAGCATACAGAATTTTCCAAATCACTAAAATGGTACTGTTCACTCAATCATCATATAATTCTGATGAACAAATATGACATCAGTAATTATAGTCTTTATTGAAATTCTTCTTATAAAAATAAGCAATGGGAGAGGCCCACTCTTTGAAGCTGACCCATGGCACCGGATACAGCTGACATGTCTTCATTCATATGGTTTTAGTGTTTTATAACAACAGTGGCAACATCTGGTTTAAGACTTGACCTGGCTCTGATACACTTTCTGTGGAAAGATATAGGAATAATAAGATCTAGACAGTAATTTTAGCATAATAATCACCAATTTTGGAAAGTCTCTGGTGACTTCTCACTAAGTCAATTTCCTCTAACATTTGTTATTATAGCACTATGTACCGCTGTTTCTGAGCATATGTTTTATATAATTGTGGGAATAATTGGTTAATAACTATTTTATTAGCTAATTTCTTACCCCCAAAAGGTACAGACCATTGTCTAGAAACACTTACTACTGGCTTCCCAAATCCTAGCACATGTATGTCATTTAGTAGAAGACATATATAGAATGGGGAGGGGGAAGACTTAGAGTAGAAAATAGTCAAATGATCATTAATGCCATAAAGCAAAAGTCAAGTGATATCCCATACTTGAAATTATGAGTTACTTTTGTTTAATAATCGTTGCAACAACTAAGAATGTAAGGAATATATTTTATTTATTCATTTATTTTTAAAGATATTTTTGTTTATTTGAGAGAGAGAGAGTGAGAGAGCCAGGGGAGGAGCTGAGTGAGAGGGAGAGAAAGAATCTTAAGCAGACTCTGAGCTGAGCATGGAGCCAACACAGGGCTTGATCTCACGACCTTGAGATCATGACCTGAGCCAAAATCAAGTGTTGGATGCTTAACCAACTGAGTCACCCAGGCGCCTCTAAAGGAATATATTTTATTTTTTAAAGATTTTTTATTTATTTATTTGACAGAGAGACACAGCAAGAGAGGGAACAAAAGCAGGGGGAGTGGGAGAGGGAGAAGCAGGCTTCCCGCGGAGCAGGGACCCCGATACGGGGCTCCATCCCAGGACTTCGGGATCATGACCTGAGCCAAAGGCAGACGCTTAACGACTGAGCCACCCAGGCACCCCTAAAGGAATATATTTTAATTAACAACCTAGGTACAGTTTGGAGTCAGTAAACACATTCTGTTAATCCGTTAAAAAATTTTAAAACATAATTTTATGTGGATTCTCTTTTTCTGTTTTATGTGTAAATCACTTCAAATATTAGCTGCAGATGGTATAGTCTCAAAGTTTTCATATTTACACACAGTTCAATATTCTTTTCCAAATCAAATGTGAAAGTGGCATTTCATGCAAAAACCCAAAAAAACCCTGAAACTGATCAAAGGTGTGACAGTCCTTAACTTTAGAGACTACTAGGCCCTTCCTTGGTCCTTTCAGAATGCAGAAGGCCTGGAATTCTCTTGAGTATTTCTTCCATCCTGTGGAGGTATTCAGGCATTCTCCCTCTCCCACTTTGCCATGTTCCCTCTTTCTCCCTTTCCCCCTCTCTCCTAGCAAGAGTCAAAACTAAATAATGGGTTATTTGAAAAGGTTTTCTCATGTTAATCCTTTATTTACTGACTCCACACAAAGAGAGAGAGAGGGGAGAGAGAGGAAAGAAAACTGTGAAATGAGTTTTGGAATTTGATCAGCAGTAATTGAGGAACGTTTCATTTTTCTTTGAATTAAAACTTACCATTACTTCTTTGTGGGTTTTAAGAATATTCTCATGATGATGACTTTCTATATGTGTGAGCAGCGCTCAAAAAGAACTAATTGCTGTTCAGTGTACCTAGCAACACTGTGCACAGGAAGTCTGCTTTGTGATATGAGGCAGTAGTTACTGTTTTGCATAACCTTCTCCTGTGCAGTTCTGCTTCTTAGGCATTTAGAAAGTCCACAGTTTGCTAAAAAAAAAAAAGAGAAAGAAAGAAAAGAAAGGAGAGAAAAAAAAGTTATTGCCAATTGATTACAACCTCATTGCCAGATTCTCTGGCTACTACTATCTGTCTCTCAATGCAGATATGGCTACACTGCATTATTGGAAGATGAATTTTAAAATATCCTCTTGGGTTTGGTGCCTGAGTGGCTCAGTCAGTTAGGTGTTTACCTTCAGCTCAGGTCATGATCCTGGGGTCCTGGGATCTAGCCTGGCATCAGGCTCGCTGCTTCCTGGGGAGCCTGCTTCTCCCTCTCCCTCTGCCTGCTGTCCCCGCTGCTTGTGTTCTCTCTCTCTGTCAAATAAATAAATAAAATCTTTAAAAACAAAAAAAATTTAAAAAAATGCTCTTGGTCCATATTTCACCTTAGCCAATAACTGTCATTACTATTATGTGAAGATTCTCAGCTCGGATTTTTGATTTTTGTTGAAATATTGCTTTTACATTTGATTCAAGTGGTTATATCCATTTAGATTTATTGGTACATTTCATAGGTTTTACCCTTACTCTGTTACATATTTTAAGTTTGAATTTTATGCTGCTTTGTTGCTTTTTCTTTTTCTCTGTTTTAATTTAAATTGGAAGAAACAGAGACTTATTTTCTTCAAATAATGGAGGAAATTTATTAACACTAGATAAGGTGATCTGATGTATCAAAGCATAAGAACTATAAGAGAGAGGGATCCTGTAGATGGTCATCTGCATTCAAAGCACTTCTCAGAATTCAGAATTTTATGACTCTTCACTTTAGGGTTCCAGCACCTATAGAATTAAATAAAAGTGAATTTTCCCCCTTACCTGTCATGTCTTCATAATCTTCTTGTGTGTCAGTTTTCCTATTTTTGCTTCTCTTCACGTTATCTATGGGGCTAGTACATTCTTAATCTTGAAATGGGCATTCTGATTAACTCAGCTAATTACTGTCCTCAAAATTTTTGCTCCATTCCTAATCATGGATAACTGGCCTGCCTGTGGATTGACTTCTCTTCTGCCAAGACCTCATCTTCATTCAAAGTGCATAGGAAGGTCAAGGTCACATGACTCCCTTATGTTGCTCTCTCAGAGAAGATTATAAAAAAGGGCTGTTTTTCCTGGACTGAACTTCAGTATGATTGACATATGTAGTATAACAGTCTTTGACTGTTAGCATTTAAACCTTTATATCCATGTATGCAATTGCCATATGAAATAATCTAATTAAATGAAAACCCACAAGGGGTGTATGCTCTCATTTTTTTAAGTTATAGTTTCAATACTGTAACTCAAACTCTCGTTGGCTTTAAAAAGATGGAAGTTTATATTCTTTTTTTTTGGTTTTATTTTTTATTTTTATTTTTTTAATAATTTTTATTGTTATGTTAATCACCATACATTACATCATTAGTTTTTGGTGTAGTGTTCCATGATTCATTGTTTGTGCATAACACCCAGTGCTCCACGCAGAATGTGCCCTCTTTAATACCCATCACCGGGCTAACCCATCCTCCCACCCCCTCCCCTCTAGAACCCTCAGTTTGTTTTTCAGAGTCCATTGTCTCTAATGGTTCGTCTCCCCCTCTGACTTACTACCCTTCATTCTTCCCCTCCTGCTATCTTCTTTTTTTTTTTTCTTAACATAGATTGCATTATTTGTTTCAGAAGTACAGATCCGTGATTCATCAGTCTTGTACAATTCACAGTGCTCACCATAGCACATACCCTCCCCAATGTCTATCACCCAGCCACCCCATCCCTCCCAACCCCCACCACTCCAGCAACCCTCAGTTTGTTTCCTGAGATTAAGAATTCCTCATATCAGTGAGGTCATATGATCCATGTCTTTCTCTGATTGACTTATTTCACTAAGCATAACACCCTCCAGTTCCATCCACATCATTGCAAATGGCAAGATCTCATTCCTTTTGATGGCTGCATAATATTCCATTGTGTATATATACCACTTCTTCTTTGTCCATTCCTCTGTCGATGGACATCTTGGCTCTTTCCACAGTTTGGCTATTGTGGACATTGCTGCTATAAACATTGGGGTGCACGTACGCCTTCGGATCCCTACATTTGTATCTTTGGGGTAAATACCCAGTAGTGCAATTGCTGGATCGTATGGTAGCTCTATTTTCAACTGTTTCAGGAACCTCCATACTGTTTTCCAGAGTAGTTGCACCAGCTTGCATTCCCACCAACAGTGTAGGAGGGTTCCCCTTTCTCCACATCCCCACCAACATCTGTCATTTCCTGACTTGTTAATTTTAGCCATTCTGACAGGTGTGAGGTGGTATCTCATTGAGGTTTTTGATTTGGATTTCCCTGATGCCGAGCGATGTTCAGCACTTTTTCATGTGTCTGTTGGCCATTTGGATGTCTTCTTTGGAAAAACGTCTGTTCATGTCTTCTGCCCATTTCTTGATTGGATTATTTGTTCTTTGGGTGTTGAGCTTGAGAAGTTCTTTATAGATTTTGGATACTAGCCCTTTATCTGATATGTCATTTGCAAATATCTTCTCCCATTCTGTCGGTTGTCTTTTGGTTTTGTGGACTGTTTCTTTTGCTGTGCAAAAGCTTTTTATCTTGATGAAATCCCAATAGTTCATTTTTGCTCTGGCTTCCCGTGCCTTTGGCGATGTTTCTAGGAAGAAGTTGCTGTGGCTGAGGTCGAAGAGGTTGCTACCTGTGTTCTCCTTTAGGATTTTGATGGACTCCTGTCTCACGTTTAGGTCTTTCAACCATTTGGAGTCTCTTTTTGTGTGTGGTGTAAGGAAATGGTCCAGTTTCATTCTTCTGCATGTGGCTGTCCAATTTTCCCAACACCATTTGTTGAAGAGACTGTCTTTTTTCCATTGGACATTCTTTCCCGCTTTGTCGAAGATGAGTTGACCATAGAGTTGAGGGTCCATTTCTCGGCTCTCGATTCTGTTCCATTGATCTATGTGTCTGTTTTTGTGCCAGTACCATACTGTCTTGATGATGACAGCTTTGTAATAGAGCTGGAAGTCCGGAATTGTGATGCCGCCAGCTTTGCTTTTCTTTTTCAATATTCCTCTGGCTATTCGGGGTCTCTTTTGGTTCCATACAAATTTTAGGATTATTTGTTCCATTTCTTTGAAAAAGGTGGGTGGTATTTTGATGGGGATTGCATGAATGTATAGATTGCTCTAGGTAGCACTGACATCTTCACAATGTTTGTTCTTCCAATCCATGAGCATGGAACGTTTTTCCATTTCTTTGTGTCTTCTTCAAATTCTTTCACGAGTATTTTATAGTTTTCTGAGTACAGATCCTTTGCCTCTTTGGTTAAATTTATTCCTAGGTATATTACGGTTTTGGGTGCAATTGTAAATGGGATCGACTCCTTGATTTCTCTCTTTTCTGTCTTGTTGTTGGTGTATAGGAATGCCACTGATTTCTGTGCATTGATTTTATATTCTGCTACTTGACTGAATTCCTGTATGAGTTCTAGCAGTTTTGGGGTGGAGTCTTTCGGGTTTTCCACATACAGTATCATATCATCTGCAAAGAGTGAGAGTTTGACTTCCTCTTTGCCGATTTAGATGCCTTTGATTTCTTTTTGTGGTCTGATTGCTGTGGCTAGGACTTCTAATACTATGTTGAATAGCAGTGGTGAGAGTGGACATCCCTGCCGCGTTCCTGACCTTAGGGGAAAAGCTCTCAGCCTTTCCCCATTGAGAATGATATTCGCTGTGGGTTTTTCATAGATGGCTTTTATGATATTGAGGTATGTACCCTCTATCCCTATACTCTGAAGAGTTTTGATCAAGAAAAGATGCTGTACTTTGTCAAATGCTTTTTCTGCATCTATTGAGAGGATCATATCATTCTTGTTCTTTCTTTTGTTAGTGTATTGTATCACGTTGATTGATTTGCGGATGTTGAACCAGCCTTGCAGCCCAGGGATAAATCCCACTTGGTCGTGGTGAATAATCCTTTTAATGTACTGTTGGATCCTATTGGCTAGTATTTTGGTGAGAATTCTTGCATCCATGTTCATCAAGGATATTGGTCTGTAATTCTCCTTTTTGATGGGGTCTTTGTCTGGTTTTGGGATCAAGGTAATGGTGGCCTCATAAAAGAGTTTGGAAGTTTTCCTTCCATTTCTATTTTTTGGAACAGTTTCAGGAGAATAGGTATTAATTCTTCTTTAAATGTCTGATAGAATTCCCCTGGGAAGCCATCTGACTCTGGGCTTTTGTTTGTTGGGAGATTTTTGATGACTGCTTCAATTTCCTTAGTGGTTCTAGGTCTGTTCAGGTTTTCTATTTCTTCCTGGTTCAATTTTGGTAGTTGATACATCTCTAGGAATGCACCCATTTCTTCCAGGTTATCTAATTTGCTGGCATAGAGTTGCTCCTAATATGTTCTTATAATTGTTTGTATTTCTTTGGTGTTGGTTGTGATCTCTCCTCTTTCATTCATGATTTTGTTCATTTGGGTCATTTCTCTTATCTTTTTGATCAGTCTGGCCAGGGGTTTATCAATCTTGTTAATTCTTTCAAAGAACCAGCTCCTAGTTTCGTTGATCTGTTCTACTGTTCTTTTGGTTTCTAGTTCATTGATTTCTGCTCTGATCTTGATTATTTCTCTTCCCCTGCTGGGTTTAGGCTTTATTTGCTGTTCTTTCTCCAGCTCCTTTAGGTGTACGGTTAGGTTGTGTATTTGTGACCTTTCTTGTTTCTTGAGAAAGGCTTGTATTGCTATATACTTTCCTCTCAGGACTGCCTTTGCTGTATCCCAAAGATTTTGAACAGTTTTGTTTTCATTTTCATTGGTTTCCATGAATTTTCTTAATTCTTCTTTAATTTCCTGGTTGACCCATTCATTCTTTAGTAGGATGCTCTTTAGCCTCCATGTATTTGAGTTCTTTCCGACTTTCCTCTTGTGATTGAGTTCTAGTTTCAAAGCATTGTGGTCTGAAAATATGCAGGGAATGATCCCAATCTTTTGGTACTGATTGAGACCTGATTTGTGACCTAGGATGTGATCAATTCTGGAGAATGTTCCATGGGCACTAGAGAAGAATGTGTATTCCGTTGCTTTGGGATGGAATGTTCTGAATATGTCTATAAAGTCCATTTGGTCCAGTGTTTCATTTAAAGTCTTTATTTCCTTGTTGATCTTTTGCTTAGATGATCTGTCCATTTCAGTCAGGGGGTGTTAAAGTCCCCCACTGTTATTGTATTATTGTCAGTGTGTTCCTTTGCTTTTGTTATTAATTGCCTTATATAATTGGCGGCTCCCACGTTCGGGGCATAGATATTTACAATTGTTAGATCTTCTTGGTGGATAGACCCTTTAAGTAGGATATAGTGTCCTTCTTCATCTCTTATTACAGTCTTTGTTTTAAAATCTAATTTGTCTGATATAAGGATTGCCACCCCAGCTTTCTTTTGGTGTCCATTAGCATGGTAAATGGTTTTCCACCCCCTCTCTTTCAATCTGGGGGTGTCTTTGGGTCTAAAAGGAGTCTCTTGCAGACAGCATATTGATGGGTCTTGTTTTTAATCCAATCTGATAGCCTTTGTCTTTTGATTGGAGCATTTAGCCCATTTACATTCAGGGTAACTATTGAAATGTATGAGTTTAGTGCCATTTTATTGCCTGTAAGGTGACTGTTACTGTCTATTGTCTGTGTTCCTTTCTGATCTATGCTGCTTTTAGGCTCTCTTTTTGCTTAGAGGACCTCTTTCAACATTTCTTGTAGGGCTGGTTTTGTATTTGCAAATTCCTTTAGTTTTTGTTTGTCCTGGAAACTTTTTATCTCTCCTTCTATTTTCAATGACAGCCAATTGGAGATTGTATTCTTGGCTGCATATTTTTCTCATTTAGTGCTCTGAGGATATCATGCCAGTCCTTTCTGGCCTGCCAGGTCTCTGTGGATAGGTCTGTTGCCAATCTAATGTTTCTACCCTTGTAGGTTACATATCTCTTCTCCCGAGCTGCTTTCAGGATTTTCTCTTTGTCTCTGAGACTCGTAAGTTTTACTATTAGATGTCGGGGTGTTGACCTATTATTATTGATTTTAGAGGGGTTCTCTGTGCCTCCTGGATTTTGATGCCTGTTTCCTTCCGCACATTAGGGAAGTTCTCTGCTATTATTTGCTCCAATATACCTTCTGCCTCTCTTTCTCTTTCTTCTTCTTCTGGGATCCCAATTATTCTAATGTTGTTTCATCTTATCGTATTGCTTATCTCTCGAATTCTGCCCTCGTGATCCTGTAGTTGTTTCTCTCTCTTTTTCTCAGCCTCTTTATTTTCCATCATTTGGTCTTTTATATCACTGAATCTTTCTTCTGCCTCATTTATCCTAGCAGTTAGGTCCCCCATTTTTGATTGCACCTCATCAATAGCCTTTTTGATTTCGACTTGGTTAGATTTTAGTTCTTTTATTTCTGCAGAAAGGGATTCTCTAATAACTTCCACACCTTTTTCAAGCCCAGCTAGTATCTTTAAAGTCATGATTCTGAACTCTAGGTCTGACCTCGTACTAATGTGCATATTGAGTAGGTCCCTGGCAGACGGTACTACGTCTTGTTCGTTTTGATGAGGTGATTTTTTTCATCTTGTCATTTTGTTCAGAGGAGAACAGATGAATGAGAGAATAAAATGCTAACAGGTTAACAATGTCTCCAGCAAATATACTCTATACAAATCATAAAAGACCTGAAACCAGGGGACAAGAAAGGGAAAGAAAGAAGAGAGGAAAAAAAAAAAGGAAAAAGAAAAAGGTAGAAACAAACAAAAACAGAACAAAACAAAAAAAAAAAACCAGAATATGATCAAATATGATCAGGCTAGTGCATAGATCAGTGCCTCACAGTAGATTTTGGGCATATTTTGGTCTGTTGGAAGAAAGTGCCTGCTAAAATTTTAAAGGAAGAAAGACTTATATATGTACAAAATAAGGGTTGATACAATGAAGGGATGGCAGATGACTCTAAAGATGAAAATTATTAAAGATTTTATAAAAGGAATTGATAAGATAAGAAGTTGTTTTTTAAAAAGAAAGAAGATTTAAAAAGAAAAAGAAGAAAAAGAAGGGAGAGAATGTGATCAGGCAGGAGAATAGAACAAAGCCATACACTAGTGATTTAGGGTACATTTTGATCTGTTAGAAGAAATTGTATCTCAAAATTTTAAAGAGAAAACAACTTATAGATATATGCCAAAAATAAGGGTAACTACTATGAAGGGATAAAAAGATGACTCTAAAAATGAAAAATAAAAAATGGTTTTTTTTAAAAAGGGATTGATAAGATGTTGGTTGAAAAAAAGAAAAATTCAAAAAAAACAGTTAAAAAATTAACTTTGAAAAACTAATGAATTATGGTAAAAAAAGCCATGAATTCTATGTGCAGTATTCCCCTAGCGTTGGAGTTCTCCCATTCTCCTTGATCGGTAAATTTGGTCTTGGATTGCTGGCTGTTCATGCTGATCTTCTGGGGGAGGGGCCTGTTGCTGTGGTTCCCAAATGTCTTTGCCGGAGGTGGAATTGTCCCGCCCTTGTGAGTCTGGGCTAAGCAAGCTACTCGGGTTTGCTCTCAGGAGCTTTTGTTCCCTGCAAGCTCTCGGTACAGCTTTGGAGGACCAGGGTGAAAGTGGTGGCCTCCCAATCTCTGCCCGGAGGAGCTGAGAACTCGGGGCCCCGCTCCTCAGTGCACCCCTAGAGAAAAGCAGTCACTCCCGTCTCCCCGGTCTCCGGCCGCACTCTGTGCTCACCTGGCCTGTGATCGAGCGTTTGTATCTCTGGCACCCGACCCCGTGTGGAGTCTCCAAACCCAGCAGATCCCTGTGGTGCGCTCCTGCACTGCTCCTCCCCGGGGGAAGAAGGAGGAGTCTCTCCAGCTCTGCCGCTTTTTGGGTCCCTGCTGGAGGAGCAGTGGCCCGACTGGGCTGCGGATCACAGTTTAATGGCAACGCCGAGTTGAGAGCCCGCGCCTCGGCTCCGTCTCTGCAGCCAGCTTCCCCGCTCCGATACCTGAGAGCTCTGCCGCACTCAGGCACCCCCCGTCTTTCTGTGACCCCGAGGGTCCTGAGACCACACTGTCCTGCGAGGGTTCCACCCCACGCTTAGCCACTGGAGTGACGTCTCTCAGCGGAGCCGGCTTCTAAAAGTTCCGATTTTGTGCTCTGGGCTGCACCACTCGCCAGAAGCGACCGATGGAGGCCACCCCCCCACCGTCTATCCTCCCGAATATCGCCTTGGATTCACTTCTCCTCATGTCCTACTTTCCAGTAAGTGGTCGCTTCTCTGTTCAGAGAGTTGTTGCTACTCTCCTCTTCGATCTCCTGTTGAGTTCGTAGGTGCTCAGAATGGTTTGATCCCTATTCAGCTGAATTCCTGAGATCAGACGAAATCCAGGTCTCCTACTCCTCCACCATCTTGCTCCGCTCCCCGGAAGTTTATATTCTTATGTAAAACCTAATTTGCTACTGTGTCTCTTTCTGTATCCTCCTACTTCATTTTCTCTCTTCTCTTACTGTAAGGTATGTTCCTTCACCATAGCCAATGCTAAGTGAAAATTCTGTGCTAATATGATATTGAATTAAGTCCAGGGTTAACGGTATTGGCAGGGACACAATTAAAAAAAAAAGAAGCAGAAGTCAAATCCATAGTAATTGCCCATTATTGGTAGAGTCAATATGAATATTATACTTCTGTTAAATAGTAGTACCGTACCGAGGGCTAATGACTGATAGATGTTTTCTGAAAGATATGTGTTTTTGAAACTTTATATAGAAATTTGAATATCTATATCTTGTTTCTAATTCTAGTAGGGTTTATATTTGAAAAAACATGCTCTATGTTGTATTTCTTTGATTATCAGAGTTATGGATGATTCCATATTTATTGATTCCCTCTTATGTAAAAGACGGAGACTGCTACTCTTTTACTTCCTCCCACCTCTCTTGCCATGCTCCAGTTTTTGTTGATATTATTGTATTCTGGATTCATATTATTATAATTTCTTAAAGATTTCATTTATTTATTAGTAATGTATTATATTTTTAAAAAACTGTGTCTTCTCTTTTAAGATTTATTAAAAAGAGGATTCTGGAAATAAGGCAGCCTTTTCTAAATGTATCACCCATACTCCCATATTTGATTGTTCACCACTCTTGAACTAGAGGGATCTGGTCTACCTGACACGTGTGATCATGGTAGAAACTGCTGGTGTAGGGATGGCGGTTGCCAGGCTTTTGCCTTTTATAGGAAAGTCTAAAGATACAGTGGTGTCCAATGTTAGGTTCTAAATATAGTACTAGAAGAGCTAGGTGCTCAAATAGTTGAGGATCACCAAATCCAGACAGCCCTCCATCTCTCTCACATGCACGATTCACACTTTGGATGTATACTGACCCTGCATGAAAATGTATAGGCTTCCAGTAACTCAAGAGACTGAGTAGGAGCCTAATTTGTGTGCTGAAACTCCCTATTCCTGAGACTAGAATGGTAGAAGGAACATTCGGACCTGGCATGTTTTCTCCAGCTAGGATGGGCTAGGGATCAATGACGATAGGCAGCTGCTAAAGGGATAGGGGATCCATCTCCTTCTATCATTTGAGAGATAATTACGTGAAAGATATTTCCAATTAGCAGAACAGGAGCTCAGAAGCTAACTGACATTAAAAGCAGCAACATTTAACAATATAACTAAGGAGCTCAGTAGCCTGAGAGGAAGATCAGCCAACACAGGGAGCCTTTGGGAGGAGACAGAGGAAAACTTGGACAGACAATGCGTTATCTTAAGCACTAAGGAAAACACAAAGCCATCATTCTGTGTCTAAATACTATAATTGTTGAATTAAAAAAATAAGTGCAACGAAAGTGGACACTGAAGAGAGTGGAGTGAAATTAGTGGTATAGAGAGGTACAAATAGAAGAAATATCTCAAAACCTGTAAAGCATTTAGACATTGGTCTTGATAGAAATAATAAGAAAGTGTTATACTAAGAGAGAAATCCAAAATAACTCGTTCCTCTGTTTCTCTACCAGTAAACTGCGGATCATAATAGTATCTCATAGGATTATTATAAAGAATTAAAACAACGAATATTTGTAAAGTGCTTAAAACCGTTCTTAGCATGAAGTAAATGCTATATAAGAGTTTGCCAAGTAAACAAATAAAATGGAAATAAAGAGTAAATCCAAACACTGGTTATTTGAAAGGACTACAAAAATAGAAAAACACTTCTTGAGGATGGTTTTTAAAAAAGGAGAGAGAGGGAAAACAAAAATTTTGGAACATAAAAGCAAATACCTCTAATACAGAGAAGCTTGAAACAATTATGCTTGAACATTGTGTACAAACCTGTGGCGATTTGAAAATCAAGATAAATGTATGATTTTCCATTTAAATGTAAAATGTCAATATTGGCATAACAAGAAGTTAAAAGTCTGAATGGACCTATTAGCACAGTACATATTTGTGTAGGGTGCCAGGATCAGATGGACTTCCAGTTAGGGTCTCTTTAATTTAAAGGATAGGTAATTTCAAAATTACTGCAGTTATTTAAGAGCAAAACTGGCAAGCCTTCCAATTTATTTGATAAAGGTCATACAACTTCAAAATCAAGAACTGATTGATAAAGATTGATAAAGACTGATTAATAAAAGAGAATAAAGACAATCTCACCTTTTTAGTTTTGGTTTTTATAACATTTTTATTGAATGCCCCAAATCAAAATTTTATTTCAAAATGTAATCCACATCAGAAAAGTGACTAAGATGTGTTATATCCTTTTATTCTCTATGAGTCTTGAAATATAGTGTCTTCTGCAGTTACAGGACATCTCAATTTGTAACTTAAATTTGGTCAGATATACTTGATTTGTGTCAAGATATCATAAGATTTACATTTGTAAGAGAAGATTTGCATAGCCGAGTTGTCAAAACACAACTGAAAATACTCCAATAACCAAATCAAGGATCAGATTTTAGAATTAATTTATACTAGTTTGAAATGAATCACATTTAAAAAGAAAAGCCCATCCTGTTTAATGTTGAATAGTACCCCGTTATACAGGTGGGTTACCATTTGTAAATCCATTCACCCTTTGAAGGACATGGTGTCCAATCCAGCTTTTGATGATTATGTCTATGAATATAGGTGCCATAAACATATGCACTGGTCATTTTTGTGAATATAAGTTTTTATTGCTCTAGACTAAATTATCTCAGAGGACAGTATTTTTTTTTTAAAGATTTTATTTATCTATTTTGACAGAGACACACAGCGAGAGAGGGGATACAAGCAGGGGGAGTGAGAGAGGGAGGGAGAAGCAGGCTTCCCGAGGAGCAGGGAGCCCAATGCCGGGCTCGATCTCAGGACCCTGGGACCATAACCTGAGCCCAAGGAAGATGCTTAATGACTGAGCCACCCAGGCACCCCTCAGAGGACAATATTTAAAATAATGAGCCAATGGGTTTTCTTCCATGATTGACAGGGAGTTTCAAAATCAAGATACTCAGTTATATAAATATTAAGTAATTGCCCAAGGTTCCCCAGCTAGTGAGAGATGAAACAGTTTGCACCCTTACTTTTTGACTCATATGAATAATGAATAATAATAGTAACTATGAAAATGGTATCATTAAATAGCAAAGGTTTATTGAAAATGTTATAACTGCTTTATGTTTTATTTCTTAGAAAAAGTTAAAAGATCCTTACAGATCATATAATATTGCCTGTAGATATTATAATGTGAGAATAGGAAGTACCCTAAGAGAGATGAAGCCATTTTTGAGATTAGATATAAAATAAAATGTTTGCTTTTGATAAAGATGAGTAAGTGAGAAGAAAAAGAACAAAGAGAGACAGACTTTGTAGATTTTGGCTTGAATAAAACTAGGTGGGATACTCATGATCTACTCTCAGCAAAAGTGATAGAGGAAGAAAACACACAAGAAAAGGTTTCCCAAAAAGTCAAGGGCTAGGCTAAAGAGAAGCAGAAGTGGCAGTATCATCACTGCAAAAGATGAATGTAGTGGCACTTCTAATTTATTTAGTATTCAGGATTTCAACCTTAATTAGGATTCCTTTGTCACATCATGCATCAAATATACTTGAAGAAATGGAAATTAACCTCAAAGTTTCTGTCGCCTCAGGCATGCTTTTAATACTTTTACTCATTTCAGTGTATTGTGAAGTACAGTGAGTTGACTTGGAAATATTTTAGTTGAAACAAGTAACATCCAAATGAAGAAATCGCACATTATAAGCAATTCTGGCAAGGATATAAGAAAGCAGCCATTTAAATGGTTACTAACTTGCATTTCTTTCATCCAGTGCTAAGAACAGCAGGTTTTGTTCCAAAAATTCTGCTCTTGCCACTCTTAGGATTTGATTTGCAAAGATTCTTTGAAAAAATTACATTAAAAAGGATTCTTGCTTATGATATCCCATGACATTTGTTTTGTTAACAATGTGACTATATTTTTAAAGGGATTTGTACATCTATGATTCTAATTTACCAAGATGGATATGGAAAATGTGTGATTATTAATTCAATAGGCATATTTAGCATGTGCAGAACTACTTCAGTCACTAAGGTCATCCTTTTTCAACTTTCTCTTCTAGCAAATTTCCATCCATCCCTCAAAACCTTTCCCATATGTGATGCCCTTACTTTATTCTTACCTATATGTGATGCCTTCTTTGATAAACACTGACAAGGTAGCATGGATTACTCTCTCCACTCAGTACCTTAGCCCCAGCACACACATCTTATATAAATCATCCATGTGCACAGATGCATGATACATATATACCATGTATGTCTCCATATAGTATATAAACATTAAAAAGGCAGAAAAAGTGTTATATGTATTTGAATCTCTCAAAACAAGAACTTTACAGGCACTTAATGCATTAGTCATCTTTTGATTTCACAAATAAATAAATGAATACTATTAAATTTTAAGTCACAGTTTAATCATTATTAGATGCAAGAACACTATTTTTATTGGGTGAGTGTAAAATCAAGTGATTTTGCAAGTCCTTTTAAAGTGATAGAGAACAGGACATTTTGTTGTTGGTCTCAGTGTGGTTCCTCCTAAATTTATATCCTATTAGTATAATAAATGCATTGGCAATATTGCAATTAAGCACCAGGCTTACAGACTAGTTTGAGCCCCTGTTCAACTACTCATCAGCTGTAATGTGACCCTGGTCACTTTTTTTTTTTTAAACTTTTCTAATTCTGGTTTCCTCATCTAAGAAAAGTGAGTAAATAATGTGATGCATTTCACTGAGAGATTTGTTTCAGTTAAACGAAGTAAATAAATAACATGCTTAAAAGAATGTTAGACACAAAGTAAGTCCTCAATAACTATTAGTTGTTACTATTATTGGCATTATTTGACATATTTATAAAGACAGCTATTTCTGCTGGGCAGATTCCCTCCCTCTCATTCCCACCTATAGCTTAAAATAGGAGCCTGGATTCCCAATGCTTGAATTATAAAGGTTTTTCATACCATGTAAGGAAACATTATGGACTGCCTTTCCCCAGTGAATTCTTGCATTTTATCCCAAATTATGAAAGTAATCACAGAGAATTACATTAACTTTTTGAAGGAGCTCTCTGAGTCTATATGGTAGTTTCCAAATTAAAATAGACGTTACCTGTATATGAATGAGTGGTTGGGAAAAGCTTTGTGGTGCTATTAAACCAACTTTAAGTGTTGGCTTGAGAAATGCCAAGAATATTCTCACTACATGGAGAAATTCTCTGTGTCTTATACTTCAGAGCTGTCAGTCAGTATTTTTGATCATTAGCCATCTGTGATTATTTTAATTTTTGTCAGCAGGAGAAGGAACTCTTTTCCACCCAGGAGCTCTGTTATTACAATATAATTTATATGTAAAGAGCTCATTTCATCAGTGAGAGAAACTTTTGCACAGTTTTTTTTTTTTTAAGGTTTGAAAGAAACTCATGGATATCTTGTTTTTCTTTTCTTTACCTAACTCTTTGCCACTGTTTCTCTGTTATACTTCACATTTCTTCTGGTGTCTCTCTATACAGAAATTTTCCAAGCACCTAGTCAACAGTTAAGATGATTTCCATATGTCTTAAATATAAAACCACATATTTATTGTAGCTGATATTTTAAACCTTAAAACTCATTTAGAAAAACATAATTTTACTTTGCAGTGATATTTAATATTGAAGAGGAAGCCTCTAGTTGAGATTTCCTTATTAACAGTTTATTAAAAAGGCATGATGACATTTTAGCTATAATTACATAATAAGGGCAAGTTTTGAGGGAGGCAAAAAAAATGGAAGTAAAAAAGTTGGCCTTTTCTATGTATTACTGTGAGTTAGGATTTGGAGTCATGGAATCACATTCATACCTCATCCCACTCCATGGAATCACATTCATACCTCATCCCACTCCTTTCGCTTTGACCTTCAGCAAGTCAAAAACTCCCTTCAATCACTTTACCTATAATGTGGGATAATAATGTTTAACTGAATATGGTTATTGCAAAGATTAATGAGTTATTGCTCATAAAATGTGATCCATGTATTAAAAAATCTCTGCATGAAGAGAAGACTGAATCCCTGGGTCATTATTGCAGAGTGGTTCTCTGAAGTGAAGTGAATTATTGATCAACTACACAAAATTTTAGGTCTTGAACTTTATGAAGCAAGTTTCAAATCTCAGGATAGATGCTACTAGAAATGAGCGCTTTTCAAGGTCCCATGCCATCTCTTGCAGAATCGAAAAACATCTTGTTTTCTTTCCTGGTAGAAGGGTGCATTATATTCTTAGCAGGGTTGACTCCTGGGGAAATTACTGATGGTCTGAGGACACCCCTATACATATATTTTTTTCTTTTCCATTTACTTTCTCCTCTCCCATTTCATAACCCTAGTTCTATTTCTTTACTTGTCTGTCTCTGCTTTCTTTAAAAACATGAACTTGGAGTACTTACTCATATAACTTAAGAGGAGGAAGCAAATGATCTATGTTTGCCAGGATGAAAACTGCAGCAATAGCAAGGACAACCCAGTACCCCCTCTCTTGAGGCACCTGGGTACGTAGTTTAAAAAATAACTGACACGTGACATCATGCATTCATTCAGACAATTTTTTTACTGAGAAGTTTTGAAACAATGCCAAAAATAAAAGTAAAAATTTCCTTGATGTTCATTTGTCTTTATCTAGGAGATAGTAGTGGGGAGGATGGTATATGAACACACAGACACACACATGAATGCACACAGTGGAGGTATGGAGAAGGTGACTTTCTGAAACACTCAGCTTGGTGAGGAAGCAACAGCTACTTCTGAGAGATAGCAGGAGGGTAGCTGAGTGCCCACATCACCCTGTGTCACTAGGGCCAGTCCCATTGAAAACTAACCTAATCTGTATCTGATTTAACATTTGAACTTAAAGTCTTTGGCTGGAATCAACCCAGCGAATCTTCCCTATAGAAACCTTGACATTAGTCATTATATGTAGAAATGTCAAGAGTAATGACAAATAATTGTCATGTATACTTTCATGAAACTAGCCTTTTGGAGGTGGTTTCTTAATTTTAAAAAGCTTCACAGCATAGAGCTTTCTGATGCAGATAGAATGTTTCTGTATGCCAATCACCTTTTTAAAGTTGGTGGACTGGGGTCAGCATTCCTGTAGAGACAATTTTGCCCCCTTAGAAAAACTAAAAGAATTACTGTTTAGACTTTTCAAAAACAAACTATAGTTTACACACTGTAGTTGCTGAAAGAATTAGAGTTTTGCTTATTCTAACCTGAGGTTTCATGACCCTGTCCAGGGCTGCTAAAATCATGTGACTCTTGTACACTGTCTGGCTGTATAGACCAGGAAGCAATGTGATTCATCACTGTGCCATAGCAACCTGGGTTTATGGCTTCAAAAGCACTTCCACCCATAAGTAGCCAGAATCATAGGAACAACTCAGTTAAATCTGCCTTTCTGGCGGAGGTGAGAGACAATCAGGTCAAATATCAAATAAACCATAATTAAGCTTTGGAAATTTAAAAAACAAATGAGTTAATGATTTTATTTCTATGCAAATAACAAATCTTTGGGGTAGATCAAATGCATTTTTTACTTCCATATTGCCAAACTTTGATTTGATTGGTTCTATATTTATCCCCATGTGGCAGCTGGAGCACTCACTTTAGAGGGAAACTTTCCTAATTCCAGTCTATCAAGAAAAATCTGCAAGTTAAAAACTCACTTTTATCAGCAGGCATTCAGAGAATGGCAGGTGGCAAATAAAGCTCTTAGTGGATTATTCTAATTGCATTTTATTTTACCTTCATAACTGAAGAAGTTGTAAGAAAAGAGAGGACAAGTTTCTATGGTTTTGACAGTTGTGTTTATATTATTCTCCAATAAATACTGTTCGAAGTTTTCATTTCTAAGTATCAACCTAGTTTGAAGTGTCAAGTGTCAAATTGCACAATGGGTGTGTAGAAAAAAGAACTAGGGATAATTTGATACATTATATATATAAAAGTATTGATTGATTAATGTTATTACAAATTATTTTTATGTCTTTCTCTACTTTTATTTATTTTCACATTTTTCTTTACTGATTTATTACTTTATATTGAAGACAAAAGAGTCAAACACAAGATAATAAGACATAAAATTTAAATAAAAGAATGAAAAATTAAGATGAGGCAAACTTAGTTCTAAAGCAAACAATAAGTGGATTAACTTGCATCTTCTTTTTAAAACAAAATCTATTTTATTATAAATCAAAACCCCCTAAAGTTCAGTTTAAACTCTTATTCTGGGTTTTAGGTAATATATCTGAAAGGAATTAATTATCACATATTGATTAAAGGAATATCTGAGTGTTTCTGAGAAGTCAGTTTTGATGTGAAACAATGAATATTTGTCTAACAATTTCTTACTTTTTAAACAATTGAAGAAAAGAAACTTGAAGTTTCACCTGGGTGACAAACTTTATAAATGACTACCTATCCACTAAATGCAGTTCCTATTAAGTTGTTCCTATTAAGTTTTTTAAAGCAAATATGCATATATCATGTATTCAGAAATATGCCAACACCTATATTTTTCCCGCTAGCTGGAAGAACATGAACAATGAGTGAGATGATATGATTTAGGTCAAAGTAACAAGAGGAAAGCCAACAAGAACTTATGCTTCTCATGTGATCTTTCCACCTACCTCACATTGTATTATGGCTTTATATATTTAACCTGTTCTCACAACAAAATACTTTAAATTTGCTTCCAGTTTAAACATTCGTCATCAGTAACCAAATGCCTATGTTTTCAGATTTTCAGAATGTATCCTTTCCTCATAATTCTCATGGAAATTTCTCCAAAATATTACTTAGTTACAGAGCAAAATTGTCTCAATGATGGTAAATATGGCAAATTATTGAGATGTAAGTAAAAAGCTCCCACATGTAACTGAATGAGTTAAGAAAAGCTACAAGGAGGTTACATTTTTACTGACTTGGCAGTATATTTGAAGGTTGACAGAGAGACTCATGAGGAAAATATATAGAAATGTAAGTGAATATGATGTGTTCTGGGAACTATAAGTAGTTCTTTAATTTTGGATTTAGTTTAAATTATTCTATTTGTGTTAATTAAGTATCTTGAAACCTTATGAAGATGTGTAAAAAAGTTGTGGGCAAAGGTTAATCTAAACAGGTCAGGTAATAGGAACTAGATTTTTAAAAAAAGGCCTGTATAATTTGTGAAGGAATTTCGATTTACCTATTTTCATGTCAATCTCTTCCCCGGCTTCATGCTCTTCAAGTTTAAAAACCAACAAAGGCTCCATATCAGTCAAGTCTCATTGAAGTGATTCAAAATCTCCCTCTTTCAACAAAACCACCCTTGTTAAATGAATATGCAAACGATTGTCTACTGTGTCTGGTTTGTTTCATTTAGCATAATGTGCTCCAGGTTCATCCATGTTGTAGCAAATGGCAGGAATTCCTTCTTTAGTAAGGGTGAATAATACCCCATTGTATAGATATGTACCACATTTACTTTATTTGTCTGTTTATGGACCTTTAGGTTGCTTCCATATTTGGCTACAGTGAATAATGCTGCAGTGACCATGGGACTGCAGATATCTCTTCAAGATTTAGATTTTAATTCCTTTGCATATATACCCAGAAGTGGGATTACTGGATTATATAGTAGTTCTATTTTTAATTTTTTACAGAAATTCCATACTGTTTTCCATCCTGGCTATACCAATTTGTATTCCTGTAATAATGTACAAAGGTTTCTGTTTCTCCAATCTTACCAAAGGTTATTATCTTTTGGATTTTTTTATTGTTCTTTTGTTTTATAGAAGCCATCCTAACAGATGTGAAGTAGTATTGTGTTGTGGTTTTGATTTGCATTTCCCTGACAGTGATGTTGAATACCTTTTCATACATCTGTTGGTCATTTGTATGTCTTTGGAAAAAAATGTCTATTCAGTTCCTCTGTCCATTTTTTAATCAGGTTATTTGTTTTTTTTTTCTGTTGAGTTGTAGGAGTTCCTTGTATGTTTTGGATAATAATCCCTTCCCAGATACGTAGTTTATAAATATTTTCTTCCTCCCGTAGGTTTTCCTTTCGTTGTTCTGATTGTTTCCTTTGCTGTGCAGAAACTTGTCAGTTTGATGCGCTTCCACTTGTTTATTTTTGCTTTTGTTGCCTATGCTTTTGGTGTCATATTCAAGAAATCATTGCCAAGACCTTTTTTTTCAAGGAGTTTTCCCCTGTTTTCCTCTATGAGTTTTATGGTTTCTGATTTTAAATTGAGGTCTTTAATACATTTTGAGTTAATTTTGCATATGGTGAAAAATAAGGGTTCAATTTCATTCTTTTACATGTAGATATCAAGTTCTTCCACAGCACCATTTATTAAAGAGACTATCCTTTCTCCATTGTGTATTCTTGGTATCCTTGTCAATGGTTAGTTGACCATGTATGTGTGGCTTTGTTTCTGGGCTTTGTTTTCTGTTTCATTGCTCTATGTTCTATGTTTATTTTCTATGCCAATACCATACTGTCTTGTTTAATATAGCTTCATAATATTGCTTGAAATCAGGAAGCATGATGCCTGCAGCTTTATTCTCCTCTCAAGATTGCTTTGACTATTTGGGGTCTTTTGTGGCTCCCTATAAATTTAGCACCATTTTTTTTTCTATTTTGTGGCAATGCCATTTGAAGTTTAATAGAGATTGCATTGAATCTGTAGATTGCTTTGGTACAGAGATAATTTTACTTTACCTTTACAATACATTTTATTTTTCTTACCTAATTGCTCTGGCTAAGACTTATAATACTATGTTAAATGGCAGTAGTAAGAGTGGCATCCTTGCTTTATTCCAAATGTTAGAAATCCTTGCCTATTCCAAATGTTAGAAAACTTTTCAGTTTTTCACTGTTGAATGGAACATTAGCTGTGAGCTTGTCATATATGACCTTTCTTGTGTTGAGGTACTTTCCTTCTATACCTAATTTGTTGAGAAGTTTTATTATGAAAGACTGTTGCATTTGTTAAATGATTTTTCTGTAGTTATTGAGATAATCATGTGATTTTTATCCTTCATTTTGTTAGTGTGACACATAACATTGATTTGCATATGTTGAACCATCCTTGAAACCCAAAGATAAATCCCACTGGGTCACAATGTATGATCCTTTTAATATGCTATTGTATTAGGTTTGCTAAAATTTTGTTTATATAATTATATCATTAACATATATTGTTTAATAATGTAATATATATATAATGAACATAACTTCATGCAAACTTCATGTAAAATATACCTGAATTCCCCAAAATTTACAAGACCAGAATGGGGAGAAAATAGAAAAATAAGCATAGAAAACATTATTGATCATGAATTCACTCAAAACATGCAGTAATGACAGGTAGAATACACAGAGAAAAATCATAACAATATTGTTAAGATCAGCAGGTAATCATCCTCATGTCCCAGGAACAGCGGAAGTCATGAGTAAAACCAAGGACATTGATGAGCAGGTATCCAGGGTTGTGAGCAGCCATTAATTCCCATGTGGGAAATGTGACTTAAAGAACTATCCTGGAGAAGAGAGGTCAGAACCAGCCTCATTTTCTAAGCCATAGCAGGAGTGGTTGGTAACTTCTTTGTGAAAACAGGGCTAAGAAAAGTAAGACTAATGTTCTGGTAGAGTTACAGCCCAGAATAGTAAAAGGATGCAATCTCACTGTTATGTAGAAGGCTTTACTCTATATAGCATAGAAGTCTCATGCTATGGAAGGTTATATTCCTAGGAATAGGGAAAAACTTAAAATGAACCACTCTTAACTGGGGCAGGAGATTTGCTCACTATTATCCTCCTGACAAAAGAAGATTAAATCCTCTGTGGAGTAATATAACATCATTCAACGCATATGTATATGTATTTATACATAAAGAGTATCCAACTTTAAATAATAAGTTATTAGGCATCCCAGGAGCCAGGCTAAAATATAAAAAATCAAGAGAAAAAACGATAATAGAAACAGATCCAAAAACATTTTATATGTTGGAGTTATCAGTCAACTAACTTCAAATGAACTATGATATCAGTATTCAAAAATATGTTATATTATGATAAAATACAGTAAATGTAATACAACTCACGATTGTTTCATCAAAAAAAAACAGGAATGTATTACAATGTTTAAATAGAAATTTTGGGAAAAATTAAACAACAGTAAAGTAAACTAAGAGGCAATACAGAAGAGAGAATTAGTAATCTGGAAGATACAATGGTATAAAATAATTATTGAGGCACAGAAAAAAGATATGAGAACATAAGAGAAATGCAAGTGATACATATGGCATGGAATGAAACCAGTAACATGCATATACACAATTGGAATACCAATTTAAAGGGAGAGAGAAAGAGAGGAAAAGAGAGAGAGAGAAGAGAGGGGGAGAGAGAGAAGTGGAAGAAAGAGAGGCAGAAGTAGTATTTGAAGAGATAATATCTTAGAACTTTTTACTCATAAAGGACATTGAGCAAAATATTCAAAATCTATATAAATTTCAAGCATGTACACAAAACAAAGAAAACCTCATATAAACACATCATAGATAAACTGATAAAATGTAGACAAAGAGAAAACTTTAAGAGTAACCAGATTAAAAACAAAAAATGCATCATCTTCAAATGAACAGTCATAATACTGATGGAAGAATTACCAAAAGAAATGGTGAAAGTCTGTTGACAATGGAATGACATAATTAAAATGCTTAAAGAAAATAGGAAACAGACTACTTTTTCATATGCAGTGAAAGTATCCTTCAAACATGAAAATAAAATAAAGATGTTTCAGGCAAACAGAAATGAGAACATTCGTCATCAGAGGACTCACCTGAAAAAAGTACTAGAGGAAGGTACAGAAGGAACATGTCTGCAGATGAAAGTAAAGTAATGCATAAGTCCCCCCAAAGTCCATAATTATGTATTTAAATATAAATAAATATTGACTAATAAAGAAAATAATACTGTTGTCTGTGTTTGTCCATCAGGAGACATGTACAATAATGTTCATGGCTATAGTATCATAACTTATACTATATAGTGTAATAATCACAACAAAAATAAAACTGTAGCATGTTGTAATTTCATATAAAATATAATTTATGGACAAAAATATTAGGATAATAAGACTGCAAATAGCAATAGAATGATTTTCTACCTATAATGTTTAAAAATCACAATCATTCATGAAATTACCAAGTCTAAAATTATATATCTATATTTATTTATGAGACACTTAAGAGAAAATAAGTTACCACTCTAATAGATAACTAAATATAACTCAAAGTCAGTATGTCAAATAGACAAGCAATTTGTAAGTAAAAATCTGAACTATACAATTAAGAAGCTTTATCTAATAGATGCATACCAAAACTTGCATTCTAATAAATAAATATACACTTATTTTCATTAATATATGGACAATCTATAAAAATCGATCACCTGATAAGTTACAAAAGAAGTATCAAAATAATTCAAGTATTGTACATAAAATAAAATTAATACTAATGAGAAATTCAACATGAATTCAAAAATAACACTAAAAGCTAATAAAATACAATAAAACAGAATAAAAATAAAATTTTTTGAAAGCTTGAAAATGAAGTCGCAAGTTACTCGTTTATAAGTTCATCACAAGAGTCATTACAGATTTTAGAAATACAAAGAAGTACCACATATTAAGTCTTATAGAATGGTACTAAAGTGGTCCTCAGAGGTAAATACATTACCTTAGATGCATGAAAAAAAAAAAAAAGAGAGAAAGCCAGATAACACTTTTCAACTCAAAGATTAAGGGAGTTGGGAGTTAACAAGATAAAGAATAACTTTGACAATTTTAAAGAAGGGAAAAAAGATGGAAAAACTTACTTTACCATATTAAGATACATTTTAAGGTGGAGTGATTAAGACATGATATTGACATAGGAGAACTAGAGCAGGAACTAATTATTATTCAATATATACTAAGAGAATGAATGAATAAAGAAAAATCATCCAAATAAATGCCAAAATCAATCATCCATTCAAAAAAATCTATAGTCATTTGTAAACAAACAAAAAAATGGGAAAAAGCAGAGAAGAAAAACTATGGAAACTGGAAATCGAAGGGAATTTTCTTCACCTGATAATCAAAATATCTATAAACTAGTGATGAAAATTTATAGGCATTAGCTACAATGTCTATAGCAAAGAGTGATGATAGTGATGATTATTCTCACTATTTAAAAGTAAAATCTGTAGGAATTGGAAAGTAAATTATAAACTGTCTTTATGTGCCATGTTGGCCTGGATCCAGTTAAGACACAGAAGTCACATACAGAAATGCATAAGATAAGGAATCACAATTATGTCATGAAGTAAGAGATCACTATTATGTTGTTGAAGTACCAAGAGGAGAAAGTAGCTGTCTCAGTCAGGATCATAGGAAGGAATGAAATTAATTTTTATTTTAATGTAGAAATTTGAAGAAAGGCAAGCAGAGAAAAGGGTGCTGTGAAAAGGGTGCTGCTCAGTTTCTACTGTTTTTGTTTTGTTTTGTTTGTTTTTTTGGAAGTCAGAGAAGCAACTCTGTGTGAATTGGACAAAGTATTTTTTTTATTTTTTTATTGTTATGTTAATCACCATACATTACATCATTAGTTTTTGATGTAGTGTTCCATGATTCATTGTTTGTGCATAACACCCAGTGCTCCATGCAGAATGTGCCCTCTTTAATACCCATCACCAGGCTAACCCATCCCCCCACCCCCCTCCCCTCTAGAACCCTCAGTTTGTTTTTCAGAGTCCGTCGTCTCTCATGGTTCATCTCCCCCTCTGACTTACTCCCTTTCATTCTTCCCCTCCTGCTATCTTCTTTTTTTTTCTTAACATATATTGCATTATTTGTTTCAGAAGTACAGATCTGTGATTCAACAGTCTTGCACAATTCACAGTGCTCACCATAGCACATACCCTCCCCAATGTCTATCACCCAGCCACCCCATCCCTCCCAACCCCCACCACTCCAGCAACCCTCAGTTTGTTTCCTGAGATTAAGAATTCCTCATATCAGTGAGGTCATATGATCCATGTCTTTCTCTGATTGACTTATTTCACTCAGCATAACACCCTCCAGTTCCATCCACATTGTTGCAAATGGCAAGATCTCATTCCTTTTGACGGCTGCATAATGTTCCATTGTGTATATATACCACATCTTCTTTATCCATTCATCTCTTGATGAGGACAAAGTATTTTTTTTAAGATTTTATTTATTTATTTGACAGAGAGAGACAGAGAGCAAGCACAAGCAGGGGGAGCAGCAGAGGGAGAGGGAGAAGCAGGCTCCCCACTGAACAGGGAGCCCAATGTGGGGCTTGATCCCAGGACCTTGGGATCATGACTGGAGCCAAAGGCAAATGCTTAACGACTAAGCCACCCAGGCACCCTTGGACAAAATCTTTTGAAAAGGCATTTGGAATTGTTGGAAAACAAAATTGGGATCAACTGCTGCTATTGGGAAGGGTAGTTCCTGCTGGAGTGAGGAAGCTCTGATAGAGAAATAAACAAAAGTCAAAATAAAAATAAGAATGGCAAACAAACACAAAGGAGCATATCTCTTCTTCCTGTACTGGTTTCCAGGCTCTTTCTACCACTGTCTATAGGCAGGGCCAAATAGGAAGTCAGGTGCCAAAGGCCTCAGCATCACAGCAGAATGGAGATGGGTAGATTGGAAGCTGGCATGCAATAGTGTTATAACTGGAATATTTACCAAATATATAACTGTCTACATACAAAGTCTAAGAATATTAACATAATTTTTTAAACTACTGGAATCAGAATGATACAAGCATAATGTACAAAAATCAAAAGCACTCTATGGTGGGTGATATCTACCTAGAATATCTAAAAGACAGAATGAATCAGATTATTTAATAAGTGACTATGAACCCAATCATAACAATAATATATATGATATATAATAATTGCATATAATATGTAACAGTAATATTGTATAACAACAATGTATACATTGATAGATATCTAAATTTTTGTTTCTGTTAAATGTTCTAATGATAGGAACTATATATAATTAATTATAAAATGCTACTACTGGGTATAAAAGAGGGCTAATAAAGAGTAATAACAGGGATAGGAAGGCTCAAAATTATAAAACTGTCAATTTTTGTAAATTTTTCTAAAAAATAATATTATTGCAACCAAATTCTCAATAGATTTTTTTCAAGAAATTTTAAAAAGCAGTTTAAAAAATTTATGAAATAAAGAAAAAAATTAAAAATTTTAAAGAAAGAACACAATATGGGAAAACTTCCTTTACCAAATATCAAAATATGTGTTAAGGGAGAGTGATTAAGATATTATATTGACATATGTGGAGACAAATAACAAATAGAACAGAATGGAAAATCTTTAAAATCAGATCCATGCATGTTTGGGAACTTGATATACGTCAGAGGCAGTATTACAAACAAGGAGGGCAGAGATTTATTTTAAATACTGTTAGGGTAACTGGTTATTCTTATGGGGAAAACAGAAATTGGATCACTGTTTTAGAGCATACACAATGACTAATTTTAGGAAGAAATAAAATTTTTTTAACTTTTAGAAGTAAATGTTAAATAATATTTTCAATGGCATTAGACCAAATAAAAACACATTGACACATTGGATTATACTAAAAGAGCAATTTATTACCCTAAATTACTATTTAAAAGGTTAAAAGACAATCCACAGAATTTTAGAAAATATTCACAAAAACATGTAATAGTCAAATGATCTTGAATATAATCACAAATGAAAAAAGTAATAATCCAACAGATAAATAGATTGAATATACTAATAATGAGTTTACAGAGTAGGAAATACAAATGCCCAGTAAACGTGTGAAAAGATACTCAACAATTCCATGATTATGAAATATACTTTTCTTTAAAAAAGTCACAATATTGGGGCACCTGGGCGGAGCAGTTGGTTGAGCGTCCCACTGGTTTCGGCTCAGGTTGTGATTTTCGGTTCATGGGATGGAGCCCTGCGTTAGGCTGAGCACAGAGTTTGCTTGAGTTTCCTCTCTCCCTCTCCTTCTACAGCTCCCCTCCGCAAAATAAATAAAGAAATCTTTAAAAAAAATACAATATTATGAGACGGTATATTGCTACATCAATCTCTGAAAGTAATCTGCCAATATCAAATAAAATTAAATATACACATACTGCACACCCAGAATTTCCATTTTTAGGTGTATAAACTGAATAACATCTTACAAACATGAACCAGGTAACATGTAGTAAAACACACCTTACCATACTGTTTCTTAGCAAAATATTGTAAATAACCTAAATAAAAATGTATCAATAGGAGGATGGATAAATACAGTACAGCAGTAAAATGAAAAAGCAAGTCTACATATGTCAGCATTATTAAAATGTCTTTTTGTATATTTTTTTCCATATTGGTCATCCATTAAACATTTTAGAGACCAGCAATTGTGTCCTTTGACCAGAGAGGGGTAGGAAACATGAAATGCTGTAGTTATGTGTTGATTTAGACTCCTAGAAGATATGCTTAATTAGTAAGCAAGCCTGACATTAAAGCAGTCACAATGGACTGAATTTTGCTGTCGCTAATTTGCTATGGAATGTTGGGCAATTCAGTTTCACCCATTGTCAAGAAATTTGGTTCAAATACCTAATTCCTAATTTTCCTTTCTATCCTAAAGAATCAAATATTCTTCATTCCTAAACATGATGCTTGTTTTAAAAGGGCTGGGTAGGATGGCAAATTTCTATTTAAATAACCGTATTTAGCTTTAAACCAGTATCTCATCAAAAGAATTTGTTGACTGTTGCTCTAAACTCAGTGTGACTTCTTTTGCTTCTATCCACATATAATGCACAAGTAATATAAAATTTGATTTAATATTTTTTAGTCACATCGTAGGACACCTCCTGTATTCTGTGTTTCAATATTATAGACTGCTTTTCTGCCAATTCAGGGAGGAAAATGAGGTGAATAATTGAAATCTGGTAAAAATACTGGCATTATCAGAAGACTTTCAGAAGGAAAAAACAGGAAAAACTATGCAGTTTTCCATGTGATTCACTTGTCTTCATTCTACACTGCTTGTAAAATACAGATTTCCAAGGGGCTCTGTGTTCAATGTTTTTAAGCAACCCTTATGAAACCATGAGTGTTTTTTGGAAGGTGGGAGTGAAAGCAAAGTGCAGTATGGCAGTAAACTAAATGTATAAACTAATCAAGTGGTAGAGCAGATGAGTGTTAAATGTTAATGAATGGCTGATATATGTGTCCAGGCTCTTCTGTTTATATTAATTGATAAAGTTAATTAAAAGTAGATATGATAATGAATTTCAAAAAGAACACTGCACATATTTCTCTCTGTAACTTTGCCAAATATCCACTAACTTGGAAACACTACTTTTATTTATTTTTTTGAAATAAATACTATTTTTGATAGACATTCAAGCATCTTTCAGAAAAGACAGAGACTGTTTCTTCATATGCAAACCTAATGGGAGTTTGGAATAATTTTCTTGCTCTGTAGGAAGATGTTCCTTAGGGAAAGCACATTTAATAGAGGAAATGTGTTGATTTCAGTAATCACAGATGTTTATTCCAGTCTATTTATATTTGACTCTACATTTTTTATAACATATAAATAAATTTCATAAAAATTTGGTGCTAATGAGAGTGTGTGATGCTGATAATCCTGACTCCACTTAGGGAAATTGCATATGGCTCTTCTCCAGGTTTGTTCACACATCTCTACCCACACGCACTCCATATCAAATCTATAACACCCCTGCTATTCAATTACTTGGCATCTATTGTGCAAAGACTGCCAACCTTACTAAATTGTATAGTATTTTGGGAAGAAAGACAAATTTCTATCAAGGAATAGCTTGAGATCACTGTGCTTACAACCTATTACAGAGTTGTTTTTTTTCTTTCAAAGGTAAAATGTATCAGTGGCAAGCCATGATTACATTCTAATGTCTGTTTGCATCAGATTTCATTTCCTGGAACCTAAAAGAAATTAGCTAGAATTGTATATATCCGTTTTAACCCTTGAAATTTCTGAAGCAACTAGGGTATATACTTTTTTAGAAATTTTAAAATGAAAACTCTGATGTATATGAGTGTGTATATAGTCATATGTAATCATAAACATTACAAACACATACAAACACACAGTCTCTTAAAGGCTTACTGGCATAGGAGAACATAGAGAAAAACAATTCTTTATTGAGCACACATTTAGCAAGACTATAGGCTCTCATTTTTCTAAGCTCTCTCTAACTGTAAGAATTACCTAAGGCATGTGTTTAAACACAAAATTGTGATCCTTACCTAAAACCTACTGAATCAGACTCTAAGAGTAGATACCTAGAAATCTGCAATTTAGCAACTGTCAGCTTGTTATAGTTGTTTACAAGAGGTGGAATCTGGGATGTGAAATAAATCTGTTTAATTGAAAAGCCCACATTTTCCTACCCTCACTGCATTTGCTTTAAGAAAAATCAGTTTTATTGATATATAATTTACATACATAAAATTTATGCTTTTAAAATCTGCGGTTGGCTTTATTATACTCACAGAGCTGTGAGTGCAACCATCACCACCAATTGCTTTTGGGGCAGGGGGGTTGGGTAAGAACACTTAACATAAGAACTGTCATTTTAACATATTTTTAGATTTGCAATTTATTAATGAATAATGTGCTCAGCCTTATTTGTGCTTACTGGCTATTTGTATATCCATTTTAGAGATTTAAATCCTTTGCCCATTTTTAAGTTGGGATATTTATATTTTTATCATTAAGTTGTAAGTGTCTTTATATATTCTGTGTATGTCTCATCAGATATATGTCTTGCAAATGTTTTCTTCCATTCTATAGAATGTTTTTTCACCTTATTGATGAAATCCTTTGAAGCACAATATTTTTTTTATTTTGATAAAGATCAATTTATGCTTTTGTCACTGTGTTTTTGTTGTCCTTTCTAAGAAACCATTGCCTAATCTAAGTTGATAATGAATTACTCCAATATTTTCTTCTAAGAGTTTTAACTCTAATGTTACATCCCTGATTTATTTTGAGTTAATTTTTAACTTATGGTGTGAGGTAGGATCTGACTTCATTCTAGTGTATGAGACTATTCAGTTGTCCCAGTATCATCTGTTCAAAAGATTATTCTTCTCTCCATTGAATTATCTTGACATCACTGTCAAAAGTCATTTAACCATTAATGTGTTTATTTCTAGACTTCCAACTCCATTCCACTGATCTACATGTCTGTTCTTATGCATGTACCACTCTCCTGATTACTATAGCTTATAGTCAGTTTTGAAACAGGAAAGTATAGGTCGTCCAATTTTGCTCTTCCTATTCAATATTGTTTGGTTATCCCGGGTGCCCTGCATTTTTATATGAATTTTATAATCAACTTGTTAATTTCTATAAAATAGGCATCTAGAATTTTGATAGGACTTACATTGTGTGTACAGATTAGTTTTGGTGGTATTACCACTGCAGCAACATTCAGTGATTCAATCAGTGAATCTGACTCCCCAGCCCCCATTTCATTTTGTCTAAATCTTTTGACTATTACATGGTATTTCTGTCTTTCCATCTCATCCAAAAATATCTGTTTTTTTAAGTGTTTGATATATAACTCATAATGTAAATATTATAGGCTCCTTGTAAAAGGTGTAAAATGCCTTTTGGACAAGGTACCTTATACTATAGTATACATTATCTGTATATGGAGAACAAGAACATAACACAGGAAAATTTTTGCATAAAACAGGAGAACAGGAGAATGGCATAATTCTAAATTCATAGGAAAGGTATTTACACTTGTAAGAAATACATTTCTTTTGTTTTTTTAATAAATAATTCTCAGGTTATTAAAACCAAACATATAAAGTGAAAATCATCAAAATTTATAATAATAAAGGCATTTTAAAGCTCTACTGTTCTTATGCATTGTTATATTTTGTTCTTTTCAAGTATTTGTCTTTAATATCAACCAAAAGTCTCATTTTAAAGAGAAAAATTAGGCTGAGAATGATTAAACAATATGCTCACATTTTACAGTTATGAAATAAGATCTGGCATTTTCATGCAATTCTGATTTAAAGATCTTACCCATTTCACTGTAATAGCTAATAATAAAATGAGCTATAGAATTAAAAAACAAATTTGTTTTTGTGCCATTCTTTGGCCACTGACTTGTAAATCATTTCACATCTTTTATTTTCAATATTTACATATGTGAAATGAGACTAATAGTACTTCACAACCTAATGAGATATATATTCTAGATATGCATAATTGGTTTAACATCAAAATTAATAAATATAATTATCTATATTAATTGAATAAAGGAGAAAATAATATATAACATTTTAGTAGGTACAAAACACAGCATTTTATTAAAACTGATTTTCTATATGCAAAGCCTTTTATTAAAGTAGGATTATGTGGAAACTTTGATTTAAAAAGAGGATTTTTTTAAAGGCCATATCATTAATATAATTTATGGCATATAATTAAAATCTTTCTTTTGAGACGAAACAAAAGGCAAAATGTGTGCTATTATCACTTAAAAGCAGAATTGTACTGGGTCTGCTACCCAGTGCAATAAGGCAAGAAAACAGAAATAAATGGTAAAATAGTTGGAAAAAATAAATGTAATTTGCATCTTTCCATATGATGTAGTTGTATTTACATTTTTAAAATCCAAAAATATCAACAGGGAAAGCATTTATATTGAGGGTATTTATCTTAATTGATGGTTACAAATTTAGTATGAAAAGGTCAATTGCATGTCTATCTACTAGCCACAGAAAATTGCATGTATAAAAGATAACATAAGAAGTAATATTTAAGTATATAGTACATATGGAAAAATAATAAATTATACATAAACTTATATGGATAAGCATATAAAAACTGAGTAAATTAAGAAAGATCCATATAAGTGGATATATAGTATAGATTCAAAAATGCAATATTATTTCCAAACATTTTTTTTAACTTGAATGAATTAAAATAATGTGAAAATTAAAGTCACCAAGAGCATCAAGATGGTTTTGAAGAAAAACAAAGTTTGAGGTCTTATTCTAGTTGATACCATGACTTTCATCATTATAAAATCACTTAAGGGTTAGGGCTGGCATTGCCATTTTAAGGAAACATGCATCTTCTTGGATGAACTGATGATGCGTCATCACCCAAAGTAAAATGAATATTGATGGTTTCTTCTCACTTTAAGTGCAGTAATGATTCTACAAATTATATAGAAAAATTCTACAAAGTGGACTTAAAAAATTACGAGCCATTTCTAACACTGATGAATCAACTCTTCTAATTATATTTTTTGGGTAAAAGATGTAGTGGACTTTCTATCATGATGGAATGAATATGTGGAAACATGAATGTTTCTGTCAGCTGTTGTTCAGTATAGCAGGCTAAGAAGTCTCTACCTTGTGGGATGCGTGGGTGGCACAGTTGGTTAAAGCTGCCAACTCTTGGTTTTGGCCCAGAGTTGAGCTCTGTGCTCAGCATGGAGTCTGCTTAAGACTTTCCCTTTCCTTCTGACCCTCCACTCCATGTTCTCTCTCTCTTCAATCAATCAATCAATCAATCAATCTATCTTAAAAGAAAAAAAAGTACCTACCTTGTTATTCATAAATGCTCAGGAAGAGTTCAGCAGGCTTTGGTATTAGATCAGCCTCATAATTTAATATTTTCACTTCAGTTAGACACAGAGTTAAAGCTCTGTCTACCTTTTAAAAAAATATACTCTTTTCCCTTTTTTGAATTTTTTTTCTTAGCCCACTGTGTGGTCTCTAATTACTTACAGAAATTTAATTTGGTAAGTCCCTTACAGAAAGTAAAACTGAAATTATTTTAGAAAGAAGACAAAAAAAAAAGTGCCTTAAAGGACAGTTCTTAAGGACTTGTCTTCGTTTGTTATCATGTATCATAGCAGAAAATGTTCACTTTAAGGATAAATTATGTACTCCCAAATTTTCCTTTATTTTGTATTCTCAGCAAGATGATAACAGTGTTTTGTATTTTTTCTGTTTTTTGTTTGTTTGTTTGTTTCTCTTAATAGAGTCCTCCCTTAGCTGGCTGGACAAATGTCATGTCCCTTGGCCTTTCCCAATGCTTAGTGAAAATAGACCAATTCCCATCTACACCTTGCTGATTGCTTCCTACTGGCTGCTCAGGATAATTTGTTCAGTATAAGTGAGTTTAGAGTTTCACAATCCTAGCTAGAACAGCCCTCATAAATAATTGCTACAATCTAGAAAATTAACCATATCTAACAAATTAAAATTCACTTAATTTGCCTGATTTAATGGTATTGGGTTTCCACTTTCTTTATCAAGGGACCTAGAATGCTGTTCATTACTGTGAAAACGCTGTTGACATTTCCCTTGTTTTACAATATCATCACTAAAACTGACCTGACTTAAAATGATAAAGATAATCATGGAGTAGATAAATTTTTGAAAATATCTGAGAAAGAAGCAGTGATTCTAGGTTTTAAAGCAGTAAACAGCATATTATTTAGTTAGGTTATATGAGATGACTTGTATATCATTGGAATCTCGGTATGGAAGACAAATATATTCTGTTTCCCTCTCTCCCTCCTTCTTTCTCTTTCTCTCTCTTCCTCTATCTTTCCCTCTGTCCCTTCTTTTCTTTCCCTAACCCTCACCTAGTATTTCTCTAGTTCTAGGTAGTTAACTTCATGCCTATTGACAGAATTTTTAAAAAAATTTTTTAATTAACATATAGGGTATTATTTGTTTCAGGGGTACAGGTCTGTGATTCATCAGTCTTACACAATTCACAGCACTCACCATAGTACATACCCTCCCCAGTGTCCATCACCCAGACACCCCCTCCCTCCCACCCCCTCCACTCCAGCAACCCTGTTTGTTTCCTGACATTAAGAGTCTCTTATGGTTTGTCTCCCTCTCTGGTTTCATCTTGTTTTATTTTTTCCTCCCTTCACCTATGATTCTCTGTCTTGTTTCTCAAAATCCTCATATCAGTGAGATCATATGATACTTATCTTTCTCTGATTGACTTATTTCGCTTAGCCTAATACCCTCTAGTTCCATCCATGTTGTTGTAAATGGCAAGATTTCATTTTTGAGGGCTGCATAATATTCCATTCTATATATATACCACACCTTCTTTATCCATTCATCTTTTGATGGACATCTAGGCTCTTTCCATAGTTTGGTTATTGTGGACATTGCTGCTATAAACATTGGGGTGCATGTCCCCCTTCGGATCACTACGTTTGTATCTTTGGGATAAATACCCAGTAAAGTAATTGCTGGGTCATGGGCTAGCTCTATTTTCACTTTTTGAGGAACTTCCCTACAGTTTCCATTTTGGCTGCACCAGCTTGCATTCCCACCAACAGTGTAGGAGGGTTCCCCTTTCTCCGCATCCTCTCCAACATCCGTCGTTTCCTGACTTGTTAATTTTAGTCAGTCTGAGTGGTGTGAGGTAGTATGTCATTGAGGTTTTGATTTGGATTTCCCTGATGCCGAGTGATGTTGAGCACTTTTTCATGTGTCTGTTGGCCATTTGGATGTCTTCTTTACAGAATTGTCCGTTCATGTCTTCTGCCCATTTCTTGATTGGATTATTTGTTCTTTGGGTGTTGAGTTTGAGAAGTTCTTTATAGATTTTGGATACTAGCCCCTTATCTGATGTGTCACTTGCAAATATCTTCTCCCATTCTGTTGGTTGTCTTTTGGTTTTTTTGACTGTTTCCTTTGCTGTGCAAAAGCTTTTTATCTTGATGAAGTCCCAATAGTTCATTTTTGCCCTTGTTTCCCTTGCCTTTGGTGATGTTTCTAGGAAGAAGTTGCTGCGGCTGAGGTCAAAGAGGTTGCTGCCTGTGTTCTCCTTTAGGATTTTGAAGGACTTCTGTCTCACACTGAGGTCTTTCAACCATTTTGAGTCTATTTTTGTGTGTGGTATAAGGAAATGGTCCAGTTTCATTCTTCTGCATGTGGCTGTCCAATTTTCCCAACACCATTTGTTGAAGAGACTGTCTTTTATCCATTGGAAGTTCTTTCCTGCTTTGTCGAAGATTAGTTGACCATAGAGTTGAGGGTCCATTTCTGGGCTCTCTATTCTGTTCCATTGATCTATGTGTCTGTTTTTGTGCCAATACCATACTGTCTTGATGATGATAGCTTTGTAATAGAGCTTGAAGTCCGGAATTGTGATGCCGCCAGCTTTGCTTTTCTTTTTCAAGATTCCTCTGGCTATTCAGGGTCTTTTCAGGTTCCATACAAATTTTAGGATTATTTGTTCCACTTCTTTGAAAAAAGTGGATGGTATTTTGATGGGGATTGCATTGAATGTGTAGATTGCTCTAGGTAGCATTGACATCTTCACAATATTTGTTCTTCCAATCCATGAACGTGGAATATTTTTCCATTTCTTTGTGTCTTCCTCAATTTCTTTCATGAGTATTTTATAGTTTTCTGAGTACAGGTTCTTTGCCTCTTTGGTTAGATTTATTCCTAGGTATCTTATGGTTTTGGGTGCAATTGTAAATGGGATCGAATCCTTAATTTCTCTTTCTTCTGTCTTGTTGTTGGCGTATAGGGATGCCACTGATTTCTATGCATTGATTTTATATCCTGCCACATTACTGAATTCTTGTATGACTTCTAGCAGTTTTGGGGTGGAGTCTTTTGGGTTTTCCACATAAAGTATCATATCATCTTTAAAGAGTGAGAGTTTGACTTCCTCTTTGCCGATTCTCATGCCTTTGATTTCTTTTTGTTGTCTGATTGCTGTGGCTAGGACTTCTAATACTATGTTGAATAGCAGTGGTGATAGTGGACATCCCTGCTGTGTTCCTGACCTTAGGGGGAAAGCTCTCAGTTTTTCCCCATTGAGAATGATATTCGCTGTGGGTTTTTCATAGATGGCTTTTATGATATTGAGGTTTGTACCCTCTATGCCTATACTCTGAAGAGTTTTGATCAAGAAAGGATGCTGTACTTTGTCAAATGCTTTTTCTGCATTTATTGAAGAGGATCATATGATTCTTTTTCTTTCTTTTATTAATGTATTGTATCACGTTGATTGATTTGCAGATGTTGAACCAACCTCGCAGCCCAGTGATAAATCCTACTTCGTGGTGAATAATTCTTTTAATGTACTGTTGGATCCTATTGGCTAGTATTTTGGTGAGAATTTTTGCATCCATGTTCATCAAGGGTATTGGTCTGTAATTCTCCTTTTTGATGGGGTCTCTGTTTGGTTTTGGGATCAAGGTAATGGTGTCCTCATAAAACGAATTTGGAAGTCTTCCTTCCATTTCTATTTTTTGGAACAGTTTCAGAGGGGTAGGTATTAATTCTTCTTTAAATGTTTGGTACAATTCCTCTGGGAAGCCATGGGCTCTGGGCTTTTGTTTGTTGGGAGATTTTTGATGACTGCTTCAATATCCTTAGTGGTTATAGGTCTGTTCAGGTTTTCTATTTCTTCCTGGTTCAGTTTTGCTAGTTGATACATCTCTAGGAATGCACCCATTTCTTCCAGGTTATCTAATTTGCTGGCATAGAGTTGCTCCTAATATGATCTTATAATTGTTTGTATTTCTTTGGTGTTGGTTGTGATCTCTCCTCTTTCATTCATGATTTTGTTCATTTGGGTCATTTCTCTTTTCTTTTTGATAAGTCTGGCTAGGGGTCTATCAATCTTGTTAACTCTTTCAAAGAACCAGCTCCTAGTTTCATTGATGTGTTCTATTGTTCTTTTGTTTTCTACTTCATTGATTTCTGCTCTGATCTTTATTATTTCTCTTCTCCTGCTGGGTCGGGTTTAATTTGCTGTTCCTTCTCCAGCTCCCTTAGGTGTAGGGTTAGGTTGTGTATTTGAGACCTTTCTTGTTTCTTGAGAACGGTTTGTATTGCTATATACTTTCCTCTCAGGACTGCCTTTGCTGTATCCCAAAGATTTTGAATAGTTGTGTTTTCATTTTCATTGGTTTCCATGAATTTTTTAGATTCTTCTTTAATTTCCTGGTAGGATGCTCTTCAGTCTCCACGTATTTGGGTTCTTTCCAACTTTCCTCATGTGATTGAGTTCTAGTTTCAAAGCATTGTGGTCTGAAAATATGTGGGGAATGATCCCAATCTTTTGGTACCAGTTGAGACCTGATTTGTGACCTAGGATGTGATCAATTCTGGAGTATGTTCCATGGGCACTAGAGAAGAGTGTGTATTCTCTTGCAATGGGATGGAATGTTCTGAATATGTCTATAAAGTCCATTTGGTCCAGTGTTTCATTTAAAGTCTTTATTTCCTTGTTGATCTTTTGCTTAGATGATCTGTCCATTTCAGTGAGGGGGGTGTTAAAGTCCCCCACTGTTATTGTATTATTGTCAGTGTGTTCCTTTGCTTTTGTTATTAATTGCCTTATATAATTGGCTGCTCCCATATTAGGGGCATAGATATTTTCAATCGTTAGATCTTCTTGTTGAATAGACACTTTAATTATGATATAGTGTCCTTTCTCATCTCTTATTACAGTCTCTGGTATAAAATCTAATTTGTCTGATAGGAGGATTGTCACCCCAGCTTTCTTTTGGTGTCCATTAGCATGGTAAATGGTTTTCCACCCCCTCACGTTCAATCTGGGGGTGTCTTTGGATCTAAAATGAGTCTCTTGCAGACAGCATATCAATGGGTCTTTTTTTTTATCCAGTGATAGCCTGTGTCTTTTGATTGGGGCATTTAGCCCATTTATATTGAGTGTAACTATTGAAAGATAGGAATTTAGTGCCATTCTATTGCCTGTAAGGTGAATATTACTGTATATTGTCTCTGCTCCTTTCTCGTCTATGTTACTTTTAGGCTCTCTCTTTGCTTAGAGGACCCCTTTCAATATTTCTTGTAGGGCTGGTTTGGTGTTTGCAAATTCTTTTAGTTTTTGTTTGTCCTGAAAGCTTTTTATCTCGCCTTCTATTTTCAATGACAGCCTAGTTGGGTATAGTATTCTCTGCTGCATATTTTTCTTGTTTAGTGCTCTAAATATATCATGCCAGTCCTTTCTGGCTTGCCAGGTCTCTGTGGATAGGTCTGCTGCCAATCTAATGTTTCTACCATTGTAGGTTACATATCTCTTTTCCCGAGCTGCTTTCAGGATTTTCTCTTTGTCTCTGAGATTTGTAAGTTTTACTATTAGATGTTGGGTTGTTGACCTATTTTTATTGATTTTGAGAGGGTTTCTGTGTGCCTCCTGGATTTTGATGCCGGTTTCCTTCCCCACATTAGGGAAGTTCTCACTATAATTTGCTCCAATATACCTTCTGCCCCCCTCTCTCTTTCTTCTTCTTCTGGGATCCCAATTATTCTAATATTGTTTCATCTTATGGTATCACTTATCTCTCGAATTCTGCCCTCATGATCCAGTAGTTGTTGATCTCTCTTTTTCTCAGCTTCTTTATTCTCCATTATTTGGTCTTCTATATCACTAATTCTTCTTTGCCTCATTTATCCTAGCAGGTAGAGCCTCCATTTTTGATTGCACCTCATTAATAACCTTTTTTATTTTGACTTGGTTAGATTTTAGTTCTTTTTTTCTCCAGAAAGGGATTCTCTAGTATCCTCTATGCTTTTTCCAAGCCCAGCTAGTATCTTTATAATCAACATTCTGAACTCTAGTTCTGATATCTTACTCATGTCTGTATTAATTAGGTCTGGCAGTCAGTACTGCCTTTTTTTTTTTTTTTTTTTTGTGAGGTGAGTGTTTCTGTCTTGTCATTTTGTCCAGAGGAGGATAGATGAATGAGAGAACAACAATGCTAACAGGGTAACAATGACCCCCGAAAAATATACACTAAAAAAATCAGAAGAGACACGAGTCCGGGGGAAAAGAAAGGGAAATTAAAAAAAATATATATGATCAGGATGGTGAATAGAACAGAGCCACACATTAGATTTTGGGTGTATTTTGGTCTGTTAAAGAAATTGCCTTTCAACATTTTAAAGAATGAAAAACATATAAATACAAAAATAAGGTTAAATACAATGAAGGGACAGAATATGACTGTAAAGATGACAATTAAAAAAGATTTTTAAAAAGGGCACTAGAGAAGAATGTGTATTCTATTGCTTTGGGATGGAATATTCTGAATATATCTATGAAGTCCATCTGGTCCAGTGTTATTTAAAGTCTTTATTTCCTTGTTGATCTTTTCCTTAGATGATCTGTCCATTTCAGTGAGGGGGGTGTTAAAGTCCCCCACTATTATTTTATTGTTGTCAATGTGTTTCTTTGCTTTTGTTATTAATTGGCTTATATAACTGGCTGCTCCCATGTTAGGGGCATAGACATTTACAATTATTAGATCTTCTTGTTGGATAGGCCCTTTAAGTATGATATAGTGTCCTTCCTCATCTCTTATTATAGTCTTTGGCTTAAAATCTAATTTGTCTGATATAAGGATTGCCACTTCAGCTTTCTTTTGGTGTCTATTAGCATGGTAAATGGTTTTCTACCCCCTCACTTTCAATCTGGGGCTGTCTTTGGGTCTAAAATGAGTCTCTTGCAGACAGCATATCAATGGGTTTTGATTTTTTTATCTAATCTGATAGCCTTTGTCTTTTGATTGGGGCATTTAGACCATTTATATTCATATAATGTATAATTTGTTTCAGACGTAGAGGTCTGAGATTCAACAGTCTTACACAATTCACAGTGCTCACCATGGCACATATCCTCCCCAATGTCTATCATCCAGCCACCCCAACCCTCCCACCCCACTCCCACTCCAGCAACCCTCAGTTTGTAGCCTGAGATTAAGAATTCCTCATATCAGTGAGGTCATACGATACATGTCTTTCTCTGATTGACTTATTCGCTCAGCATAATACCCTCTGGTTCCATCCACATCATTGCAAATGACAAGATTTCATTCCTGTTGATGGCTGCATAAAATTCCATTGTGTGTGTGTGTGTGTGTGTGTGTGTGTGTGTGTGTGTGTGTATATATATATATCACATCTTCTTTATCCATTCATCTGTCGATGGATATCTTTGCTCTTTCCACAGTTTGGCTATTGTGGACATTGCTGCTATAAACATCGGGGTGCACATACCCCTTCGGATCCTACATTTGTATCTTTGGGGTAAATACCCAGTAGTGCAATTGCTGGGTTTTATGGTAGCTCTATTTTCAACTTTTTGGGGAATCTCCATACTGTTTTTCAGTGTGTTAAAAAAAAGAAGAAGAAGAAAAAAAGGACATTTTAAAAAAGGAATTGATTTGAAGTTGGTTGAAAAAGAATGAAAAAAAAACTAAAAAAAAAAAGAGAAAATGTGATCAGGCAGGAGACTAGGACGTCATACATGAGATTTAGTTTATATTTTGGTCTGTTAAAAGAAACTGTATTCCAACATTTTAAAGAAAGAAAACCATTTATATACAAAAAATAAGGTTGAATACAATGAAGTGATAAAATATAACTGTAAAAATGAAAATTAAAAAAGATTTTAAAAACGGAACTGATAAGATGTTGGTTGAAAAAGGGAAGAAGAAAAATTCAACTAAAAATTAGAAAAAGAAAAAAATAAAGAAAATTAGAAGAATTAACTTTGAAAGACTAAAGAATCATGGGGAAAAAAGCCATGAATTCTGTGTGCTGTATTCCCCTAGCGCTGGAGTCCTGCCGTTCTCATGGATCGGTAAACTTGGTCTTGGTGGGCTGTTCTTGCTGATCTTCTGGGGGAGGAACCTGTTGCCGTGCTTCCCAAATGTCTTTGCTGGAGGCGGAATTGCCCCGCCCTTGCCAGGGCCAGGGTAAGCAATCTGCTAGGGTTTGCTCTCGGGAGCTTTTGTTCCCTGCAAGCTTTCCCTACAGCTTTGGAGGATGAGAGTGAAAATGGTGGCCTCCCAATCTCTGGTACCTGAGGAGCCAAGAACTCAGGGCTCCGCTTCTCAGTGAGCCCCCAGAGAAAAGCAGTCAGTCACTCCCCTCTCCCTGGTCTCCGGACGCACTCCGTGCTCACCTGGCCTTTGACTGAGCGTTTCTATTTCTGGCACCTGACTCTGTGTGGAGTTTCCAAACCCAGCAGATCCCTGCGGTACACCCCTGTGCCGCTCCTCCCGGGAGAGGAATGGGAGTCTTCCCGGATCTGCTGCTTGTTGGGTCCCTGCTGGAGGAGCAGTGGCCTGACTGTGCCACAGATCACGGTTTATGGCAACCCCAAGGTGAGAGCTTACTCCCCAGCTCTGTCTCTGCAGCCGGCTTCCCCACTCCAATACCTGGGAGCTCTGCCGCACTCAGGCACCCCCGTCTTCCTGTGACCCCGAGGGTCCTGAGACCACAGTGTCCCAGCGAGGGTTCCAATTTTGTGCTCTGCTGCTCTATCACTTGCCAGTAGTGGCTGACAGAGGCCCCCTACCCCCGCAGTTTATCTTCCCAAATATCACTTCGAATTCACTTCTCCGCACATCCTACCTACCTTCCAGTAAGTGGTCGCTTCTCTGTTCAGAGCGTTGTTGCTACTCTCTTCTTCGGTCTCCTGTTGAGTTCGTAGGTGTTCAGAATGGTTTGATTCCCATTCAGCTGAATTCCTGAGACCAGACGAAATCCAGGTCTCCTACTCCTCTGCCATCTTGCTCCTGGGCTGTCAGAGTGTTTTTAAAGACCATTTTTGGTCAGCATATTTTTTTCCTTTCATATGCTTGTTTACTATTATTATTTTATTGTGATTCTGAATGCCTGCAGATATTCACATATAATAGACTTCCTTATTCTCAATTATCTATATATCTTTAATGATCTAATGGTACCACTTTGTTTTGAAATTAAAGAAACTATGGGCAGAAAGATTAAATGAACTCTCTCAAGCCGCACAGGAAGTGACAATGGCAGCAAAATACTAGTGGCTTACTTTCCCTCCAGTGGATGTGACATATATTGGAGAAAGAAAGAGAGCAGAGACGGGTGCTCAGGTGAGGAGAGGAGGAGGAGGGAACAGGAGGATCTTCTTCACATGTTGCTGCATCATGACAGTCTTCCCATTGTCCTTGGCTGATTTATTTCCATCTGCACCTTGTCTTTTTACTCTCCTCCAAAAGAAGAAACTAAATCAGAACTTACACTAGGACAATATTAGTTACGCCCTTTCTAATTTGGGAAAAAGTGGGACTCAAACTTGAAGTGGCATTTAAAGAACTATTGACTGTTGGAATAATGTTTAAAAGATTCTTGCCACTCTTTAGTTACCTACTGAAAGAATAGAAAATGAAAAGAGGTAGAATTCATAGTTAATTAGAATAAAAAAGAAAAGCAGATATCAAAATATAGAGTCATTTTATCCAACAGCAAGAGTCCATCAAAGAGTCTTACTGTGTTGCTCACATGTGAACTAGTAGCTACAGGTGGGTTTTTAATTTTTAAATATTTAAAAATTTAAAATGGTAAAAATTTCATTTCTTAAACATACTAACCATATTTTAAGTACTCAGCTACATGTTGCTGGAGGATACCATATTAGACAGAGGTGAAATGGGGAAACAATCTAATGCAGTCAGCAAACTTAAGGAAAGAAAATGTACTTGTTTTTGTTTAGCCCTGTTAGTCCAGTTTCCCAAGGGCTCTCTGATTCTTTTATCTTCACTATGAGGGACAGGAAAATAGCAACTATTTTAAAAGCCTTGTTCTATTAGCCATACTGTTCTTTTGGATTTTGTGACATATATGGCTTCTCCTATGTATTTTATTTTATTTATTTAATTTTATTTTTTAAAAGATTTTTATTAATTTATTTGAGAGAAAGAGAGAGCAAGCAGGGAGAGGGGCAGACAGAGAGGGAGAAGCAGACTTCCCACTGGGCAGGAAGCTCAACACTGGGCTCGATCCCAGGACCCTGAGATCATGATCTGAGCTGAAAGTAGACGCTTAACCAACTGAGCCACCCAGGCGCCCTCCTCTAAGTATTTTAATAGTCCATGTTCACTTTTGATAATAGGTAATATGTAAACCCAGTTTTCTTTTTCTTTTTTATCCTCTTAAGTCATTTGAGGATTTGTATGTAATTTTAAAATACTGACACTTGTTTTGCTGATATGTGCCTTTGTTTTGGTTGAATTTTTGTCTTTTGGATTGGCCAACATGAATTTAATTCCAAAATTTCCTCTTTGTTTTGTTCATTTCTCAGTTTCAAAATAGTTTAATACAAGCTTTATTTTTATGAAGCTTCTTTAAATCAGTCTGAATTGAGAAAATTCACCTTCCTTCTAATCTTTCATATCCTTCTTTTATTTAATTGATGATATTATACCTTGTTTTGTTGAAGATGTGAGGAAATTTATTCCATCAAGACCAAGTAATCTTGTTTATTATCACAATAGTGTAAAATGGTGGGCACAACTGGTGTAAATTATTAGAATGTTTTCTGTCTCAATGCATACCTATTCTTGTTCTTCCTTCTAGGATTAAAGACAATGTTGTAAAGTAAGCAGTGTAAACCTTCTTGTAGAAGCAAGGTACACTGAAAAACATCTTCATTAACAAATTTATTTACAGTTTTAACAAAACATATGTTATATATAAACATGTTATAAATAATATATGTATGTTAAGTTTCAAAATTCTGTAGCCTTAAATTGTCTGCAATGTGAAAATAATAGAAGTATGTCCTTACTACCTTATAAGGGTTTTGTAATAATCAAATGGAATAATTCTAGTAGAATAATTGTGAGGACTATACAGATATAAGATACTGGAAATCCTGAGGAAATATTTTTGTGAAGTCAGCAGCTCCTCCTATGTTGGGTTAAATATAGTATTAAGGGAATTACAAAAATATAAAGCATATGATCTTCACCTTCAAATTCAAGAAAAATAATTGAATACGACTTGATGTTCATCAAGCCTTTAAATCTGTTAAGAACTCTGATATGGCACTGATATCCTAAACCTGTTTCATTTTATATCAAGTAAATTGGTTTTATAGTTTCAATCTAGACGTAACAATCAAGTTCACTATCATTAGCTGTACTTGATTTTATTTTTAATTGACTGGCTTACAGAAAAAAAATGGCAACCCTACTCACTTATTGACTAAAGTGTATATATTAGTAAAGCCAAAATACCTGCTAAATCCTAATTAAAAGCTGGTTTTTTTGAGAATAAATATGAATCAAATATGAAATCTTCAAGCTCTTGATGTTCCAACTGGCTCTTGATAAGTCATTCACTGTACTTCATTTTCTGTTTTTCAAAAATACATGTAGCGGCAGTTAAGATGGCTGAGTAGTAGTAGGGAGACCCTAGGTTTGTTGTGTCCTTTGAACACAGCTAGATTGACATCAGATCATTTTGAATACCAAGGAAATCAATCTGAGGGTTAAGAGAAGAATTTGCACAATTAGAGGGAGAGAACTTGGCAAGTATGAGGTACAGAGATGTGAATTGGGGGGAGAGAAAAGCTGTGGTGCAGCAGAGGGAAGGGAGACCTTTCCAGGGAGAACGGAGAGAGAGAGGAGGAGGAGGAGAGAAAGCAGCATATCAAGTTTGTGTGAGAAAAATACTTCCCCAAAACCACTGACTGGCAAGTTGAGAGAAACTGACTCTCGCAAGTTTCTGAAAGCAGAGGAACTCAAATTCTGAGGTTTTGGAAGTCCACACCATTCATGGGAGTTGAGCCAGGTGTGCATGGCAGTGCTCCTGGGGAAAAGGAGGGCGGAGGCCCTGGAACAGACAGAATGGTGTGGGGATCCCCTGGGTTGCACTGGGAGAGAATGGTCCCCTTCCTGGAGTCCATTTGCAAGAGGATATATTGCCTTTTGAAGGACAAAAGACACTATGGGCACCAATGAACATCCATTCATTGCCAGCAGACAGAGGCACATGCAGAGGTCATATAACCTGATCACTGCTTTCGCTGTGCTTCACCATAAACTCCAAGCACCAGTGTGGCCATGCAACTGCTTTTCTGGGATTAAACAGCAGCAGACACAGCACTTTGAAGCTCTCCTCTGGAGGAGGGAAGCAGGTCTGCACTATGCCAGGTCCTTTAAAGATCCAGAGTTTTGAATCCCAACAGTGCACCAGAGATAAAACACAGGAAAGCTGTGGCACCAGGCATGTAAAGGCCCAGGCAAATACAGGGCACATGAGGGGAGATTTTTGGTTTTTCTGTGAGGGCTTCCTGAACAGTGGAAGGTGTGAGCTACCTTCTCCAGGGATGAAAGTGTGGGTGATTCCATTTCCCCCCAACCCAGCTGCACCATTGTACTTCAGTGAGCAACATAGTGCCCCCATTGGAGGCTGGAGACACTTACACTAAACCCTGCCCCCCTTGCCCTGCAGATCCATCTTTATTAGGGCAGGTCTGACCATGAGCCAGAGGAGTGGACCTCTCCCCCAGAAGACCAGTGTAGGCCTCCTGCAAGTACCAAGTCTACTGATCATAGAGTACTCCAGAGTGTCAGCTTCAGTTCTGGTAGAAATAGGACCAGACTTGTTTTTGTTTGTTTGTTTTGTTTTGTTTATTTGTTTTTTCATTTCCTTTTCTCTTTTTTTGGATCAGGCTTCTTTTTTCCCTTTCTTTGGAATCAGACTTATAATTTTATTTGTTTGTTTTGTTTCTTCTCCTTCTCTTTTTTGGATCAGATTCTGCCCCCCCACCCCCACCGGCCAGGCTAGTTTAACAAAGAAATCAAAGCAAACCTAGTTAAAGGTCCAAACACTCTCCACTGTTCGCAAGGAGGAACTCTGCAGAGGACTTACATGTGGGAAACAGCAGCCAAAACACAACAGCAGAGTGCACACAGCATACAGCAGAAATACCTCCTGAAGTGCCAGGCCCTGGACAGTGTATGACCCCTTCTTAATATAGCATTACTCAAGAATGGGAAACATAACAATCTTACAAAACATGCAAAAGACAGAAACCTAGACAAAATTACAAGATGGAGGTATTCTCCCCAAAAGAAAGATCAAGGAGAAATCACAGTCAGGGATTTGCTCAAAACAGATAGAAGCAATATATCTGAAGAGGAATTTAGAACAACAGTCATAAGAATACTAACTGGGCTTGAAAGAAGCATAGAAGACACCAGATAAACCCTTGCTGTAGAAGATGTAATCACAACGAGGATGGAAGAAATAGAGGAACAGATAGGTGATATAGAAGATAAAATTATGGAAAACAATGAAGCTAAAAGAATAGGGGAAAGAAAACTCTTAGATCACGAATGCAGACTTAAGGAACTCAGGGACTCCACAAAATGCAATAATATCCATATCAATGAGTCCCAGAAGAAGAAGAGTGGGAAAAAAGAGCAGGTTTATTGTTCAAATAAATTATAGCTGAGAACTTCCCTAATCTGAGGAAGGAAATAGGCATTCAAGTCCAAGAGACAGAGAACTCCACCTCAAATAAACAAAAACAGGTCAACACCAAGACATATCATAGTGAAACTTGCAAAATACAAAGACAGAGAATTCTGAAAGCAGCTAGGGACAAAAGGTCCTTAAGCTACAAGGGTAGACACATAAAGTTAGCAGCAGACCTGTCCACAGAAACTTGGCAGGCCAAAAGAAAGTGGCATAATATATTCAATGTGCTAAATAGGAAAAATGTGCAGCCAAGAATACTCTTTCCAGCAAGGCTGTCATTCAGAATAGAAGGAGAGATAAAGAGTATCCCAGACAAGCAAAAACTAAGGGAGTTCACGAACAGCAAAAGAGCTCTGCAAGAAATATCAAAGGGGACCCTTTGATTGGGAAAAAGAGACCAAAAGCAACAAAGACTAGAAAGGACCAGAGACAAAACAGTGACTTTACAGGTAATACAATGGCACCAAATTCATATCTATCAATAATTACTCTGAATGTTAATGGACTAAATACTCCAATCAAAAGACACAGGGTATCAGAATGGATTAAAAACAAAATAAAATAAGACCCATCAATATGCTGCTTATGAGAGACTCATTTTAGACCCAAAGACACATCCAGATTGAAAGTGAGGAGATGGAGAGCCATTTATCATGCTACTGGATTAAAAGAAAGCTGGAGTAGCCATCCTTATATCAGACAAACCAGATTTTAAATCAAAGACTGTAATAAGAGATGAAGAAAGGCATAGTATCATAATAAAAGGGTCTATCCAACAAGATTTAACAATTGTAAATATTTATGCCCCCAACTTGGGAGCAGCCTAATATATAAATCAACTAATAAACTTAAGAAACTTATTGATAGTAATACTATAATAGTAGGGGACTTTAACACCCTACTTACAGCCAGGGACAGATCGTCTAACCAGAAGATCAACAAGGAAACAATGGCTTTTGAATGCCACACTGGACCAGATGGACTTAACAGATATATTCAGAGCATTTCATCCTGAAGCAGCAGAATGCATATTCTTTTCAAGTGCAAATGGAACATTCTCCAGAATAGATCACATACTGGGTCACCAATCAGGCCTCAACTGGTACAAAAAGTTTGAGATCATACCCTGCACATTTTTAGTCCACAGTGCTTGAAACTTGAAATCAACCACAAGAAAATTTGGAAAGACCACAAATACACGGACGTTAAAGAACATCCCACCAAAGAATGAATGGGTTAACCAGGAAATTTAAAAAAAGAAATTAAAAAAATACATGGAAGCAAATGAAAATGAAAACACAATAGTCCAAAACGTTTAAGGTGCAGCAAAGGCAGTCACAGAGGGAAGTATATAGCAACAAGGGCTTCTTCAAGAAGCAAGAAAAGTCTCAAATACACAACTTTTCCTTACACAAAAAGACCTAGAAAAAGAACAGCAAATAAAGCCTAAAACCAGCAGAAGAAGGGAAATAATAAAGATTGGAGCAGAAATAAATGACATGGAAACTAAAAAACAAACAAACAAGCAAACAAACAAAAAACACCAGCAGAACAAATCAGTGAAACTAGGACTGGTTCTTTGAAAGAATTAAGAAAATTGATAAACCCCTAGCCAGAGTCATCAAACAGAAAAGAGAAAGGACCCAAATAAATAAAATCATGAGTGAAAGAGGAGAGGTCACAACCAACATTGCAGAAATACAAACAATTACAAGAGAATATTATAAGCAATGATATGCCAACAAATTGGGCAATCTGGAAGAAATGGATAAATTCCTGGAAACATACAACCTACCAAAACTGAAACAGGAAGAAATGCAAAATTTGAACAGACCTATAACCAGCAAAGAAATTGAAGCAGTAATCAAAAATCTCCCAACAAACAAGAGTCCAGGGCCAGATGACTTTAACATTTAGAGAGTTGATACATATTCTTCTGAAATTATTCCAAAAAAATAGAAATAGAAGGAAAACTTCCAAACTCATTCCATGAGGCCAGCATTACCTTGATTCCAAAACAAGACAAAGACCTCACTAAAAAGAATTATAAGTAAGTCAGAGGGGGAGAGGAACCATGAGAGATGATGGACTCTGAAAAACAAACTGAGGGTAGGGGGATGGGTTAGCCTGGTGATGGGGATTAAAGAGGGCACATTCTGCATGGAGCACTGGGTGTTATGAACAAACAATGAATCATGGAACACTACATCAAAAACTAATGATGTAATATATGGTGATTAACATAACAATAAGAAAATTAAAAAAAAAGAAAAAAAAGAATTATAGACCAATATCCCCTATGAACATGGATGCAAAAATTCTCAACAAGATACTAGCAAGTTGAATCTAAAAGTATTAAAATAATTATTCACCATGATCAAGTGGGATTTATTTTTGGGATGCAGGGGTGGTTCAATATGCACAAATAAATCATCATGGTACACCACATTAATAAAAGAAAGGATAAGAACCATATCATCCTCTTAATAGATGCAGAAAAAGCATTTGATAAAATACAGCATCGTTTTTTGATAAAAACTCTCAAAGTAGGGAGAGAAGGAACATACCTTAATATCATAGAGGCCATATACAAAAGACCCCCAGCTAATATCATCCTCAGTGGGGACAAACTGAGAAGTATTCCCCTAAGATCAGGAACATGACAGGAATGTCCACTCTCACCACTGTTGTTCACCATAGTACTGGAAGTCCTAACCTCCGCAATCAGACAACAAGCATCCAAATTGGCAAGGAAGAAATCAAACTTGCACTCTTTGCAGATGACATGATACTCTATGTAGAAAACCTGAAAGACTCCACCAAAAAATTGCTAGAACTGACACAAGAATTCAGCAATGTTGCAGGATATAAAATCAATATACAGAAATCCGTTGTATATCTATACACTAAAAATGAACCAGGAGAAAGAGAAATCAAGGAATTGATCCCATTTACAATTGCACCAAAAACCATCAGATACCTAGGAATAAATCTAACCAAAGAGGAAAAAGATCTGTACCCTGAAAACTATAGAATACTTATGAAAGAAATTGAGGAAGACACAAACAAATGGAAAAATATTCCATGCTCATGAATCGGAAGAACAAATATTGTTAAAATATTTATACTACCCAAAGCAATCTACACATTCAATGCAATCACTATCAGTATAACACCAGCAGGGACGCCTGGGTGGCTCAGTTGGCTAAGTGTCTGCCTTTGGTTGAGTCATGATCTTGGGGTCCTGGGATCAAGCCCTGTGTTGGGCTCCCTGCTCAGCAGAGAGTCTGCTTCTCCCTCTCCCCCAATTCATGTTCTCTCTCTCTCTCTCAAATAAATAAATAAAATCTTAAAAAAATAACACCAGCATTTTTCACAGAGCTAGAACAAACAATTCTAAAATTTGCATAAACCAGAGAAGACCTGAATAGCCAACACACTTGAAAAAGAAAAGTGTAGTAGGAAACATCACAATTTCTGACTTCAAGCTGTATTACAAAGTTCTAATCATCAAGACAGGATGGTACTGGCACGATAACAGACACATAGATCAGTGGAACAGAATAGAGAACCCAAAAATGAACCCACAACTCTATGGTCAACTAATCTTTGACAAAGCAGTGCAGAATATCCAATGGAAAAATTATAGTCTCTTAAACAAATGGTGTTGGGAAAACTGGACAGCAACATACAGAAGAATGAAACTGGACCACTTTCTTACACCATAAACAAAAATAAGTTCAAAATGGATGAAAGACCATTTGAGACAGGAAACCATCAAAATACTAGAGGAGAAAACAGGCAGCAACCTCTTTGACATTGGCCATGTCTCTGGAGGCAAGGGAAACAAAAGTGAAAATGAACTCTTGGGACTTCATCAAGGTAAAAATCTTCTGCACAGCAAAGGAAACAATCAAACTAAAAGACAGCCTATGGAATGGGAGAAGATATTTGCAAGTGACATATCTGATGAAGGGTTAGTATCCAAAATCTGTAAAGAACTTATCAAATGCAATACCCCAAAAATAAGTAATCCAGTTAAGAAATGGGCAGAAGACATGAACATTTTTTCTCAAGACGACATAAAAATGGCTAACAGACACATGAAAAAATGCTCAGCATCACTTATCATTGGGGAAATACAAATCAAAACCACAATGAGACACTACCTCAAACCTGTCAGAGTGGCTAAAATTAGGAACACAGGAAACAATGGATGTTGGCGAGGATGTGGAGAAAGGGGAGTCCCCTTACACTGTTGGTGGAAATGCAAACTGGTGGAAACACTCTGGAAAACAGTATGGAAGTTCCTCAAAAAGTTAAAAATAGTACTACCCTACAACCCAACAATTGAACTACTAAGTATTTTTCCAAAGGATACAAAAATACTGATTCGAACTGGCACACACACCCCAATGTTTATAGCAGCATTATCAATGATAGCTAAATTATGGAAAGAGCCCAAATGTCCATCAAGTGATGAATGGATAAAGAAATGGGGTAATATATATATTACCAAATATATATATTATGGTATATATATTACCAAATACAAATATATATATATATATAATATATATATTCTTATGTATATATTATAATATGGAATATTACTCAGCTATCACAAAGAATATATATATTATGGTATATATATTACCAAGTACAAATATATATGTGGTATATATATTACCAAATATAAATATAAATAAATATATATATACACACACATATATACAATGGAATATTCCTCAGCCATCACAAAGAATGAAATCTTGTCATTTGCAATGACGTGGATGGAACTAGAGTGTATTATGTTAAGTGAAATAAGTCAGATAAAGACAAATACCATATGATTTCACTCATAGGTGGAATTTAAGAAGCAAAACAGACAAACATAGGGGAAGGGAGGGAAAAATAAAGATAAAAACCTGAAGAGACTCTAAACTATAGAGAACAAACTGAGGGTTGCTAGAGGAGAGGTGGGTGGGGGATGGGCTAAATGGGTGATGGGCATTAAGGAGGGCACTTGCTGTGATGAACACTGGGTGTTATATGTGAGTGATGAATCACTAATTTCTACTCCTGAAACCAATACTACACTGTGTGTTAACCAACTTGACTTTAAATAAAAGTTTTGAAGAAAAAAAATATGTGTAAATGACTCACACAATCTTTACTTTGAAATGTGAAAGAACTTTTTTTTTTAAAGATTTTATTTATTTATTCATGAGAGACAGAGAGAGGCAGAGGGAGAAGCAGGCTCCCAAGGAACAGGGAGCCCGATGTGGGACTCGATCCCAGGACCCTGGGATCATGACCTGAGCCGAAGGCAGATGCTCAACCATCGGAGCCACCCAGGTGCCCAATGTGAAAGAACTTTAAAACTATAAATATATTACCCTATCTATATGTCCTGTGTACTGAAATAAATTAGAATTGATGATGCACTTTTGGCCTAAAATAATTACTGAATTTTTTAATGAATGACTAAAATTTATTTTATTATTTTAAATAAAACTACATTTCAGATTTTGAAATAATGCTATGTGGATTTCAAATAATTAAAACCCTCACATGTGAGTCATTGTTACATAAAATCATTGCCCAAGTTTGTGCCTAATGAAGAAAAAAATTCTCATGCATTTTTAGCTTTAGGAAAGGATGGACCCTTAGCTGTTTATTAATTGTAGACTGTAAGATCTGGCCCCCCAAAGGAGACATACAGAAAAGTTTAGGTTTCAGGTTAGGAAAGAAGGATTTCTTCCTTTTTTTTTTTAATTTTTATTGTTATGTTAATCACCATATATTACATCATTTGTTTTGGTGTAGTGTTCCATGATTCATTGTTTGTTCATAACACTCAGTGCTCCATGCAGAATGTGCCCTCTTTAATACCCATCACCAGGCTAACCCATTCCCCTGCCCCCTCCCCTCTAGAACCCTCAGTTTGTTTTTCAGAGTCCATCATCTCTCCTGGTTCGTCTCCCCCTCCGACTTACTCCCCTTCATTCTTCCTCTCCTGCTATCTTCTTCTTTTTCTTTTTTCTTAAAATATGTTGTGTTATTTGTTTCAGAGGTACAGGTCTGTGATTCAACAGTCTTGCACAATTCACAGCGCTCACCATAGCACATACCCTCCCCAATGTCTATCACCCAGCCACCCCATCCCTCGAACCCCCCACCACTCCAGCAACCCTCAGTTTGTTTCGTGAGATTAAGAATTCCTCATATCAGTGAGGTCATAGGATACATGTCTTTCTCTGATTGACTTATTTCACTCAGCATAACACCCTCCAGTTCCATCCACGTCGTTGCAAATGGCAAGATCTCATTCCTTTTGATGGCTGCATACTATTCCATTGTGTATATATACCACATCTAGGAAAGAAGGATTTCTTGAACTAATGTAAGCAAGTCAGGGAGACAGAAGCTACCCTATCCTTCGAGGAGATTCAAAAGTAGTTGGATGGAAACAGATAAGAAATCTGCTCTAAGATCCTAAGTGAAGATACTATTAAACAAAAGAGTAGGACAAAACTATTTTGGAGCCTAAAGAGCCATTGTGCCCTTCAAGGTAAGGCCATTTAAAACTAGACTTAACTGTTGGCTACAAGTGCTAACATAGTAGGGCTGAACCCCATTTCCAAAGCTGCCTTGAATCATTATGAAGGATTAGGATGGGGAAACAAGTTTCTCCAGATAGCCACACCGTTGGTAAGAAAACACCTTGTTGGGACGCCTGGGTGGCTCAGTCAGTTGAGCATCTGCCTTCAGCTCAGGTCATGATCCCTGGGTCCTGGGATGGAGCTCAGCGTCAGACTCTGTGCTCAGCAGGGAGTTTGCTGCTTTCTCTCCCTTTTGCCTCTCCCCCGCTTATGATCTCTTCCTGTCTCTCTGTCGCAAATAAATAAATAAAATCTTAAAAAAAACAACGGAAGAAAACACCTTGTTGAGCTTCGATGAGCCTCAGGAGGTGTGTGAAATCTGGGGTTCAATGCTTGCTAACAAAATTTAAATTAGCTTTTGATGTTATGGTTGGTTACCTCCTCTGCCTGCCCTGATTCATTTTGCTCTACAGTTTCTCACGCTTGTGAGATGTTGCCACAGATATTTTTGTTTTTTGCAGCAATTAGCACTTCTTTCTATAAAATGCACCTATACGTTCCTACAAAAACATTAAATTGTTATAAAAAAAGAGAGAGAGTAAAGGTTCTTCTTATTTTGAGGCAACAGTTTGTAAACTTTGTCTGTAAAGAGGTTCATGGTAGATATTTTAATCTTCGTGGGGCCACGTTTGGTGATTTGGTCTCTGTCCCTTCTCCTCCTCTTCTTCCTCCCCCATTCCTCCCTTTTCCCTCTTCATCATGGCTCTTCTTCTTTTTAATTTTTTTCTTTTTACTTTAAGGAGGTAAAAACCATTCTCTGGCAACCTCTGCTTTAAAGCCTAGGTAAAAGTCTCAGACTTCAGCTGATTGTCTTCTGTTGACCATTGTTTTTAATATCCTACTATGTAAGGATTATTATTTTTTTGTAGGATTTTAATAGGTCCTGTAGCCAATGGTAAAATGTACTTATTCGTATAGCCCCTAGGCAAACTCGTTTGTGAACATTTCACTTATAATTAAGTCATGCCTATGTAGCAAGGATAAATACTGATCCACACACTCAGCTATATCAGAAATAAAACATTTTAGTAATGTGCATAGTGAGTATTGCCAGAAAATTCTGCTCTTTCCATGACAAGAATTTTTTTAAAAAAACTTGAAATTAGGCTTGAAGCATCCTCAGATAGTGGCAAAAATGTCACCTAATTCTTTCTGAGGCTTTTTTGTAGAATTATGCCAAATGAAGTCTCAGGATATTCTGCAGTGCTAAAAATCAGGCAGGCCTTCTGGTGGTCAGTTGTCACTATTTGGTGTTGAAACACCTATTGTCGCAGTCTAGTGTTTTCGCAGCAGCGTGACCTGCCTGTTTTGTGGACTCTTAACCTGGGGGTCACCCTCCTTGGTTTGTCCCTCCATTTGAGGTCTTGCCAACTGTCCAGCACGTGAGACAAAGTGACATGTGGTCTCTTTCAATCATGGATCCCAGTTTCTCTTGCCGCCTTCTCCAAACCATATTTTCTCATTAGCCTCTGCATCCCCATATTCACCCTAGGTGTGATCTTCTCAGGGAGTTTAAGCTTCTCCAGAGTTAAAATGTATCTCCCTGTGATACAGGCCCTGCAAAAAATTTACAAGGCAAAGAAATATAAAGGAGAGAGCTATCCAGGGAGAACTCATCCAAAATTTTAGTGAAATGCCTTTCATGGAGGCAAGAAAGTCTGAATTGAGAGCTTCACCCTATCAAGAAAGCTCTGACCTTTCTTCCCTAAAGAAAATACAGCAATGTAGAAATATGGTATGTAATAAAGGTAATAAAGGTATAAAGTTGTAGAGAGCTATACTTCCCAAGCTATATGTTTCCCAAGCATATTTAGCCTAAGTTGGTTTTATAACTTGCCCTGGGAATGTAGATCCAGAGAAAAATGAGGTTTTGAGGTTCACAAAGCTACCTTATAAGCAGCTGACCAGAATGAAACTAATTTGTGACATGGGAACTGCCATTCTACATGTGGGCAAGTGAAGGACACAGACACAAAAGCACACATTGTCTTTTACTTAGTTTTCCTACTTGTGAAGCTGTTTCAGTTAAGAAATATACTGCTGAAAAAGTCAAAATGCCTATGGAGAGTGATAGCAAGTTAAGTACTAGGTTATGAAGAAGTATGCTTAAAAACTCAGAGCTAGGAAAGAGGGAGGAAGTGAGAAAAAGGAAGGAAGGAGAAAGTAAGAAAATATCTGAAGCACAAATTACTATACTAATGGACTTGTTCAACTGTTTCTGTAAATATGAGGGACATTTTTACATAATTTCAAAAAAAGGTAAAAATTTTAAAAGGAGGCCAATAAACCTAAGAAAATGGCTTGTGTTTCCAAAATAGCAGAAGATCAAGGAAGCAAAATATCAAAATGAATTATTGTATCATCTTTCCACTCGATTTAAAACAGATTAGATATTGTAATAAAATAGATGTTCTATGTGATTTCAGGATAGGGAGACCATTGAGCAGAAAGATCACTAAAGCAAAAGGGAACTAATCATAAGTTAAAATAATAATCATTTGCATGTTTTTGCAGTTTGTTCCTTTTCAGTGTTTATACTTTTTAATAGCTAAAAGTCATAAAAGTGAACCCACCCACAAATATAAAGAAGTTTAAACTTTCCTTGTTTTATTTTTCATGAGCTCAATTCCATTCTTGGATGAGTTTTAGATATTCCCTCTAAAGTCAGTAGGGGTGATGAATGCCCAGCCAAAGACTTACTTGGCCTCCTGATTCTAGGGGGAAGCAGATGTCCATGTTAGTCTTCAAGAAAAATGATTACATTTATAGAAAATATTGTAAAACCTACATAAATTATATGGCTAAACATACTGGGGGGAAAAGTAGGCATACAAATTATGTACAATTAGCTACTATAGAAGCAAACTGTATCTATTTACCAAAAATGAGAGATAAATAATAGAAAAGAAAAAAAAAATCTGAGTCACAGTTTAGTGACATATGTGTACGAGCCTTACTGGAAGCCAAGAAAATGAAATCAGCTAATATTAAAATAGTAACAGAAAATATTTTTGTACAATTAAAAATTTAGCCACAATTGAAAATTGTATTGATTTATTTTTAAAATAGTATTTCTAAACATGCATTATTCTATATCACAGTACCTACTAGAGTAAAAATGCTAGTTTAGTGGTTGGAGCAGGAAAAAAAATTGAGATATTTGAAAGACCTGTCACAATCATTTTCATAAATTCATTTTTTTCCAAAATCTAAATACCATATAATAAAACATACTTCATCTGCCCATTTCTCCTTATTCTGTCATAGTCATAGAGAAAACTGATTACTACTCACTGATTCACTTTTAATATAAGTAAATATAAGTAAAATTTAAGTAAAAATACTTAATTTGAGGGCATGGCTCAGTGGGTTACCCATCCGCCTTCAGGTCATGTCATGATCCCAGGGTCCTGAGATCAAGCCCCACATCGGGCTCGCTCAGGAAGCCCGCTTCTCACTCTCCCTCTCTGCTCCCCCTGCTTGTGCTCTATCTCTCTCTCTGTCAAATAAATAAATAAAATCTTAAAAAAATACTTAATTTTAAGTAAAAATCCTTAAACTTGGTACTTAAATTTTCTTGACTTATCTTTTTTTTCTACATGCTAAAATATATTTTAATAGTAAAATGATTAATGCATAATGGGGCAGATTAATTAACCCTTAAATGTTCTAAGTAGAGAAGTTTATAAAGCACAAATGTGTTGAGGATTTATCTGGTACAAAGACAAATTAATAAAACAATTATTAAATTTACAAAAGACATAAACAGAACAATGATAAAAGAAAAAATATAACTAGTGAAAAAATATACAGAAAGATCTTCAATCTTAGTACAAATCAAATGTAAATGAAAAGGTACATTTTTATGCCTATCACATGTGTCATATCCCTTCCCCTTTGTATCAGTCTCAACAAATCAGTATCCTTTGGAAAAAAACACTCCCATAATTTGCTAATGGGAAGTATAAACGCTTCTTTCAATTTAATGGAATATTATCAAGAGACCAAAAAATGTTTATTACTATCCATCCAGTAATTCTTTTTCCATTACTTACTCTAAAGGAACCATCCTGAACAAACAAACAACTACAAAAACAAACAGCAAAACATTCTGCAAAATATCTGAATTTCTTTTCCTTGAGTTTGACATTTAGCCATCGCATCCATGGCCCACAATGCAGTGAGTAATAGGGGGCCTATACCTGCTAATGTTCCTTTTTCCATGAATTTCCTTTGGTAAATGTGATTTCAGAAGCATTAATGTGTTCTGAAATCGTTTGAATCTTGACGGTGCAGCAAGCAGAGCATCTAGATGATCACTAAACAGGGTCTTATAAAAATGAATAAAAGACAGATTTCCTAGAATGGTGGAAAAAGGAACTCAGCAAATCCTCTCTCCAAAAGGCAACAATAAAATAATGTATCACAAACAACTATTTCAAGACTCTGGATATTTATCTAAAGTATAGAACAAATTGAGAAGCGCTTATTTAAGAACATCACTCAACTTGTAGTACCAGTAGGATTCTGTGGCATGTTAGCACAGGGCTGTTCTCATTTCCCTCCCCATTCACCATAGCTAGCTGTCAGGTGCACCAAGGTGCCTCTTACCAGAGCAGGGCAAACCATGAAAATTAGAGCATCAGCTCTAGAGGGAGCTGAAAAGAATTTGAGCTTAACATGGAGAAATGCTATATCCCCAGGTTTTGTCCGAAATAATAGTGATCTCAATAGCGAACAAAGAGAGAAGTCCAGTATCATATCTAGTTGACATTGAAAATCTAAGTAGAGCAAACACTAAACTGATAGATTAGCTAGAAATTCAACAAGATTATCAGGGAAATGAGATCAACAAAGTGGGACTTGATAACTTCCGAAATATCTCTAGTGGTCTAAAAGGCTCTATGGTACACCCAGTAGAGAAGGGAGAAGGCGCTAGCTGTCCGTATATCCCCGGCTAAATGTGAAGCCCTCCTTATGTGAAATGGAAGAGCCCGGTGGAAAGTGGAAGTTGGAGAAGATTTGTAAATTGCTTGAATTATGACCATGTTCCTCAACTCACATAGAGACCCATGAGGAAAGAATGAATGTCTGAATAGCTTTGGGTATTTGAATATAGTGTCTGGCCAATTATATCATTAAGTTATGAAAACAGAGGAGAAAACCCCTTTGAGTCTAGGCTTCAAAATAAAAGTAAAAATAACAAAATATATCAGAGACTTTAGATTCTGCTTATCATGATTTTAGATGCTGTACTCTACAAGAGATACTGACTCCACAAGAGATACTGACTCCACAGAATTAGTTCAGACAGTTTGCTATAAAACAAAAAACAGCAACAGAAACCCCTGTGAGTTTTGGAATTCACAGTTGCTGTAATATATTATATAAAATGTCCAATTTTCAACAAAATATTATAAGACCTGTTACTCATACTAAGGGAAAAAAATCAAACATAGAAACTATCTCTGAGTGGGCCCAGATGTTGGACTTGGCAGATAAGGACTTCAATATTGTTTTTATAAATAGTTTAAGAACTAAAGGAAGTAATTTTTAAAGACTCAAATTAAAGCATGGCAATGATAAATCATCAATTAGGAAATATCACTAAAGAAATAAAAATTATAAAATGGAGTTAAATGGAAAATCTGGAGTTGAAAAGTATAAATGAAACAAAACTCACTAGAGGGGCTTAAATGTATTTAAAATAGCAGAAGGAGTCATCACTTTTGAAGATATTCCAATAGAGGTTATATAATCTGAAGGAAAAAAAAGAAAAGAAAAAGAATAAATAAATGAACAGACCCACAGAGACCTGTGAGGCCCCGTTAGCATTCCAGTATATTAAAAATGAGAGTCCCAGAAAGAAAAGAAAGAAAAAAAGGGCATAAAAATATTTGAAGGTTTATATGGGTGAACATTTGCCAAATTGTATGAAAAACATGACCTGTACATTCAAGAAGCTTAATAAATTTTAAGTAGGACAAACATAAAAATACCCCTACCTAAATATATCATAGTCAAACTGTTGAAAGAAAAGATGGAGAAAAAACTTTGAAAGCAGTAAAAAAGTGGCTGAACTTCTTGCCTAATGCCATGCAAGCCCAAATACAATAGTATCGTGAAATTTTCATTTGCTCACAAACATTTCTTAATAGTTGTGTATGGTACAGTTGCAGTGCTGGGACACAGCCTTTTCCAATTTGTGCCTCTTTTTTCTTTCCTCTAACCTAACACTCTTTGGAAGTCTGGAAGTGCAGAATGCATTCTGCTAAACATGGGGCTATAAGCCTGGAGTCACTGCTGACTCTGACTGGCTATTATTGGCCATCCAACCACTAAAGCTACTTTATGCGACAACAGTGACAGTGCACTTCTGTATTTAAAGGAGCTGACAGTTGGAATAGCTTTGTCCATTCTAAATTTGGGAAGGGTAGCAATGAATACACTCTAACTGCCAAGCCCTGGGGTGGGGTGGGGGGGCATGGTGAAGAGTGTAGCAAGGGATGGAACAATGCTAGGGTCTTTGCCAAGGTGATATAGTTCAGGGTATAGGCCAGATGTTATGGCTATTTCTGAAAAAGAAAAAAAAAAGTAGGGGGCCTCTTCCTTTGTAGGAAGGTCTAAAACTACTTGAGGTAGGGTTGGTGTACATTACTGTATTGACATTAGATCCCTTCAGCAGGATTATCACCTGGGATTCTATGAATTCTTTAGTGGATTTTTCACAGATGTTGGGCAATTTGGGTAAACTTGCAGGCTGCCAGTACTCCCATTCAGTAATGAATGTTACATAGAGAAAATTGTTAACCAACCCGTGTGTCCTGTAAAACCACCCTGCTCATGGTGCCACTGGGCCTCCAGATGCACTCTATGGAGCATCCTACCATGTATCTGGTAGACTTTAGGACCTGTGGTTGAATAAGCCACACAGGACTTCTCTTCTTCTTTCCCTAGACTCTCTGAACCTCTAGTTCTTGTCATTGGAAGAGATTTGAGAATAATGCTGTAGATGTTGGTTAGCACTTTCTTGATCCCTGCCCTAGAGTTGTGCCAACTGTGATCAACTCCATACAATCTTGTGCTCACCAGTGGGGGGAATAGCCACCAGACCTAATATCCCTCCCAGGCTACTTTTCCTACAAGGACAAACGACCTTCCCCCATCTGCCTCAGATAAATGAACATGAGTATACCCTGGAGGTATGGGTTCACCTGACCACTTCCCAGTACTTTCTAGGGCATCCTGATTCATTGTTAGGAATTAGCTTCACAATCCTTATGGGACCGCTTCATTTTCTAACACAGAGCCATAGGAGACACAGAAGTTATCCCTTGAGAACAGTATCATCAACTGATAGGTAATAATAAATTTGACTAAACCCCAGTAATCTGGTCTCCTGCAGAACTCCAAAATAACCATCTTCAGCCTAGTGTTTAAGGCAGTTTATTCTGGTAGAATACTGAGGTGACAGAGCAACCTGCAGGTCTGCAATGTCATATAAATTCTAACTTCAAGACTTAGACTCTAGTCCTCTGGTATTTCCACAACCAAGAATGATGAGGTAGCAAAAAGACTTGGGGCCAAACTTCTGCCGTATGACTTTGCCCTGTCTGGAAGATTAGATCTCTGTCCCCTGATAAAACCAAGAGAGGGATTTTCCCAAAAAGTAAACATTGAGGTGGCAAAATAAGGCAGTAATTAGGATGCACTGGGACACAAAGACTTGTACTCATTTCTCCTTTCTCCTCTCCAGTAAAAGCTGAGCAAGAAGCTTGCTTGGTTTGTGTCTGTTCATGTAACCTGTCTGTATAGATCTCATCATGTTAAGTAAAAGAACAAGGTACAATATTGGATGTACAATATTTGTTATGACTGTCCATGTCTCCTTCGCTGTGTGACCCCTAGCTTCAGGGGTAATATAAATGAAAGTTGAGACCTTTGTTCAACAGAAATCTCAGGACAGTTTATTTACTATGCCATGGAATTCTGAGATTATTCCAGACTAATACCTCCTCAGAGATGGAAGTTTTCACAAAGATGATATAAATGCCCATATTGAAATTGTTTCCCAAGGGCTTTCCAAGATATTCCATTTTAATGTATGTCAGACACTTTCACCCAAATGGCAAAGAAAAGGAGAGTTTTGGGTGACACATTTTGGGGATTGGTATCAACCCTCATCTTTTGTCCTAGGAGCTCTCAGATCCTATCAAGTCCTGTGAGTTCCTGATATTTTAGGATTTTCTTTTCTTTTCTTTTTTCTTTTTAAAGAACATGAAAGTGGGGAGGGGGAAGGAGCAGAGGGAGAGTGAGAGAGAGAATACTAAACAGGCTCCACCCTCAGCACAGAGTCTGATGCAGGACTCGATCTCATGACCTTGAGATCATGGCGTGAGCTGAAATCAAGAGTCAGATGCTTAACTGACTGTGCCACCCAAGCATATTATATTATTAATAAATGGTTTGGGGACCTGAGAAATTATATTTGGAAAATTTTCCAAATTTTTTATTATGGCCACATATACTATTCCCTGCAATCAGAATCAGTGTAGAAAGTTTGACAAGTAATAAAAGCTACAGCGTCACCTCACAAATCTTAATCTACATATATTATTTAAATGCCTTTATTAAATTTACAAAATATATTTCAACTTTTTAGCCATTTTAGTGGGATATCTAGAGGGTTTGTTGTTGTTTTGTGCTTGCTTTTGTGGAAATTTCACATGATGGCATTTTTGGAGTACAGTTTCACTTCACAACCTATATTTATCCTACGTTTAATTCTCTCATGTTTAGGGCTCTCTGGAAGGCATAGTTCTGCTGTAAGGGAAAAAGAAAACAACTATTTTTATAGAGAGAGAATGAGAGAAGGGAAAAGAGAGAGGGAGGGAAGGAGAGAGAGAGAAAAAGACAAGAATATGTACAGTTACAAAACAAAACAAAACAAAACAAAAACCCAAATACCTGCAGCTTGTTTGGAGCATATTCATGTTCCAATTGCCAGAAAATTCCCAGAGACCTGTCACAACCATGGGGCTGGTGCTTATACTACGCTAAGTGGTATGGTAATTTTATCTTTATTTTTCTGAATAGTTACATTTTACTTTTAAACCTGGAGCAAATATATTTGGCACGTACAGTGAGCCCAGCATACTGCCTTTCATAATAGGAGCTCGGTGAATATTTAGACTGATGGAATGGGGTTGGAACTAGAGTACATCACTTCAGCAATAGAATTGAGAGTCATGCATTGTGAAAATGGAGCTCAAATTTTAATTGAGAAGCCTGGTAAACACATCATTTTTTAGTTAATACTAGGGAAAGATACATATCAGCCATGCTGTGATAAAGGTATATTTGTAATACTACAGAAGTAAAGCTAACTTAATACCTTCATATCATGAGAGTATGCTTCCCAGATGAGGTTCTACCCAAAACAAACCTGAAGCATAAGCCAGAGTTAGTCTGGGAAGGAAGGGGAGTGGGAATATCAAGCCAAGGAAATAACATGTAGAAAGGACCTCTGCTTTATTTTTTTTTTAAAGATTTTTTTTTTATTTATTTGAGAGAGAGAGAAAGTGAGAGAGAGCGCAAGCAGGGTGGAGGCACAGAGAGAGAGGGAGAAGCAGACTCCCTGCTGAACAGGGGCCCTGCCCACACTGGGTTTGATTCCAGGCCCCGGGGATCATGACCTGAGCCGAAGGCAGATGCTTAACTACTGAGCCACCCAGGCACCCCAGGACCTCTGCTTTAATGCCCAGAACCCCAAATTCTTACTTCTTCCAATAGCCAACTTGCATGTGTACCAAATTCCATTTCTTCAGGGCCACTGACAGCTGAAAGATGACTATTAAGTTAGACATAAAAATAACACCTATATCTCTTAACCATCCCCTCATCCAAATCCAACGAGGTCAAAATTTTTAACTGAATGTCGCAGGTGACAAAACTAAAATTAGAACAGATAAGTCACAAGGTACCTATTTTATAAAAGCCCTCTGTTGAAATTATCTTGAGACCTTCAAGGTATACTCTTAAAATATTGGTACTTGTTACTGATACTCATTTTCAAAGTTTAATTAAAAAAATTTATAATCATTTGCAATGAATATCTCTTATACTCAATTTGATGCCTTTAGAGTTACATGAAGAAAGAACACTTTAGTTCGAAGATTCTTAAATTTAAAGATTATAGCAAAGGTCAACATACAATGGTGAGAAAGAAATGAGAATTTTGAAATAAATATATGTATAAAACAACAAATTTGGAAAAATAGTCACCATGCTATATATGGTACTGTTGTACAAAAATACATTACCATGTTAATGTAGCTGTGTTGAGCCAAATGCACATATTAGCTTCAGATATTTTAATATCTATGTATATGCATATTCACAGACACATATACACATACATAGATATGTGGAAATTTCTCTGTAAGCTTATAATTATATAAAAATAAAATATTGAAAATATGTATGTGTATATATGTAGATATACATATATATAGTGTGTGTGTGTGTGTGTGTGTGTGTGTGTATAGGAGAGAGAAAATTGTGACTTTAATGTGTTAATTCTGCTTCAAGAAAAAAAAATCTGGCCTTTGTTTTTGTAACTTATCATTGTCATATGTTTAACACCAATATATAAAAATTTATTTATTGTGTTTTAACCAAATAACAGGGAAGTTAGTTCAAAGGACTAGTTGTCCCTTCCTCTTTACAATTATGCAAAAATATTAGTGAGATTTTTAATCTGGGAACTGCAGAGCAGTATAGAAGAGTCACCCCTTGTCTCCTAGAAATTTTTAACCTTGTTCTAAATTTTTCATGGAGAAACTCTTATGATCAAGAGAGCAATCCTAAAGTCTTGGGGAAGGAAACTAATGTGTCACAGAGATCAACTCTGAATGTGTTTGAGACTGTGTGCTCTATGTTAAACCTGATGTGAATGTGATTTTGGCATTTTCTGTGACATACTTTGGGGAATGACACTGTGGGAAAGATCATCTCAAAAAACACTCTTAGAATCAATGTGTCCAATTAACTCAGATTTTAATCCCTCCTCCTCAAACTTCGCTTTGAGCAGTGATAAAAATAGGGCTCAGTTTTCTTAGGACATTCTTGTTGTCCCAACACAGTTACTAATAACACCATTTTAACTCTCCAATCTGCCACAGTATGAATGGTCTCCCTGCTTAGAGCCCACTGAGGAAGAAGAGTCAGCCTAAGTCTTTAGAATTGTAGTGACAAGAGGTCTCTTGCTTCATCCTAATCATAGTCATCTAAACACCAGGGTCTTGTCACTCCAAAGGCATAGGCAGAGATGTCAAGATAGATCTTCCTAATGGTATCAGTGGAGGTCACAGCACATTCTCAGTGGCCTGGTCATGTCCACTTTCTCCTTTCTTAGAGATGCCTATAGTTTGACATTGCTCAACATATTTTTAAAGAGAGAAATGAAAAACAGAAAAATTGCACAGAACCCAAAGAGTTATTTTATTATGAATTGGCACAGGGCTGTCTCAGTCATGGAGAGAACTTTGGTTTTATCACTTACACATTATGCGTAAATGAAATACAGTGTGTGGATTTATCTGCCAAGTGCTCAATCACAAGGATAAGAATTTGACCTTTAGTGGTGGTAATTCACTAATCCACTACAGGCGTCATATCGGTGCTAATTTTAATTTGAAATGGTATTTCAAATCAATTAATGATTAGCTTACCAATGAATTTAATTTTCTGATGCTCTCATGACACATCCCATATGTGCACTTTGGATCTCTATATGCTTCAGTGCCATATTGTATATCCCCGGGGATACATGTATTCCAGGTTGATAATACTTATTTTTTAAATGTCCAAACATTGATGTATATGACTACGTTATATTTTAATCCTGGTTCTCAGGTCAGGCTTTTTCTCTCAATCAAAATTCATCTTACTTAGTTTTCTCCTGGGAGGAAATAAGGCTTCTCTCCAGAAGCATTGCTGCTACTTTTGTGGAAGCCAAGACACTAACATGAAACTTTTTCCCCCCCAGGATATGAAAATAGCTAGGAAATGAAGGTAAAGAGATGCACATCTGGTCACCTTATGCTTTTTAAACAGTTGGACCAGTTTTTGAAAGATCTGGTCCATTTTCATGGTCAAATTGAAGGACTTTTCCCATATGGTTTGACCCTTGATTCTTATTATCTGCTTGTAAAAGTTGAGGGACTCATAGCATGTTGATTGTTTTTCTTTTCTTTTCAACTAAGCCTTCTGCTGTACCTGTGCAGGTTTAGGTGGGAAAATGTTTGGGCATTATTTCAGGAAATTACCAAGACCAATAGAGAGTTGATCGGGAATTGGTTGTCAGCCAATTCTCTGAAAACATAAAGAAATTATAAAAGAGAGCCAATTTTTGTGGTTTGGCTGGATGGGAATCAGAAAGAGAAATAAGTATAGAAGGAGTGAGTAAATGTGGACAGAATTAGCACAGAAAAAATGAGGTAGTACATGAAGATTTCAACAACATGTAAATCACCTTTGTGAAATAGTTTCCCGAAATTTTAAAGCCTCGAACATGAGGAAGTTTTAGTTGGGTGTGGTGGGAAGAAAACGGAGTTCTGGGCACATTTAGTTGAGGGCTTTTCTGTTTTGTGTTATGTTGTATCATTTACCTAACTGATGTTCTCAGAAGAATCCTTGCTTGTTATAAGAAATGGGGTTCCTAATGTTGGCCGTACTAGCAAGATTTTACATATTCTCCGCGTCACAGACATTAACAAGAAAGGAGTTTATGCATTTTTCTCATTAAAAAAAGTGAACACGACAGGAAAATCTTAATCAAGATACACATACTAAAATATTAAAAATCTTAGAATCCAGACAATAAATTTCTGCAGATATAATTAACTAAATACAGAGAAACCTAAAAGAACATGAAATACAGAGATTTACCTTAGATTAACATATATTCTGAATCTTTCTCTTAATACATGCATTTTGGGTAGTTCTAATTAAGGCTTTAAAAAAGAAATATGAGCATATATTTTACCTTAGTATTACAAATTATCAGTGTATTCTCTTGAGCCATAATTAAATCCTGCACTTGTAAATAATAATATTTTTAAACTTCTGTATTATGTTACCTAATAGACTCTAGAATATGTATTTTACAGAAATGCTCTATGTAAAAATAGGCAGGAAAAAGTTTGTTATTGAATTAAGGAAGAATTTTGTTCTCAAATGGTTAACAATTTATTACTTATTTTATTAACTAATAAAAATTTTAATTCATTTTTAAATTATGAGTAATTGTATTGTGAAGAACTAAAAATAAGTCATAATACATTTTAGGATAAAGAGAAAACATAACTGTTTAAGTGAAAAGAGTTTCATTTTCTTTGGAGTCTGTGATTCTTGAATAATGCATTTGACATGTAAGAAAAGCCTTTATTTCTTTGAGGACACAAGTTGTAACCTAGGCTTAAGAAACTTAAACCCCACCAGGTTTCAGCACCAAATTTGTTCAAAGCAAAAAGGCCTTTATCTTCCTTATTTCTACCCATGAGTGTTCCTGAACAAATGTTACATGCCAGCTAGTGCTTTGAAGAAAGGAATGGAAAGGAAAAGAAAGGAAAGGAAAGGAAAGGAAAGAAAGGAAGGAAGGAAAGAAAGAAGAAAGAAAGAAAGAAAAAAAAAAAAAAAAAAAAAAAAAAAGAAAGAAAAAAGAAAGGGAGGAAGGAAGGAAGAAAAGCAAAAGGAAAGGAGAGGAAAGGGTATTTACTTTCTACAGAGAAATGGAATATAAAATCATTTTGAAAAATTGGAAGTTCCTATACACATATGAACTGTTCCTTTGAATAATAAATCCATTAATTTGCTGTGTATGTAAGATCTTACAGAGAAAATAATTGTACACAAATAAACACATTACAATCCAGTATGTAAAACATGTTGCTAGAGTTACAAAATATTAGGAGAAATTGAAGAGAAAAAGCAAAGGAAAATTTGGTGAAGTGAAAGAAAATTGTAAAAACAGAACATTTGAGAACATCTCTTATAAGCTAGAAAGAAATATAGAGTATGTGAAAAAGAGAAAAATAGTCTGAGATGTAAGTGAAGAAATGAGATAATATAACATTATTTTGAGAGGAGTTTTCAGCAAAAATAGGAAAGTAACCCGTGTCAGGATTCAGAGGGACTTGGGAGGATAATGGCTCTAGCTTCGTATGCTGTTGTGTTTGGAAATTTATGGGTACTAGGACTCTAAGGAGTGTAAATTCAGTAGTTGGTTGTGATGTGGAAGTGCAAAGCATCGACAGAAGGAATAGACAGTAATTAAATAAACCCAGGATTGTAGACGTCTTTTTAGAGAAATTTGTAAATTAAAAAATAAAAAAAATTAGTCTTGATATAAAGATACCCAGTTAATAGATTTGCAAATCAAATGTGTCAGTTCTGCAGATTCTTCATGTTAATTCAATAACACTGAACAATTCTAATGAATTTCATATTACCTGCAGCAACGACATTGACTTCAACATGAGTGAAAAATGAAGAAGACCACAAGTTACCCCATTCATATTACTGGATTCATTGTAAGATATGCTCTTAGGAAGATTTTTATTTTAACACATGTATCTTAACTCATACTAGTTTGCATTAATTTGCATCATATTTGCAGTTGGCAATTAATATTGCCTCTTTTGTTTCATAAATGTTTTCAAACTAATGGTAGCATTTCTTGGAAAATTCTGTAGATTGTTAGACAGTGATGAAATGTAGTATACTTCTATTAGATCTGAAACAAAACATGTTAAATATGGTAAATTTAACCTTGCATAATGTACCATTTTTTCTTCCATGCAGCACCAGAAACAACACATCACGAGTCATGCCTAGCACTCATTTAAATACTACCTCAGAGTCACACTGCATGTTACAAATATCTGGGAGCTGTGTGATTAGTTAACATCTTGTGCATAACCCTTAAAATTATAGCAAGTTCTCAGGAGATAATTAGCTTACTCTGTTTCCATAATAAAATGAACTATGTTTTAGCAATGCCTCTCAGGAATAGTAGCAGGAAAATGCCTTTAAATCAGATAAATTTAAGAATTGCAAAAGATAAAAATGGAAGAAAAACTTAATTTAATAAAATATTTTCTTTCCCGGTACACTTGGGCTCTAAGGGAGCAGAGAGGCGAGTTGCTGGATATGAAGCCCCTCACTGTCACCTATCCATACTTGACTGCACTACAGTATCTTCTGCTCTCGGTTGAGAAAGCTAAGATATACATGAGAGCTTAAGTTCCTTCTGTAGAGCTCAGCAACTGTTAGACTTCTACATGGGATAGAAAGCTTAAAGCTGAATTGATGTTTGAGTTTACAAAAGGGTCTGATTCAAATCAGAATGAAGGAGGATTTCCAGAGAAAATGTGCTTCAGGTTCCACTCCATTGCTACATCTTGAGAGCAAGACAGAGATGGTGTTGTTATAAGAGTGGAAACAACACTTGAAAGGGTAAAGACGATCATTGACTATTCACCTGCCATTCTTCTTACCAACATCTTATGTTGTTAAAAAAATATAAAAATCTCATGACTCAGAAGACAGGCACAACAATAATAATAACCCAAACAAAGCAAAAGCAAAGATGGAGAGGTTTATGTCATATATTATGCAGGTAGATTAGAAGCATATGAGGCTGAGATAAAATATTTGTGCAACTCTGCTTGCGTCTTAAGAATCAAGAAGAAATTATGACTTTTCCCTAATCCCAGGGTAAATCCTCTAAAGAGAGAAGAGAGTTTGGCATAAAATTTATGGATTAAAGGCTTAGTACCATACTTTCTAGTTTGTTTTCTCATTTTTTAAGTGAGTAACAAGAATTCATTGTAACATCTTTTAGCATTAGAAGAGTGAATAAAATTTACACTTAATGGCATAACACACTTAATGGTGTGAGATTTATCCATAACAATCAAGCCAGTAGTTAATCCTAACCTAAGGACTGACGTTACATCTGAAATCAAGTTTCCACACAGTCTAGCTGCAAAAGTCTCACTCAAAGAACAAAATTGTCAGGATACAGGACACTTAATTTCTATTCAAAAGAAAGCTATTTATTTGCTGACCTTCCTTATCCTTTCAAAATGTATTTTGATCTACTTTATTATTAAATATATATTTAATTAATATATATATTTGATTAATATATGATTAAATATAATCATTAGGAAAAGAAAACAACTATTAGTAGAAAGCAACTTGAGGAAGAAGAAAATAGAAGTGTCCCCAAACTCAGAACAAGGAAAGTTGTCCACTTGAAGTACAAAGTAATTTTAAGCTTTGTAAAAATGAAGGCAAACTTGATATTTGCCATCTTAGAAAAAATATACACCATTTCATTATTGCCTAACCCTGAGAGAAATATGTTATGGCAGAATTTTAGAAATATTAAGTGTCATAGTAGAAAATGCACTTGATAGTAATTTTATAATAATATGCAAGATTCTCTATTAATTAATAAAAGACAAAAACAGCTAATTAAAGATAAGATAATCTATAGCTAGCCAGGGTAGTGCGTTCATATGCATAACTTTCTGGTAATGAGGTTTATTAGAAAAGAAAGTCTGAGAATTTAGAGCAGTGACTCTTATATCTCTTGGCCTAATGGTTCTCCAAAATTTGTGAAAAATTGTTTTTGTGACATTATTTTTATTTATTTATTTAGAGATTTCATTTATTTATTTGAGAGTGAGAGAGAGAGATGGAGAGAGAGCACGAGAAGGGGGGAGGGGCACAGGGAGAAGGAGAAGCAGACTCCCCGCTGAGCAGGGGGACTGATGCTAGATCCCAGGACCCAGAGCTGAAGGCAGACACTTAACTGACTGAGCCACCCAGATGCCCCTTGTGACAATATTTTTAATCATCTATATCATATGAGAAAAATGATAGTTTAGTACTTTTTCATAGAGGTGGTTTGTTTAAGGTGATATTTTACTTTGAGACTATTACTTAAGTTATTCACATTGAAATATCTTTTTTGTTGTTGAGTAATAGTGGCAGTATATCCTACTTTTGATTTGGGTTTGTTTTATTTGCTTCTAAATGTGCTTTCTTGGAAAAGTTTGAAAGAACACTTGATGATCTTATGTTGGGTGCCCCAGGTATTTTTTGATTGTCATCATTGTAGAAATCCCATTTTCTAGGAAGAACTGCTCTAGCATGTTCCTCTTGACCCTAAATGTATCGACCAGGTTTGAAGTAAATAATAATTCCCAAATAAGAAATATTTTCTTTTATTTATTGAAAGACAATTTATATACTCTGTACTTGAGAATTTTAGACAGAATTATATATTTTTTAACTGAGTAGTTTGATTTGTATTCTTTTTTAAACTAGCAGGCTACCACTTTTACAAAAAGAAGAATCTTGTGTGACCTAATTTTTTTCTCAAAAAATCACTTTAGTTCTGTTGAAGTGTTGTGATCTGTTCTCTGCTAAAATTCCTGAATTCAGTTTTATATGTTATAAAAACAGTCTTTATCTTAGTAATTTTAAGAGCTTAAAAGAATGACTGAAAATGGTTATTAACATGATTGCTATGAAATTCAATTTGGGACATAACTAAATAATAATAATTAGACACAAATTTGAGTCTTACATAACTAAATATGAGAACTTGTTGAATAAGTTTGTTCAGTATATTTAATCTGTATGCTATAATTTTTTTCCTAAAAGTGATGTTTGTAGCTTTAATAAAAGTATTGTTTATTTTTTTCTTTGAATAATAGTTGTCCAATATGTTCATTTACTTCTTAAGGCTCATTCTGGAATATGATTAGGGCCATATGTAAAGATATTTGCTTCCTGGCTGCTATGGACATACATGTAAATGATTTCATAAAGCTGGATAAGTCTTATTTAAAGAGTATAGATAAGGGACTAGGGTATTTGCTCTATCAGAAGATAATTCCTGACCCTCATTATTCTCAGGGAAATCATTTCATGATGATTCTAAATGAATGTACAAAGATGCAGATCCATATTGAGGTTCCACAACTGGACTTACGTATATTTCCTAGTTCCAAGTCAATATCAGTTCAGCAAATATGGCATATTGTCAAATTCTTGAACAACCATTTATTATGTGACACAGGCAACAACAATGGAGAATGATGGTTGAAACTAAAATCTTATTCTTCATGTAGGAAACTTGATTGAAATTGTACAGAATTTAATTTAGATGAAGTTGGTGCTAAATTTTGAAAGGTCAGATGAAAAATTGTTGTGTTTGTATCTTAAAGTTACTAAGAGCTACTGTTTTGACAGATGGGCTAAGCCTTTGGTTTCCATGTTGTGCATCTCTAAGGAATATGCAGGTAATAAAGTGATTTTAGAATATTTAAGCTTAGTAAATCCTGACATAAAAACTGATATCAAAATTTCTTTTTCATCAAAATACCTTCATTTTCTGTGATAATTGGACTTACTTTTGAACAGTGAAAAAACTGTTTCCTAGCATTCAGGAGGAATGGAAAATGTTAAATACCCCAGAAATATTATCAGTAACAAATAGTATATTCTGTCCAAGAGAAACTTTTAAACTCCTTAATCCAGTCATGATCTGTACAGGAAGAAGTAAGGCAGACACAATCTCTTATAACTAGGACACTAAATATTTGTTGTTCAAAACAAACTTTCTTTTCTATATAAAAGGAGTCACAATAAATAATTTCACAGGATACCAAGCAAAAACTAGGACTTTCCCAAGTAAACCAAAAAGATAGGCCACTGTACTTGGACTTATTTTTAGATTTGTGGAATGTAGTTAAGCACAGAATGACTAATTGTAGAATATTAAATTATCCATTAATAATTATTTAGAAAAGTCCATTGTCAGTAAATTAACACTAATTAAGTGAAATGGATGATTTTTCTATGAGTATGTTTATTTTAAGGTGATTATTCTAGAAAGTATGCTTCCTTAATAAACCTTCCCCCAAAGAAAATCTTACATACTGTTTTGACAGGATCATGCCAAATCATAGCATTATGACACCTGGATGATAAGTATCATTCAGAAGGTATGCTGAATAATGTATAATAGATTACAAATCAAGAAAACCAGTAACAGCCATTCCTTTTGGTATGAAGCCTCAAGTGGTCAATAGAACGGGGATGTCCAACTTGCCCAACTCTTTTCCCTCAGTGTGAAATAGGTAATAAATGTGGATGAGGTAGCATAGGATTTCAAAATATTAACTTTTTTTTTTGCCACTTATTGTTCCTTAATGCTTTTGCCATTTAAGAAGCTAGATAAGGAGACATGCATTGTGCCAAAGTACTTCTGAATGTTAAATAGCCTAAACCTCCAGAAGGTATTCAAAACAATGAGTGGTGACTTAGATACAAGCCTAGATAGAAACTAGTCAAAAATGGATGGAAAAGATGAGATCATACAGAGAAAGAAGAAAAAGGACAGATGGACGGAAGGAAAGAAGGAAGGGAGGGAGGGAGGAAGGGAGACAGTGAGGAAGGGAGGGTGGGAGGAAAGAAAAAAAGACAAAGGAAAAGGAAAAGAAAAAGGAAGGAAGGAAAGAAGGAAGGATGGATGGATGAAAGGAAGAGAGAGAAGGAAAAAAATTAATTCTGTGAGGGAACGTGGACTTGGATCTCATTCATGATGAGGTAGGGGTATAAGACATAAAACCCCAAATGGGAATAGAGACGATTTGCACTTCAACATTCGAAGAAAATTACCAAGACACCAGAGCAGCAACATTGTGTGGTACGTACAGGCAGATGTGCCTAAACAGCCTCATGTAGTTTGCCCATACCCCCGACACTGGCACGAGAGCAGTGGAGTAATGTCTATGCCTTGGAGAATATCATGGGGGCCTTTCTGATGCAGGATCAAAGACCCGCTGATGTGACATCACACAGGAACTTGTTTTCCTTAGAAGATAAGATGTAATTGCAAACTGAGTGTTAAATCTAAAATAGTATAAAGCTGATGTCATCAGGACCTACGTGTAAAGCCCCGACTGGAATAAAGACTTGGATCAGGGCCAGCAGTCATAGATTATAGACCCAAGCCAGAGATATTCCACCCCAGTAGTTTGGCATTAAGGTATTTTCCATTTCCACCTATTGAAGAGATATGGAGGACTTCTAAGTTTATTGAAGTTGAATTTTGGCTATATGGCAAAATAAGGAGTTGTAATGAAAATTAGTGTCAATGATAGAAAAAATTCTCATATTTTTATTATATAAAGTTCATCTCTACTACCTACAAAATGAAAAATAAAAGGGTGCATGTACAGAGAATGATGGTGGCATACTGCTAAATAATAACCATATTTTACAATCAAGTTGGACAGAAGAAAACAACCTCCTGATACAGAAACCCAAACCTCATTATAATGCATCAAATATGGGAAACAGCAATGCAAACATCAATTGAGTATGCAAACACTAAAAATTTGGTATTTTTATTTTTCAACTATAAAATTTTAATAGTGAAAAAGACTAAAGATCAACTATTCAAAATCTCAAATTTACAGATGAGAAAAGTGAGGTTGAGAAATAAGAAAGAGGATAACTTGCATTAAAATGAACTTTCACAGTGTTTGTAACACAAAGTGACTCACTTTCTAGCTTGTTTCTTACAGCTTCTAACAATATCAGTCACTAATGGAGCTAAATTCAGCCACGTTTATACCCATTGTATACCCATTGTTTGAATGAAAAGATAGTCTCTACTGAGTCTTTAATAAGTAAGAAATACCACTAATTACACCCATACTAGGTGACAGAGACTTGGATTTAATCTGGTCCCTGCCATTTACTATCTGTGTGCCTGCCCCAGAATCTTAACTCTTGTTGTTAAAATGGAGGAGCTCAAGAATAGTTTGTGCATATCTGATTACTTTCATTCTGAGAAGAATAGTAAAATAATTCCCTAATTAAATGTTTTATTATACATGGATGGACATTCAACATGTCTAATATAGAACCTTATAATATTGCCTTAAAACTTACTTGATTCTCAACAATTGTTATTGATCAGTTAAGCTAATTGATCATTACCTTTCCCCAAACATGATCTATGGTTTGATATATGAAGCCTATGTACTGTCATTCTATGTTAATATGTAAGTATATTGAAATATGTATGGACTACTCTAAAAATAGAAATGGCAATACATGAAAAAAAGTGAATCAGTTATAATAGTTGGCCTCTTCTCTAGCTTTGGATATTTTTAAATTCAATTCTGATACACAGCCCTATTAAAATATTTGGCTCAGCTGGTTTAAAGTGCATTGCTATATTGTTATCTCATAAATGATTTTATATAAAATAAAAAAATTATGCATAACACACATATTCTTATAAAAATCATTTTTTGGCAATATAATTCATGTGTTTGATCTATGTCTTTGTTAAACATGAAAACTTGTTGATTTTCTCCTTGTTATGGCTAATGAGATTTTTTTTAAAACAAGATACAAAAATTCAGACACTTGGGAATTCATTCTCTTCCCAGAGCTCATACTTTAGAAAATATGGTCTTAATCTCTTATTTTTAACATATTTTTAAAATGATACTCATGGTCAGTATTTATGTTTTTATTTATTTTCTTAAATTCCATTGCATACAAAACTATAAAATACTAGTGACATCCAAATATAGATAAATATCCTTGGAAAACTGAAAATTGCATAGACTTCGCTTAGCCACACAAACTGACCAAACATCTGTAAAGAAATATTCCTGCTTTAATTTTGTCCTTCCACCAAAGAAACTTGAGTTCACAAATTTTTAGAATAAAGACTCAAGTCAGTCATCTAAGGTGAAGGCCCAATTTTTACTCAGTTGAGTAAAAATGAGGAGTTTTTCTTTCCCACCCTCCTTATCTTAATGAATATGGATTTCAATCCTTCAGTCTAAGGCACTAGGATAGTTACCAGTGGGTCAGCACCTAAGGTAGTTTATCATTTTCTCTGTAGGCTGAAGAAAGACTTTTGACAGAGTTTACCTCTCAGCAAAAGATTTCTGCTTTGTATTTGTTTGGGGAGTTTTTTGTTTATTTATTTTTTAATAAATGAATTAAAACTAACATTTAGTATGCAGAAAAAAACCTGAGACAGCTTCCCTCTTTATTTTACTCTTGACTTCAAATTCCCCCTACCCCAAAACTCAGAAGAGCTTTCTATTATGACATGCACAAGAGTCCCTGATAAAAGAGGCAGTGGTTTTGCTAACTGCTGGAGTAAGGACCATGTCTAAAAAGGAAAGAGTAGGAGTTAGCAGGACAAGGCCACTGGGGAGGAGAGGGAGAGTCATGGCAAGATGGGGGATGGCATTCTTCCCGCCTCAAAGTTTGACTGAGGAAGCCTCAATTCCTTGTATTTTTCAAAGACTAACAAGCTTTATGCACCTACATGACACCCTTCTCTCCTCTTATCCAGCTTCTGTCAGCTTGTATAATTTGTATTTTTTTTTTTCTTAGAGAGAGAGAGAGAGAGAGTTGGTGGTGGGAAAGGGGCAGAGGGAGAGGGAGAGAGAATCTTAAGCAGGCTCCCCATGCAGGGCTTGATCTTATGACCATGAGATCATGACCTGAGCCAAAATCAAGGGTCCCAAGCTTAACTGACTGAGCCACCCAGGTACCTCTACAATTTGTATTTTATACTGGGAATTTCAAGTATATCTTTCACTGGAGTTACAAGTTTTTACATGTGTTCCACAGGGCACAGAGAGCACCCCATTCTTGATATCTCTGCTTTGTTCAGAAGTCTGTGCTGAAATATTTTCATGTTTCATTTCCATAGTGAAGGGATTACTAGTGTGGGTCACCCATTAGAACATGAAGTGTAAGGAAGGTTACTCTTCTCAAAAGGGGAATCACGGATCTTCCCTAAGATCCAAGGAATGTGTCAAGTTTTCAGGTCATAAATGTAAATTATTCAGTTTTCTCTCCTTAAACCTCCAACTTTCCCAATCATCAATTTTTCCCAAGTAAGCTATCAAACCTCAAAACACTTTTCACTTCCTAAACCAGCTATCACACATTATTTGAAAGTATTTCCATATGCTTTGCATCATTTAGCCATTTTCACAACCCCCAGGACAAATGTATCATTTTTCCATCTCTAAGTGGCCATAAGAGGAAAAATAGATTGACAAAGTCTATTATAACCCGGAACAGCAGCAGACAGAAGTAGAAAGAGAGATACTGCCCCTTCTTGTTAAAAAACCAAATCAAATTTATTAAGAAAAATAATATGAGAAAAGTATATACTCATAAGTAATATATTCATATGCAAACATTATGCAAATGATTTACCAGTAAACATTGTCCACTTCTATCACTCATTGTTTCATTTTTCTTTCCTGTGATTCTTGTCTGGGAAATGAATTTCAAGACATTACGCCTTTGAATGTATTATTCTACCTTGTAATCATCTTCAATGAGGAAAGGAGAGGGAGAATTTGCCCTTTTGTCAGTTTTTGTCTTGACCATGTGACATTTCTTACTAAGAAGCTTTTGCTGGAGAAAGGACTGGGTGGCCCTTTGTAATCAGAGTCCTTTAGTACATGCCTAAAGAAAAGCAGAGCTGATATGGAGGAAATCTCCATATATGATATTCTTAGGGAGGGATGAAAATGCATCAGCTTGTTTTCAATTACATCCTGATATATTTGTGGTCAAGCCCATTTGGAGAAGTACCACTGACCTTTATTTTCTAGATCTATAAAATCAGTCTAATGGCTTTTCATCACTCAATCTTTAGCCTGCATTGAGGAAGTTGCTTTAATTTTGTCTTTTGTTTTTCAGCATGCATTAGATAGTCATCTCCCAACTTTTACCCTTTTACCCTTACCACTTTTTAAATAATATTCTTGTCTTCCTGACATGACTGGGTACTTTTTTTTTTTTTAGTTTATTTAAAAAAAAAAAGCCTTTTGGAAGGAGTGGGACACTTAACCAACCAAATCTGTCAACATAATTCTAGAACATTCAGATAAATATTACAGCCATATCTTGTGGTTGACTACGTACAGCTGAAATATCTGGGTAGTTAACTTTTTTTTTTTAAAGATTTTATTTATTTGTCAGAGACAGAGAGGGAGAGAGCAAAAGCACACAAGCAAGGGGAGCGGCAGGCAGAGGGAGAAGCAGCCTTCCCGTCGAGCAGGGAGCCCGATGCGGGGCTTGATCCCAGGACCCTGGGATCATGACCTGAGCTGGAGGCAGACACTTAACCATCTGAGCCACCCAGGCGCCCCTGGATAATTAACTTTTAAATTGGAAAATGGGTTGTTCATTTATCTGGATTAATATAAAAAATCACATGTTAATTTTTTGCCTTTCCCAATGTCCACATAATCAACTAAATTTATACAAATAATTTTTTACTTCCCTCAAATCATTGAACAAACCAGGCCCAGATATTTTATTCAGCATGTAACAGTAACAGACACCTGGCATTTACAGAGCATTTTCTATGTTCTAGACTGTGCTTTCCTAAACTAGCCCTTTCATTTCATTTGAGCAGTGGCTAAATGAATTAGTTTCTATTCTTTTCCCATTTCTCCAAAGAGAAAGCAGTTTACAACTATAAAATAATTTGTTTGAGATCATACTGGTAGAGTGACAGTAGTGATTTAAAGATTTTTGAAAAATGAGCTGAAACAAAATTTCTGATCAATAGATTTTGTAGAATAAAGTAGAAATAATTGAATACATATTCATATCAAAATGTTACAGAGGAAAGAAAACAAACATTATGCAAACAGAAGTAGACAGTCACACACAACAGAAATGCATGGATATTTGGTACAAACACTTAGGAAACATGTAGCATTATATTTTTAAAGTTGAACATTCACCTACATTATGATTCAGCAAATCCACTAATAAGTGTACTTTAGAGAAATTCTTGCATTTGTGCAGAAGGACATGTATAAAATGTTCATAGTAGTACTGGTCATAATAAAGAAATCATAAAGTATCTCAAAAAGAATGAAATCATAAACAGAGGCACACTCCCACAGTGAACTGTTATAAAGTGGTAGAAATGAATGAACTGTATCTGTATGCAATTACAAAGATGAATCTTATGTACATGATGTTGATGGAAAATAAGTCCAAGAAGGCTGATATCAATGAATTATGATATCATTTTATTTTATTTACTTTTTTAAAGATTTTATTTATTTATTTGACAAAGAGAGAGTTAGCGAATGCAGGAACACAAGCAGGGGGAGTGGGAGAGGGAGAAGCAGGCTTCCCGCAGAGCAGGGAGCCCGATGCGGGGCTCGATCCGAGGACGCTGGGATCATGACCTGAGCTGAAGGCAGACGCTTAACGACTGAGCCACCCAGGCACCCCTGTGATATCGTTTTAAATATCCACCAAATAGTTATGTATCAATTAAATACTATAGACTAAATAAATGGAATCATAAATAATGGTTGTCTCTTAGCTGGAGGCAGGGTGATGGGATATAACAAAAGAGCATAGGGAGATTCATTCCCATTTAAAACTCTATAGCTCTTAGGACAAATCTTAAATTCCGGGTGATTATTATATTTTTTGATTCATAGTATTGCATCTATTCTTTTTATAAATATGATACTGGTAAGTTAGGTGTGGACCGGGATGCAAAAATTCTACAATTTATATGGGGAAAATGTCAAGAAACTTTGGGGATTAAAAAGAAAAAGGTAAAGAATGAGGGACTTATCTTTCTGTATATTAAAATCTGTCATAATGCTTCTGAAAAAAAACTTAAAATATGCATAAAGAAATACCAAATGGATGCAAGAAAGAGGATAAACTGTTTAGAAACAGATAGATGTACATATGGGGATATAATATATGACAAGGTTTACAGACAAGTCCAGTAATTTATGCATGGGATAAATGATGTTAAAAAAATGTCCACCTACTTAAAAAAATATAAAATGATAAAAAATACAAAATGATCACACAGTCTCTTATATTTTTTGAAAAATTCCAAATGAAACCTATAAATATTAAAATGGAAACAATAAGGCACTAGAATAAAATAAAACAAAGTAATATTTTCATAACCTCTGTGTGGGGAAGTTCTAAGAAAGCTGGAAATTCAGTAGTTATTAAAGAAAATAAAAGTATTAATTACATAAACATTTTTTAAAATACTTCTATTAAAAGAGAAGTATTGCAGAAGACATGCAGTAGAATTTAAACAAATAATTTTAAGACATTAAAACAAATAACAGTAAATCTTCCTATTAAAGCATTTTAAAATAATGGCTATTCAAACTGAGAATTTGTATCTCAATTAAGGCAAGCATGTGTATTGATCTCATTAATTAAAAGGAATTTTAATCCATAAATTTGAGCATTTTTAATACTGAGAGGGAGCATTTCTGAGTGTGAGACTGTGCCATTTTTACTGATTAGAATGCAGTTAGCTGAACTGTCATAGAGATTTAATCAAGGGAGATCTTAGAGTAGTTTTAAAAAGGCATGATGTACAAAACATCCCAAACTGGGCACCAACATTTAAATGACAGTTATTATGGAGGATGGGCCACTGAAGAATGGGTCAGTCATAAAAGGGAACAATGTCCAGCAAATCATCATCTGCAAAGTTGGGGCTGAGTATGAGAAAATAGGAAGGCCATCTCCGATCAGAACTAGAGTAATGAAAGTTTTCCACCAAAAATTACTGCATGATTTTAGAGGGGCAGCGTAAGAACAAATATAGCAGACAATGACACCATTAGTTCAAGCTGTGTTCTTACAAGGAATACCCAAATTTCTAACACCTTCTTTTTCACAAGTCAGTCGTTTAAGAATTAAGATCGAAGCCAGTCTTTTACTTGCAATGATTTTGCTGCTGTAAATTAATGATCAAAGTGATTTATTATTCAGTTGTTCAACTGCTGCTTTATTTCTGTTGATCTTTGTTTTTCTGCTTAATTTCTATAAATTACTGTACAGTTTCCCATAAGGTATAATTAAGCAGAATTGCTTAAGTTTTAATTATTGTGTATTATAGATGTTGAAAGCAACATTAGCACTTGGCTTTTAAAAATGTGATCGTATATTTATAAGAGAGCATTTATAAACACATTTACATATAGTTAGGATGAAAAAGGTATTTGAATTGTAGTCATTAGCATTTCTTCAAACATATGGCAGAGCAGTGGAGGCCATGGGCCATGCCTTCATTAACTGAACACTGTTTCATCAGTGTCTCAGCTTCCTGCTGTGCCACCCTGTGGCGTCCCCTTCTGTCCCTGAGGTTTCAGTGACAAGGGACAATATGTCCCCAAGGTGAAAATCTGGAAAATATAGCAGATTAGCCCTTAGAGAAGTTCTTATGATTATTTAATCATACTTAGAGAAGAAACACACAGCCACATTAAACCAGTTTCAACATTTTCCTGTCAGGCTCCATTTCTCAATTGCAGTGGTTGAGGTTATAGCAATGAACAGTGAACAAAGTAAGGTAAAATGCAGCACATTTTTGCTGCCATTATAATGCTGACCTGTTTCAAATTTGCTGTTGTAATGGTCCACGCTGACATAGATACTTACTGGTATCATTGGTTAATTATAATTTATTGGATATAATGTTTTCAGATGATAAATCAAGATAAAACCTCCTTTAATGAACTTACATACGACAGTTTCACTTTATTCCCTATATAAAACTAGCAAATTAATAAAAACCTTCTCCTATGAATGTCATGGTCATGTTTTATTTGTACATTTCTCTAATATATAAAATACCAAGTCTAGGAGACAAAAGCATCTGTCTGAAGGTATTAGCCACCTTTATGTTACATCTGCTTACCAGTTCACTTTAAAATAGCATTAGCACCAGGGTGCCTGGTGGCTCAGTCGTTAAGAGTCTGCCTTTGGCTCAGGTCATGGTTCCAGGGTCCTGGGATCAAGCCCCACTACGGGCTCCACGGGAAGCCTGCTTCTCTCTCTCCCACTTCCTGTGCTTGCGTTTCCTTTCTTGCTGTGTCTCTTTCTGTCAAATAAATAAATAAAATCTTTCAAAAAATAGCAGTACCAATAATATCTCTGATTATATAATGTATATACGTGCACACATATATAACAGGCTTATTGGCTCTTAATTTGTGATTAAAAATTTAATAATAGCTCCTAACATCTGAAAAAGATATATCTTGAACATGAATATCTTCATATGTCTATGTTTATATTATTAAGCAGTTGTCACTAGTTTTCAATAGTTGAGAACATGAAATCTTATAAAATTATTCTATTTCCCCTTTAATGAATGACTAGATATTCTACTTTGGAGACTCTTGGGGAAATTGAAATAATGACAACAAATGAAAAAATTCAGAGGTATCTCAATGATTGGAGCAATGGAAATGAAGAAAGAAAGAAAAGAAACATTGATCTTGTGATTATATAGGTCTTTAAGAAAGGAATTACCAGTCACAATCTAATCTTAAATTCAGGAAACTTTCCAAGGTTATTTAAAGTAATAGTCCCATCAAAAATACTGTTAATGTCATTAACCGATTCCAACTGAATGTAAAATACATGTGGACCTTCAATGGAATAGCAATTCCTTACAAGAAATTGTCACATTATAAAAGGAATCATTGTCTTGCTGATTTTGCTTTTTGCTTTCTCCTACACTTATCCATATATTATCAAAAATAGTTTTTAAAATTTTCCTTCAGATCTGTAAAATCTCTATAACTGTTCTGGTCATTATGTTTATTTTTAAAGATTGCATATTATACTGTAGAGAAGAGAGATAGGAAGAAAATAAAAACACAATCTCTTTCTTCAAGAAGATGATAAACACAAACCTGAATATGCAAGTCTTTGTTGATAGAAGTCAGATTATAACAATTAGTATTCTGCCCTTCCTTTCAGGGTTGGATTCTTTGCATTCTTGTCTCTACTGCTATGGTTCAAGCACAGACTCTGAAGCCAAACCACCTCAACTGGAAACCCAGCTCCACCACAAACCAGGTCTGAGACCTTGAGCAAGTTATTCAAGGGTTCTGCACCTCAATTTCCTCACAGAACCATTCTTAGCTCCTAACTCACTGCTTTATTCAGAGCATCAAATGAGTTAACTTATGTAGAGTATCCAGAAGATTACCTGAAACATAGGGCTTGCTTTAATATTATATAATGGCTCATTCTCCCATTAATGACAACAAAAATTCTTCCTATACCTTTCTGCCCTGTAGCCTCCCCACTATTCACCCTGTTTTTGTCCCATCTTCTTCCTTCTTTCTAAATACAAGTTTTTATTTGACAGAAACCACTTAGTGGCTGCAGGCTGCATGAAGGAAAGGGGATATAGACAGAAAAGCATAATAATGGATCCAGAACAGGGGTGCCTGTGTGGCTTAGTTGGTTGATTATCTGACTCTCGATTTCAGCTCGGGTCATGATCTCAGGGTCACGGGATGGAGCCTAGTGTTGGGCTCCGTGCTGGGAGTAGAGTCTTCTTGGGATTTTCTCTCTTCCTCTCCCTCCATCCATCCTTTCTCTCTCTCAGAAATAAATAAATAAATAAATAAATAAATAAATAAATAAATAAATAAATAAATAAAAGATCCGGAATAGAACACATTCCAGAACCTAGGACCAAGTGGAGTCATTTTTTGACTAATCAGATGAGAGAACTTCATAAAAGTCAACATTTGAGTTCTCTTTTGTGGCCATAATTTTTGGTGTCCTATGTGGGAGTACACATTGCTATAGCGCTAAGGTTGTTCTGTCTGCATGTGCTGAACAAAGGCGAAGACAAAAAAAATATAAACAACCACTGGGCTTATATTGTTAATTTCCAGTATTCAAAGAATATGTCCAATGGTACTCTTAATATTTGCCAGAATATGTTTAAATAAAACATTAATTAAAGGGGGTATATATCTCTTTATGATGAATCAGTAAGGTACAGTATTAAATCATAGAAATACATTTGCTTTGGGGAATTCCCTTTTGGACCCTTTTATTTTTCATCATCTCATAGCATATCATAAGTCCCCAGAAATATGCCATGCTAATATTGCCAACTGAGTTCTTCCAAGCAGAGATGACATCAGCCATCTGTCACACAGTACTAATGCTGGGAAGCAAAGCCAACTATAGAGAAAATAAATACCTTTCATATCGATTAGCTAAATATTTATGTTGAGAATGAAATGATTAAAATCTCACTATTCAAGCTAATTGCTCTAAGTGAATATTTGCCGCCAAGGGAATGACATACCAACAATGTGTTTGCCTTATTACTTTCCTTAAACCAAATTTCATTGTGAACATGGGTAGTGCAAGGGGGCTTGTGCTAGACTTTCCAAGGTGTTGCAGTACACTACTGTAGTGATCTTTCCGCCTGCAGGTGTATCTCCCGCTGCCTGGGTAGATTCAATCTATACACTGTGCTGCTTTGGTTTCCAGGTGGCTGCTCTTTTGTTCTATTTTAAGTTACTCAGTCTCTTAAAGTCTGGTACTTTGGAGCTGGTCATTGCAGGGTCCAATAATGGGTGTTCACTAAAACTGACCTGATGCTGAAGCATTTATTTTTCTAGAAGTGCTTATTTAAAGATGGGCTAAATAGCTACCTGACTTGATTACAATAGATGATTACATTATTTTCTAAATGGGGTAATCCTATTCAAAGACATAAGAAGTTTTTCCAAATTCAGTCACTGCTATTGTGGTTACATTGAGTCATTCAGTGTCAACAGAGAAGACTTGGCTGAGCTGCTATGTCAGCTTTTATAGAATACATAAAAGAACTATACAGAATGTCATATATATATATATATATATATATATATATATATATTTCAGGGGACAGAATTTGTTCTATATTACAACTAAGTCTATGGAGAAATTAGCTATTTCATAAGAGTGTTGCTGTATATTTTCCTTCTGTGAAAGAAGTATAATTCTGAGTTTTATGATTTGATTGAGCAGTAAAAGGTGCTTTGAGCCCTCTTCCAGGTGACTTAAAGGTTACAGTATAGAATGCTTCTGTAAACTCAAGTATTTCCATTTAGTTTGGCTTGAAATAGCATCCTTTTCTAAAATAAATGAAACATGATGATACAAAAATATTTTGGGAAAGTCGGCAGCTTTATATAGTAACCAAAGTCATAGGGTTATGTGACCAATCTAAAAGATCAATTACACTTAAGTCGCTCTGGATTGCTATTCTGTGTGATTTCCAGGGTAGTCCAAAATACAAGTGAACTGAATAAACACTTATTTCATCTTCCGTTTCTTTCTAAATATTAAATTCTTCAGATGTACAAAGAATGTGAGTAAATGGATCACCTTATTAGATATTTGTTCGGTCCACTAAAAATTTCAGAGAAAATTAATGAAGACCTGCCTAGATAGATTTAAAAAATCAATTTAACAAAATAAGCCATTTTGCCTAGCAAAACACTACTAATTTTCATAATAAGGGCATTAACTTATTGTAGACCGTATTTGCAGACTATATGGTTTTCGCTTATTATTTTACAGTCTATTATAATAAAATAATATACATTTTTATTGCTTATTTATATTTATTTATTTTTAAAGTGTATAACATTATGATTTGATATACATATACATTATAAAAGGATTCCTACTAGCAAGCTAATCCACACCTTCATCATCTTACATATTTAGTTTTTGTGTGTGTGTGAGAACACTTAAGTTCTACTCTCTTAGCGGACTTCAATTATACAATACAGTACTAACAATAATAGTCACCATGTTGTACATTGTATCTTCAGACCTTATTCATCTTTAAAAGTTTGTACTCTCCTTTACCAACCTCACCCTTAAGCACCCCTTAAGCCCCTGGCAACCACTATTCTACTCTCTGTTTCTATGAGTTAGACTTTTTTTTTTTCAATTCAAAGGAGAACTTTGCTTATGCAAATCTGTGGTCTTTTTTTTTTTTTAAGTTTCTATTTTAATTCCAGTTAGTTAACATAGAGTGTTATATTAGTGTCAGGTGTACAATGTAGTGATTCAACACTTCCATACAACACCCGCTGTAGTTCATCACAGGTGCACTCCTTAATCCCCATCACATATTTCACCCATCCCTCCACCCACCTCCCCTCTGGTAACCGTCAGTTAAGAGTCTCATTCTTCATTTGTCTCTCACTGTCTTTTTTCCCTTTGCTCCTCTATCTTGTGTCTTAAATTCCACATGTGAATGAGATCATATGGTATGCTTCTTTCTCTGACTTCTTCCACTTAGCATAATACTCTCCAGCTCCATCCATGTCATTAGAAGTGGCAAGATTTCATTCTTTTTGTTGTCTGAATAATGTTCCATTGTATATATATGTATACCACAACTTCTTTATCCATTTACCAATTGATTGACACTCGGAATGCTTCCATAATTTGTTAATGCTGCTATAAATATACGGGTGCATGTATCCCTTTGGATAAGTGTTTTTGTATTCTCTGTGTAAAAACCAAGTAGTGCGATTGCTGGATCATAGGGTAGTTCAATTTTTAACTTTTTGAGGAACCTCCATACTTTTTTCCAGAGTGGTCACACCAGTTTGCATTCCCACCAAAAATGCAAGAAAGTTCCCCTTTCTCTACATTCTCATCAATACCTGTTGTTTCTTGTGTTGTTTATTTTAGCCATTCTGACAGGTGTAAGGTGATACCTCATTGTAGTTTGGATTTGCATTTTCCTGATGGTAAGTGATGATGAACCTCTTTTCATGTGTCTCTGCCATCTGGATGTCTTCTTTGAATAAATATCCATTCATGTTTTCTGTCCATTTTTAATTGGATTTTTCATTTTGTGTGTGTGGAATTTTATAAGTTCTTTATATATTGTGATAACCCTTTATCAGATATGTCATTGGCAAATATCTTCTCCCATTCCATAGGTTGCCTTTTAGTTTTATTGATTGTTTCCTTCACTGTCCTTCTTATTTTGATGCAGATCCAATAGCTTATTTTTGCTTTTGTTTCCCTTGCCTCAGGAGACATGTCTAGAAAAAAGTTGCTACAGCCAATATCAAAGAAGTTATGCCTGTGTGTTCTCTTCTAGGATTTTTATGCTTTCACTTTTCACATTTGGGTCTTTCATTCATTTTGAATTTATTTTTCTGTGTGGTATAAGAAAGTAGTCCAGTTTCTTTCTCTTACATGTTGCTGTCCATTTTTCCCAACACCATTTGTTGAGGAGAGTGTCCTTTTCCTACTGGATGTTCTTTCCTGCTTTGTCAAAGATTAGTTGACCATGTAGTTGCGGGTACATTTCTGGGTTTCAATTCTGTTCCATTGATCTTTGTGTCTATTTTTGTGCCGGTACCATACTGTTTGATCACTACAGCTTTGTAATAGAACTTGAAGTCCAGAATTGTGATGCCTTCAGCTTTGTTTTGCTTTTTCAAGATTGTTTGGCTATTTGGGGTCTTTTGTGGTTCTTTATAAATTTTAGAATTATTTATTCTAGTTCTATGAAAAATGCCATTGGTACCACACATTAAATGTGTAGATTGTTTTGAGTAGTATAGACATTTTAACAATATTCAATCTTTCAATCCATGAGTATGGAATGTCTTTTCATTTCTTTATGTTGTCTTGAATTTCTTTCATCAGTGTTCTCTAGTTTCCAGAGTACAAGTCTCTCACCTCTTTGGTTAGGTTAATTCCTGAATATCTTATTATTTTTGGTGCAATTATAATGGGAATGTTTTCTTAATTTCTCTTTCTGCTGCTTCATTATTGGTGTATAGAAATGCAACAGATTTCTGTGTTTGATTTTGTATCTTGCAACTTTACTGAACTTGTTTATCAGTCCTAGCAGGTTTTTTGGTGGAGTCTTTTGGATTGTTTTTTTCCTCTCTCTCTCTGTCTCTGTCTCTGTCTCTGTCTCTCTCTCTCTCTCTCTCTCTCTCTCTCTATATATATATATATATATATATATATATATATATATATACACATATATATGACATATATCATCTGCAAATACTGAAAGTTTTACTTCTTCCTTGCCAATTTGGATTCCTCTTACTTCTTTTCTGATTGCTGTGGCTAGGACTTCTAGTACTATGTTGAATAAAAGTTGTGAGAGCAGGTATCTTTGTCTTGTTCCTGACTGTAGGGGAAAAGCTCTCAGTTTTTCACCACTGAGGATTTTAGCTATGGTTTTTTCATGGATGACCATTATTATGTTGAGGTGTGTTCCCTCTAAATGTACTTTGTTGAGGGCTTTTATTGTGAATGGATGTTGCACTTTGTCAAATGCTTTTTCTGCACAATTGAAATGATCATATGATTCTTATCCTTTCTCTTATTGATGTGATGTATCATGTTGACTGATTTGTGAATATCGAACCACCTTTGCATCATGGAAATAAATCCCACTTGGTCTTGGTGAATGATTCTTTTCATGTTTGTTGAATTCTGTTTGCTAGTATTTTGTTGAGAATTTTTGCACCTTTATTCATCAGAGATACTGACCTGCAATTCTTCTTTTAGTGGTGTATTTATCTGGTTTTGGTATGAGGATAATGCCTCATAGAATGAATTTGGAAGTTTTCCTTCTTATTCTGTTTTTTTGGAATAGTTTGAGAAGAATAGGTATTACTCTTCTTTGAATGTTTGGTAGAATTTGCCTGGGAAGCCATCTGATGCTGGACATTTATTTGTTGGGAGATTTTTGATTAATGATTCAGTTTCTTTGCTGGTTATTGGTCTGTTCAAATTTTCTATTTCTTTTTCAGTTTTGGTAGTTCTATATTTGTAGGAATTTATCCATTTCTTCTAGGTTGTCCAATTTGTTGGCATATAGTTTTTCATAATATTTTCTTGTAATGTTTGTATTTCTGTGGTGTTTGTTTTTACTCCTCCTCTCTCATTTGTGATTTTATCTAATTGAGTTGTTTCTCTTTTTTTCTTTGATAATTCTGACTAGAGGTTTATCAATTTTATTGATTTTCTTTCAAAGAAACAGCTCCTAGTTAATTGATCTGTCCTATTGTGGTTTTTTTTTTTTTTAATTTTCTATATCATTTATTTCTGCTCTATACTGTTTACTTCCTTCAACTGGTTTCAGTTTTTTGCTTTGTTTTGTTTTGTGTTCTAGCTCCTTTAAATGTAAGCGTAGGTTGTTTACATGAGATTTTTCTTACTTCTTGAGGTAGGCCTGTATTGCTATAAATTTCCCTTTTAGAATTGTGTTTGCTGCATGCCAAAAGTTTTGGACCCTTGTATTTTCATTTTCATTTGTTTCCATGTACTTTTTAATTTCTTCCTTTATTTCCCGGTTGAGTCATTTATTGTTTAGTATCCCATGTTCTTTAACCTTCATCTGTTTGTGGTCTTTCCAGATTTTCTCTTGTGGTCAACTTCTAGTTTCATAGTGTGTGGTCAGAAAAGATGCATGGTATAACTTCAATCTTCTGGAATTTTTTGAAGCTTGTTTTACAGACTAATAGGTGATCTGTTCTGGAGAGTGTTCTATGTGCACTTGAAAAGAGTGTGCAGATTGGCACAGGAATTTCTGCTGCAAGTCAGCTAACTTCAAAGATGGAAAATGGAGATTATCTGCTGATCAGACCCATTTATTCTTCAGGTGACTTCCGGATACTTACCCTGGGCATAATGAGTATATATGTGATGAAAGCAGGGTCCCACTATTTGGGCACTTCTCTATCAGGGAAAGAGTGAAAATAGCCAATAAACATTCTCTCCTGACATACTACTTCTTAGAATATATTAATAATTTCTTTTTTCATATATCAATGGAATTATTTTTTCTACCTTTAATTAAGCAGTATAAAATTTGGTATGCATATGTCCTCATCTTTTTCTAGGCAAATGTAAATGCATATCATAGCAATTGTCTTTTGCTTCATAGCAAACTATGTTAAAATGTAGAGGCTTTGGGACGCCTGGGTGGCTCAGTTGGTTAAGCGGCTGCCTTCGGCCCAGGTCATGATCCCAGGGTCCTGGGATTGAGTCCCACATTGGGCTCCTTGCTCAGCAGGGAACCTTCTTCTCCCTCTCTCTCCCTCTGCTTGTGCTCTCTCTGTCAAATAAATAAAATCTTTAAAAAAATGTAGAGGCTTAAATCAATAACCATTTATATGTTCATTATTCTATGGATCAGCTGTTTGGATAGGAAACAGTCTGGGATATCTCCTCTGTGCATCACATGGTGGCGGCCTCAGTCATGCAGTTTTGGTCAGTTATAACGTCAGCTTCAGCTAGATTGTCCTGAAGAGTCCCATGTACCTTCCTGGCTGATCATTGGGGTTGTTAGTCTGTCCATCTTAATTCTCTCCCATATATTTCTAATCTTCCAGAGATTATAGCAAGCTTCTTTTTTTTTTAAGATTTTATTTATTTATTTGACAGACAGAGAGAGATATTGAAAGAGGGAACACAAGCCGGGGAAGTGGGAAAGGGAGAAGCAAGCTTCCCACTGAGCAGGGAGCCCAAGGTGGGGCTCAAACCCAGGACCCTGGGATCATGACCTGAGCCGAAGGCAGATACTTAAAGACTAAGCCACCCAGATACCCCTATAGCAAGCTTCTTTACATGATTGTGAAAACATCTGAGGAAGGTGAAAACATGAGAAAGAGAGAGATGTTGGTATATTGTTTAAATGAGATGGCAAGTTCTGAAACTTCATTGCCTAAGTTTGAGTTTTAGCCCTGATGCTTACCTGATATAGCCTGAGCAAGTTATTTATCTTTTCTTATTTCAACATGAATAACAATGAATTGACTAATGATTACATAGTGAAATAAACCTGTGAAATAAACAATTTGGTATATTATTGTAATTATATATTATTATATTATTAATATGATATATAAGTGGAATATACAATTATAACATAAATGTTATATATTATATCATTATAATTATAAATAGGAATATAAATAAAAAGCACAGAAGAGAAGTCTAAGTATGATTACTTAGAATCATATAGTCACAGAAAATGTGACACTATAAAACTTTGGAAAGAAACTGAGGACTAAATAAACTGTGGAATATAGAATGTAATAAAAATAGAGTAAGTAATAGTAAGAAATATAGAGGTTGAAAAGAACCAAGAAATCTGAATCAAAATTGGGGTGTAAAAAGAAAAAAATATGTAAAATGGCCCAATAAATGTAAAATTTATTTTTTCCAGAGTAAGAACTTATGTCCCTGAATAAGAAAATCTGCATATAGGAAGTGTTTACTTTATACCTGAAAAAAACTAATCTAGTCCACTTCGAAATATCCCAGTAAAAATGGGCTTCAAAGGAAAAAAATGCCCCAGTGTCTCTAAGCACAGAGATTAAATCACTTAAAAGGGATAGAATGTCAACGTGACATCAAACATGTCTACAACAACATTGAATTCAAGAGAAGAATGAAGCATTATTTATAAGATAATCAACTGTAACCTCAGAATTTTATACCCAATCGGTCACTAAATGATCCAATATGCACATACATAGCTGATGAGCATGTAAATCTCAAGGAATATTGTACACATGAGTGATTTTGAGGGATCTACCAACGTCAATAAGGAGATTATTAGACAATTTTAGCAAAGGACTGGTTGTGATTATTGGATGAATTTAAAACCATATGTATCAGTAAACCAAAGGTAGGATAAAAATGAAAAGTTTTATGTTGTTGTTGACTCCCTAATGTGAAATTGTTGAGTAAAACCTTTAAAAGAATGTCTGTATATCTTCTGCATGTATGAAAATAAAGTTTTTCTAGATATATAAGAATAGATAGAACAGGTTTGTAGGACTTAGGTTGTTTATTATATTACTGGATTAGTACTACAAAATTATTTAGACAAAATATTTTGTAATTACAAAATGGTCAGAGATTTATGAAAATCTTAGCTAATAGAAATATTACAATGTTGGGTTTTAATGTCAAATAGGCTAATCGATAGATTCATAAGTTGCTAAAAATCAACATCATGAAAGATCAACAGCAATTAAGTCTTAAAGGCCTACAATGAAATCATCTTCCCCATACTTTCTCAAAGAAAAAACCTGTTAAAATGAGAGAGAAGGAAGAGATAGTTTAAAAGTCTTATAAACGCTATATAGTAAAACAATATGAAACAGCCTATAAATTTAAGAATTGCTCCTTTTTTCCTTTTTTGTGTTTTCCAATAATTTTCTACTGACATATAAAAGAAAATAAATACAAATATATTATAAATAAAACATTAAGATAGTATGTATAGCAGGTAAAATGAAGCATACCAAATCATAACAGCTTTTCTATTTGGGTCTAATAAAAGTTTACTTTAGGTGCTCCTGGGTGGTTCAGTTGGTTCAGTTTTTGACTCTTGATTTTGGCTCAGGTCATGATCTCAGATTTGTGAGATCAAGTCCTGTGTCAGGCTCCATGTTGGGCATGGAGCCTACTTAAGATTCTCTCTCTCCCTCTCCCTCTGCCCCCCTTCTCTCTAAAAAAAGGGTTTGCTTTAATGATATTTTTTTCTTTAATTTTATTATGTTATGTTAATCACCATACTTTACATCATTAGTTTTTGATGTAGTGTTCCATGATTCATTGTTTGTGTATAATACCCAGTGCTCCATTCAATACATGCCCTCTTTAATACCCATCACCAGGCTAACGCATCCCCCCACCCCCCTCCCCTCTAGAACCCTCAGTTTGTTTCTCAGAGTCCATAGTCTCTCATGGTTCGTCTCCCCCTCCAATATCTCCTCCTTCATTTTTCACTTCCTACTATCTTCTTCTTTTTTTAACATATAATGTATGATTTGTTTCAGAGGTACTGGTCTGTGATTCAACAGTCTTGCACAATTCATAGCACTCACCAGAGCACATACCCTCCCCAATGTCTATCACCCAGCCACCCCATGCCTCCCACCCCCCACCACTCCAGCAACCCTCAGTTTGTTTCCTGAGATTAAGAATTCCTCATATCAGTGAGATCATATGATACATGTCTTTATCTGATTGACTTATTTCACTCAGCATAATACCCTCCCCTCCAGTTCCATCCACATCGTTGCAAATGGCAAGATTTCATTCCTTTTGATGGCTGCATGATATTCCATTGTGTATATATACCATAATGATATTTTTCTATTTATTTATTTTGAACTTTCAATTTTTTGGAAGGTACAGCTTATTAACTTTGAAATAGCTTTAAGGTCTTCTGAGATAGGCTGTAGTCCAAAGAAAGTCAATTAGAGATTTTTAAGAGGAGGAAGGAGAGAGAGAAAGAGAGGAAGAGACTCCTGGAATCTAAAATGAAAAGAGATGTAAGTATCACCAAGAGCCCTCTTTTCTGTAATTATATACTATATTTGGCTTCAAGACCTGAAAGCTAAGGTAGATAGAGATATATTGTCTTACTTAATTTTTGCTTTCTCCTAAAAGAAAGCAACATTTTTGTCAATATCCTGAAAATAACCTCAAATAATTATTATTAAATGCTTGTATGAGAAATAATCATGTGCAGTCCATTCCATCAAAAAAATTAGATACAGAAAACAGAGAGGTACTGCCTGATGCATGTTGCATTGACCTTTAAAGACAGAATGATTAGTACTGAACTAAACCTCATGGCACTGAACTATTATTTAGGTCACTAAGATAACAAAATCCTAGATATTTACTTTCAAATGATTTCAGAATATGAAGAAGAAAGCTTGGGAAGACCAGATATTTTTCCTGTAGTGTGTCTTTGTCAACATTGTTTTAAGTCAGTTATTGGATTATGATCTGTTTGTCACTGATTTATATCACAAGTAACTATAAAATAAACAGTTTATCTCTCTTGCTTAAAATGATTGCTGCATGTTTTAAATATTACGTGTGGCCTGGCTTTGACTTCAGGTTGCCATTGACAACCCTTAGCTAATAACGTACCTTCACTGTGACTTCGCTTCCACCTCTTCAAAATAGGGATCATTTATTCATTCACTCAACACATACTTACTGATTGTGACACTTGTAGATAGGCTGGGTGATACTGTGGTAATATACTCCCTAACTCTCAGTGGCTACACACCACAAGTTTACTTCCCTATCCTGCAAATCCATTCTGGATCCTCCATGTGTACACTCAGCATTCCAAGCTGCTGCAATCTTTTGGTAACTCCTTATGAACATAAACTTCCAAGACCTTCACACAAGGAGGAAAAAGGAGGTTGAAGAGTCAAGAATCAACAATTAAATGCAGCCACCTAGAAATAATATTTAGCATTTCATTCACGTTTCCTTGACAAAGTGTGTGATATGTCTACCCTTAACTGCAGAGTATTAGGAAAGAACAATTCCCTCATGTGACAGAAGAATACATTGGTTCTCATAGGCAGTTAAAGTGCTCACCACAATCACTTTCAGGTTGTCATATGCTGTCCTTAACTCAGCAGGCAGAACAGCTCACAAGAAAGTCCAAATCATTGTATCTCATGGAATTTAAATTGTAATAATGGTGATGGGATAAGGCTATACAGATAACAAATAGTTAGAAAATATGTAATACACCACAAAATGTTAAGTGTTACAGGAAAAAAGAAAGTAGCCTAAGTGGGAGAGTAAGTGAAAGGGAAAAGACAGCAGTAGTTGCTTACAGATTGTTTTAATGTAGTTGGAAGGCATGGAAGACTGTACTTACAAGGTGGTATTTGAGAAGGGACCTAAAGGCATCAAACTGTAAATATTTGGAAGAGGGAACAGCAAATGTAAAGCCCATGGGTCAGTAAGGGTGTAGCTTAGTATTTCAGGAAACAACTAAGAGGCCGATATGGCTAGAAATGAGGGAGTGAGAGAATAAAAAATAAAGAGATCAGAATAGCAAGGGGAGGTTGAGATCTTGTCCAGACTTCTAGTCCTTGGCAAGTATTTTGCTTTTGCTTTGGGTATAATTGAGAATTTGGGTATAAAAATGGCATTATTTGACTTAAAATTTAAAAGGACTACTCTTGCTGTGTGGAGTATAGATTTTGGCAGTAAGAATATAAGCTGGAACAAAAAGCTATTCTAATAATTCAGGTAAGAAGTGATAATGACTATTGTAAAATGTAAGGTGGAAGTGAGGGTTGGGCAATAAATTCTGAATATTTAGAAGCTATTGACCATAAAATTTCCAGATATATCAGCATATTTAAGTAACAAGAGTTAATGAAAAATAATCCCGTTTTGTGCTAAGAAAGCTAGAAAAATGTTGTCTTTTATTGAGATATAGAAGACTATAGAATTAGATTAAGGGGTTTAGAAATGAAAAGTTTCTTGTCAGACATGTGCTGTTTCAAACGCTTGTCAGCTATGTAAGTAAAGACTTTGTGTAAATTGTGTAAATTGCTGGATTTACAACTTCAAGTCTGAAGTTAACTTGAAAGATCTATGCTGGAACAAATATATGAGTCACCGACATTTCAAATATGCTTAAAGCCATAAGACTGAAAAAATCACCTAGAAAGTGATTGGAAAATAGAGAAAATGTGTGATAAACAAGTCCTCATATACTCTATAACATAATAATAAAAAGAAAGTAGCAGAGAGAGAGAGAGCATATGCATTCCAGTAAAGAAGGAATGGCAACAACAGAAAGTCATGTCTAGAAACCAATATGAAAAAAGTGCTGCAAGAAAGGAATGCGATCAACTTCACTAAATGCTGCTGAATAATTCAAATAAAGGCAAACAGAGAGGTTGTCAGTAGTAACAATGATCAGTTTATTCTCACGGGGATAAATGACATGATACATACAAACCATAAGCCTAATATTTACTTAGTAAGAATTCAATGCTTATTAATATTACTATTTTGAGGCTGGTGTTATTCTCTTGTGAAAGTTCATTCATATGTTGTGATTGATCTTAATGACATTCGGTTGAATAAGACTTATGATACTGAACAACCAGTGTAATATAGAAGAAAGACAATGAGGGAGAATGCCAATCTCACTCTGTCATCTTCAAACAATGCAGACACATTGAAGGAAAAGAAGTTACCTATGTGATTGTAGAAAAAGGACAAATAATGAACAAAGGCATCAAAGGTAAGAGAACAGGGCATATTGTAAGATCTAAATTGGTTGTTAAAATTAAAGGAAAAGGAGGTATATAGTGATGATGGGAGAGGAAGCTAGAATGTTAGACATGGGCTATTTTATAAAGATTTTTATATGCCATTCCAAAAAAAGTGCTAAATTTGTCTTTTAATGCAAGGGAGTACCACTGAAGAATTTTAAAGTAAGGGAAGCATACCCTCTTCAATGTGTTATTAAAAATTCACTTCAGCAAAAAAAAAAAAGAATGGATTTGAAATGTGAAAAATGCAATCTGAAAGTTAACTATTATATTCAATACTTTGAATTAACTTGATGATGGTATGTTTGAAAAAGAGAAGAGGGATTTGAAAAATATTTAAAAGTTAAGAAAAATTTGATTTGGTAAGTTGGACATAAATTGATAGAGTCTTAGATAACTTCCAAATTTCTAATAAATGTGTCTCATTTAATAATAATTCTACTCACTAAGATAAAAATATATTCTAGAAAACCAAAAATTTAGAAAGGAGTAGATAAATTCTCGTTTTGATTGATTCACTTTAAAAGAGCTTGAAGAATGGACAGGATGCTGTTGGGAATATAAGTTTAAAGTCCAGGAAAGAAGATGTAGTTTTGGTTATGGAATTAAAAGTCATCGGCATGAAAGTGGTGGCTGAACCCAGTTTATTTGTTTGTTTATTATTTGTCTAGTAATTTGTCCCGTACACATAGAGTGAGAATAAAATACTGTCAGGGATGGCCCCCACCAATAAATCCTTGCTAAGACAGGCGATCCCATGTCAACTTGAACATTACTTACTGATTAACCTAATATTATTTTAAGAAAAGAGTTTCAGTTCTTCTAGGCACTAGGGAAGTTACATTATCAATAATTCAATATTCTAGTTAATTTAAGAATAGATGATCAAGGGAAAGGTGTTAATGGGCAAGTGCTTTATTGAGGAAAAAACAGAAAGTATTAGTGTAGTACAAAATTTAGGTGAATAGAGAACCAGCCTATAAATGAATGGGTGGGTCTTGTTCAAGATGACATTAAATAATTTGGGAATGTCTCTCAATAAAAAATATTTTTGCATAATATTAATAGGAAATTTATCTCTGTAAGAACTATGAATTATATTCACCTTTCTCAAGACTCTTCTTTGTCATTGATAAGCTTAATCCATGCATTTAAAATTTAATGTGTATTTTCGTAGGAGGATGGATATCCCATTTAATGCACAATACTACTATACAGGATATCACTACTGTAAGAATAGCTCTCTGGACTTGAATAATACAGAAACAAACAAAGGAAGTATGATTTTAGCTGTTAAAGTAATTTTTTGCTTTATATTGAACAGGGTCACTTTTAGAAATGCAAACGTGTAGAAGAGTTTATTAGAATGTTGGGTAATCAAAGGGTGGAGTGTGTTGGACCAGTCTCTCTCTCTTTCTCTCTCTCACTCATACACACACCCCCACACCCACATCCACACACCCACGCACCCCCCCACACACAAACACTCCAATCCAATTAGAATATCATTTCATTCAGAGAGCAGGACATGCTATGAGTTAAGCCAGCTAGACAGCTTTTACCATAACTAAAACAATGATGCAAAGGCAAAATAAGTAGGTGCCCTTCAGGCTGAGGTCAGTCTTCACACATGCAGGGTTCTCACCAAGTTATTTGTTCTATTACCTCATTGTTGTAGTTCCTGCTGACTAAACTTCCAGATGTCCCTTGTGTTTTGACCATTTTTCTTTAGCTTGGAGTTCAGTTGGCCTGTGAGCTACCAATATCCCCCTAATAGGTTCCTTTTGCTTAAGTTAGTCAGTGTTACTTTCTGGTACTTGAAATTGAGCCTCATAGGTGAAATACGTGGCTAAACATTCAAGTTACTTTATGCTCTATTATAAATTAAAATTGTGCCTAATTTAGTGTTAAACTAAATATTAAAAAGAGGTGCATTCTTAAAAATCAAATTCCACAATATTTCCTTCTGCTAAACTTGCTTAAAGGTAGAAAAACAGGTATCCCTTACTTCCTTCAATCTAAATATAGATGGTTTGTATTTGCTATTTCTGAATAGGTAATAAGTAAAGAAGAAAATGGGCCAGCCACTACCACTGAATTCTAAAGAAGTCATGCTTTCAAAACATGTATCCTGATATTTACTGTTATTTTGCTGTTCTCTATGAAGATCAGATTTATTTGGAGTTGGGTGCATAGCTAAGGTTCTGATTGCTTAGGAGCATCAGAGGTTCCTTGACTATTTACAAAAGTCTCAGAATGTTTACCTTGGAGAGCGGGGCGGATTTGGTAAAGAGAATGTATCTCAATTTAAATTATTTTCTAGAGACTTTCCTGAACTTTCCCTTTGGACAAGGACCATTTTTTAACCTATTTTTGAACTATAAAAGATTTAACTGGTATTTCATTAGCTATCATTCATAACAATTGACTTTAAATACTAAGTATTCTTTGTGAAGACTAGTTATCCATCTAGTTTCCTGATGGGTCTCAGATTTATAAACTCCAAAAATGTTTCTATATCTGTAGAGAAAAAAAATACATATATACTTTGTTTAGTTACCTAGGAAAGCAATTTCTACCTGTCAATGAGTTTAAAACTTTTACTTCCTGGGGTGGATTTTGGGGGATGGGGATGGATTTTGCTGTTTTCATCTAGAAGCATCATTTTTTTTTTCATAATATGAAAAGATTATGTTTTGTCTTCAAGTACAATATACTACTATACCTATAGGAGAACTTTTTTTTTTTTTTTTAATAGACTTATTCCACAGCTTTGGTGGTCACATCAGAAAACTGGTAAGGGCACCTTGTTGGTTCAGTTGGTTAAGTGTCTGCCTTCAGCATAGGTCATGATCTTGGGGTCCTGGGATGGAGCTTCGCATCAGGCTCCCTGCTCAGTGGGGAGTCTGTTTGCCCTCTCCCTTTGCCCCTCCCCTCTGATCATGCTCTCTCTTGCTGTTTCTCAAATTAAATAAATAAAATCTTAAAAAAAGAAAACTGCTAATATCATATATGCAAGTGAAGATGACTTTTCATTTACTCATTATTAAAAAAACAAAGCTTGTTGGGCACTGGGTAGTTCAGTTAGTTAAGCGTCTGCCTTCACCTCAGGTCATGAACTCAGGGTCCTGGGATTGAGCCCTGTGTCAAGCTCCCTGCTCAGCGGGGAGTCTCTTTCTCCCTCTCCGCCTGCATGTACTCTCTCTCTCTCTCTCTATCAAATAAATAAATAAAACCAAGCTTGTCATAGAGCACCCATAGATTTGTATTTATTTGGAGAAAATAAGTCATCTTAAGTGGAAAATAACTAATATATACAGAATCTCTCTTTGTTGTGATTTTCTGTTCTCAGTTTGGGCAATCTGGGGAATTTTAGCAGGTCTCTGAGCAAGAAGGGCTGTACGTAGAGTTGAGTTTTGAGGGACACCATTTTTACTGATAATTAATAATAAATTTTAAAAAAATATTCCAGCTTTCACTACCTTCTTTTCTTTAATTTAAATCCAATTAGGCAACATATAGTACATCATTTGTTTCAGATGTAGAGTTCAATAATTCATCAGTTGCATATAACATCCAGTGTTATCACATCACATGCCCTCCTTAATGCCCATCACCCAATTACCTCATTGCCCCCCACCCACCCCTCGAGCAATCCTCAGTTTGTTTCCTATGGCCAAGAGTCTCTCATGGTTTTTCTCTTTCTCTGATGACTTCCCATTCAGTTTTACCTCCCTTGCCCTATGATCCTCTGCACTGTTTCTTATATTACACATATGAATAAAACCGTATGATAATTGTCTTTCTCTGATTGACTTATTTTGCTCAGCATAATACCCTCCAGTTCCATCCATGTTGATGTAAATGGTAAATATTCATCATTTCTGATGGCTGAGTATAATTCCATTGTGTATATATATATCACATCTTCTTTATCCATTCCTCTGTCAATGGACATCTCAGCCCTTTCCACAGTTTGGCTATTGTGGACATTGCTGCTATGAACACTGGGGTACAGGTGCCTCTTCATTTCACCACATCTGTATCTTTTGGGTAAATACCTGATGGTGCAATTGCTGGGTCATGGAGTACCTCTCTTTTCAACTTCTTGAGGAACCTCCATACTGTTTTCCAGAGTGCTGTACCAGCTTGCATTCCCACCAACAGTGTAGGAGGGTTCCCACTTCTCAGTATCCTCGCAAATATCTGTTGTTTCCTGACTTGTTAATTTTGGTCATTCTGACTGGGGTGAGGTGGTATCTCATTGTTGTTCTGATTTCTATTTCCCTGATGCCAAGAGATGTGGAGTATTTTCTCATGTGTCTCTTGGCCATTTGTATGTCTTCTTTGGAGAAATGTGTGTTCATGTCTTTTCCCCGTTTCTTGACTGGATTATTTGTTTTTGATAAGTTCTTTATAGATCTTAGATCCTAGCCCTTTATCTGATATGTCATTTGCAATTATCTTCTCCCATCCTGTAGGTTGCCTTTTAATTTTGCTGTGGAGAAGCTTTTTATCTTGATGAACTCCCAATATTTTATTTTTGCCTTTGTTTCCCTTGCCTTTAGAGATGTGTATCAATTGAGAGGATCATATGGTTCTTGTCCTTTTTTTAAAATTAATGTGATGTATCATAATTGATTTGCAAATGTTGAGCTACCCTTGCAGCTCAGAAATAGATCCCACTTGGTAGTGGTGAATAATCCTTTTAATATACTGTTGGATCCCATTGACTAGTATCTTGCTGAGAATGTTGGCATCCATGTTCATCAGGGATATTGGTCTGTAATTCTCCTTTTTGGTACGGTCTTTGTCTGGTTTTGGGATCAAGGTAATGCTGGCCTCATAGAACAAGTTTGGAAGTTTTCCTTCCCTTTCTATTTTTTTGAAACAGCTTCAAAAGAATAGGTATTATTAGTTCTTTAAACATTTGGTAGAATTCCCCTGGGAAGCCATCCAGCCCTGGACTCTTGTTTGTTGGGAGATTTTTGATTACTGCTTCAATTTCCTTGATGGTTATGGTCTGTTCAGGTTTTCTATTTCTTCCTATTCAGTTTTGGTAGTTTATACATTTGTAGGAATGCATCCATTCCTTCCAGGATGTCCTAATTTGTTGGCATATTGTTGTTCATACTATGTTCTTAAAATGGTATTTCCTTGGTGTTGGTCATGATTTCCCCTCTTTCATTCATGATTTTATTAATTTAGGTCCTTTCTCTTTTCTTTTTGATAAGTCTGGCTAGGGGTTTATCAATCTTATTAATTCTTTCAAAGAACAACCTCCTAGTTTCATTGATCTGTTCTATTCTTTTGGTTACTGTTTCATTAATTTCTGCTCTAATCTTTATTATTTCGCTTCTCCTGCCTGGCTTAGGCTTTATTTGCTGCTCTCTCTCCAGCTCCTTTGGTGTAAGATTAGCTTGTGTATTTCAGATTTTTCTAATTTTTTGAGAAAGACTTTTATTGCTATGTACTTCCCTCTTAGGACCGCCTTTGCTGCATCCCAAAAGTTTTGAACAGTTGTGTTTTCATTTTCATTTGTTTCCATGAATGTTTTTTAAATTCTTCTTTAATTTCCTGGTTGACCCATTCATTCTTTAGTAGGATGCCCTTTAACCTCCAAGTATTTGAGTTCCTTCCAAATTTCCTCTTTTGATTAAGTTCAAGTTTCAAAGCATTGTGGAGTGAAAATATACAGAGAATAATCCCAATCTTTTGGTACCAGTTGAGACCTGATTTTTGACCCCCGTATGTTATCTATTCTAGAGAATGTTCCATGTGCACTTGAGAAGAATGTGTATTCTGTTGCTTTAGGATGGAATGTTCTGTATATATCTATGAAGTCCATTGGGTCCAGTGTGTCATTTAAAGCCCTTGTTTCCTTGTTGATCTTCTGCTTAGATGATCTGTCCATTGCTGTGAGTGGGGGTTTAAGTCCCCTACTATTACTGTATTATTATCAATGTGTTTCTTTAATTTTGTTATTAATTGGTTTATATATTTGGCTGCTCCCAAGTTAGGAGCATAAATATTTATAATTTTTACATCTTCTTGATGGATAGACCCTTTAAGTATGATATAGTGTCCCTCTTCATCCCTTACTACAGTCTTTGATTTAAAATCTAATTTCTCTTATATAAGGATGGCTACCCAAGCTTTCTTTTGATGTCCATTAGCTTGAGCAATGGTTTTCCACCCACTCAGTTTCAATTGGAGGTGACTTTGGCTCTAAAATGAGTCACTTGTAGGCAGCATATGGATGGGTCTTGCTTTTTTTATCCAATCTAATACCTTGTGTCTTTTGATTAGAGCATTCAGCTCATTTACATTCTGAGTAACTATTGAAAGATATGAATTTAGTGCCATTATATTACCTGTAAAGTCCCTGTTTCTGTGGATTGTCTCTGTTTTTTTTCTGATCTCTCTTACTTTTGGGTTCTCCCTTTGCTTAGAGGACCCCCTTTCATATTTCTTGCAGGACTGGTTTAGTGATCACAGATCCTTCTAGGTTCTGTCCTGGAAGCTCTTTATCTCTCCTTCCATTCGGAATGACAGCCTTGCTGGATAAAGTGATCTTGGCTGAATCTTTTCCTCATTTTGCACCATGAATATATCATGCCAGCCCTTTCTGGCCTTCCAGGTCTCTGTGGATAGGTCTGCTAACAGTCTAATGTTCCTACTGTTGTATGTTAAAGACCTCATGTCTCAAGCTGCTTTCAGGATTTTCTTTTTATTTGAAATTTTCAGACTTCACTATTATATGTCAGGGTATTGATCTACTTTTATTGATTTTGAGGGGGGGTTTCTCTGGACCTCCTGGACTTGAATGTCTGTTTCCTTCCCCAGATTAGGGAAGTTCTCAGCTATGATTTGCTCAAATATATCTTCTGTCCTTCTCTTTTTTCTTCCTTTTGGACCCCAATAATTCCAATATTGTTTTTGCTTTATGGTATCACTGATTTCTTGAAGCCTCCCCTCATGGTCCATTAGCTGTTTTTCTCTCTTTTTCTCAGCTTCCTTCCTTTTCATCATTTCATCTTCTATGTCACTGACTCTCTCTTCTGCCCCATTTACCCTAGCTTTTAGAGCATCCATTTTAGACTGCATCTCAGTTAAAGCATTTTAATTTTGGCCTGACCAGATTTTAGTTCTGCACTAAGAGATTCTCTAGTGTCTTTTATGCTTTTTTCAAGCCCAGCTAGTAACTTTATAATCATTATTCTGAATTCAATTTCTGACATTTTACTTATATCCATAATGATTAGATCTATGGCAGAGAGTATTACCTCTGGTTCTTTCTTTTGCTGTGACTTTCTCCTTCTAGTGATTTTGTCCAGATAATAGGTGAAGGAGAAAACAGAATCAAAAATATTAACCACAACCTCAGTGAAATACACACTAGACAAATCTGAAGAGGCCAGAAACCAAAAAAGAGAAGGGAAAAAAAAAAGAGAGAGAGAATATAATCTCACAGGTGGACAAAACAGGGTGAACCACTTGGTCCTGGGTGTATTATGGTCAGTTTGTTAGAAGACAATAAATCCCAAAATTGTAAAGAAAGAAAAACATATATACATATAAATGAATATATCTATAAAATGTAAGTGTAAAAATGAAAATTTAAAAAAAGACAAAGTTGATCAAATAAGAAGCTAGTCAAAAAGGGAAAAAAAAGGAAAAAGAAAAAGGAAATTTTAAACTGAAAGACTAAAGACTCATGAGAAAAAAACCCCAAACTCTATATACTATTTTCCCCCAGCATAAGAATTTTTCAGTTCTGAGTGACCAATAAACTTGGTATTCGACTAAGGTTCCTGCTGGTCTTCTGGGGGAGGGGCCTGTTGCCCTGATTCTCAGGTGTCTTTGTCTGGGTAGAGTTGCACCACCCCTTGCCAGGGGGCCAGGCTCAGTGTAAGCTGCTTCAGGTTGCTCTGTGTGGCATTTGTTCCCTGAAGTCTTTTTGAGTTGCTTGCAAGAAGTGGTTGATTTTCTATTTGTAGAATTACAGCAATTATTTTCTTAGATCTCAGGTTGAATTCATAGATGTTCAGAATGATTTGATAGATACCTAGCTGAATTCAGGGGCCAATTGAAACAAGGGTCCCCTACTCTTCTGCCATCATCCCTCCTCCCTCCAGCCCAGCTTTCATTACATTCTTAACTCAAAACATTATTTTTGTTTTAACAGAAGTGTCACTTAACATACAATTAAGTATAAAAAAAAATCTACAAAACATGCAATTAACTATAATCTCTGAAAGGAACTAAAATCAGTCCTCAAATGTTCGTAAAATTTGCTTCTCAAAAATATAAATTTTACAACAGCCAAGCCACTGTTTAAATCAAGGTAGCTAGCTGCCACATAAATCAAACTCTAAAACCTTAGTGGCTCACCTCTTGTCCTGAGATGATGTCTGATATGAGCAGCAGGTCCTCCTCCTTCTTGTAGCCATGCCATCTGAAACCCATGGCCTTCTCAGCTGTAGAGGAGCCTGGTGAATGAAGCACAGCAGCATTTAATTGACTTAACCCAGAAGTGACACACATCCCTTCTGCTCACTCTTCATTGGCCAGAGGTACTCATATTCCTCCAAACTAACTCTAAGGTTGCTGGAAAATACAAAAAGAAAAAAAAAACATGTAATTTTCATGAGGATACCAGTATTAAGAAAGTCTATCCCTTTCTCCACCAAAGCTGTACCATTGATTAGAAAATTTTCATCAAAAAATGATTTGGTACTTAACTTGATAGATGAAACTAAAATATTGTCAATTATTAGGGCAAATAAGAGAGAGATGAAAATACTGAATTCAAATTTTGAAAATATCACAATCAGTAGTTCTATCTTCATCAGCCTAGAAGAGCAACTTGTCAGTACTTTAAGTCAGCACAGGAGTGATTATATAAATACAATTACATTATAAAGCTTAGCTCTTTTAGAACTTGACATGGTACCCAATCAATTCCAGCCATTCTGAAAGAGTAAGATTGGAAAACTAAAAGAAAAGCTTTCAAAAATTTATTTATTTTTCTTTTTTTTCCCCTTAAAATAATTGTGTATTTTTGGGAGGAAAATATTAGGACTATGCAATGGCATTGTAGCTCAGGCCAAGAATAATGATTTACCCAAAGTGGGAATTCCATGATATTTGAAAATTTTAGTTAATTTTAAAGATATTGTAGAGACACTGTCCTCTTTAATTACCTCCAGGTTCTCCAACTACTTTTTATACAGGAGAGATAAGGCAAATAAATATGTAGAAAACTTAGTCTTTTCAAAGGGAGGGAGAAGCTAGCTAACATTTACTGAAGTCTTATATGCTGGGCATAAAACATAAATCTTCTCACATGAACTTCAGAAAAAAAATAGTACTGTTATTATATTTTTTAAATTAATGAGGAAATTGAATCATTTATTTAATAAGTGAAAGAGCTTGAATTTTAATCCCAATTTGTTTTCCAAATACCTGTTCTTTCTTCTATACCTTAAACCAGAAATCTATAAATTTTTTAATAGCACATCCATACTATTTAAAATAAATAATCAAGAATATTCAATATATATGAAGTTCTACATTTGTATATATTTTCTATAGTTCATTATGCACATCATAAAATAAACATAAAAATAAAAATCTTGAATAGGTAAAGAACAAAAAGATAGAAGTAGAGGTTCTAACATTTTCTTTTCTATATGTCAGTAGAATATCTTGTGTAGTTTTCTAAGAAGACATTGTGGGGAAACAGACTCTTTTTTAAAACTTTTATTTTGAAATAATTATAAACTCACAAAAAGTTGCAAAAAAAAATGGTAGAGAAATTCCATGTATCCTTCCTTCTTTTTCAGTGGTAACATCTTTCATAGCAAAATGAAGAAGTGATAGTGACACACTACAATTAACTAGACTAGAGATTTCACTCAGATATCACCCCTCCAAATATGGATTTTTATGAGCAAAATGATCTTGCCATTTAGAAAAATGAGAAAATAATCCATGATACATTTGGAATGTGCTTTTGTAATTCACCAAACTCTTATAATATATAATCAACAAGCAAGTGAAAGTTAATAGCTCTTCCAGAGTGTCAGGACATCAGAGTGTCTAAGAGCACATGCTCAGCTGTAATATGAAAACCAGTGTCCACATTTATTCTGTGCCTCAGTTCATTCCTCTTTATAATGGAGCTAATAATAGTATTGACTTCATAGGATATTAGCTATTAGAAGTAGAATTCTTCAAGTTATAGAGGAAGAGATACTCAGAGAGTTCAGTCCAGTTACCTGAAATCCAATTACTAATTAAATACAAAGCTGGATTTAAATTCAGTGCCTTCCATCTGAGTGCTGATTCTGCCATGGTACGTGTCTTCTTCCCAGGCAAGGAGGAAGGATGGAATAGAAAGTATTACAGCATTAACTCTCATTTTACACTATTCTTAATATTTGTAGACTTTGGTTCACAGTTCATTGCTTACTTTTGTTAATTATCCTATCAAAAGCTTCAAGATATCTCCAAATATTTAAAGATCACTTTTAGCCAATTGTTAATAAAATACATTATTGTACATAGTATCCTACTGGTCTAAAAGTCATACATATTACAAAAGTAATCAGCAAAAACATCTTGATTTCTGAGACTAATTATATCCTGAAAAACTTGATTTTCCCTTTTTTGAATAAAGATTCCAAACTGTAGTTGTCATTTATATTTTCATTTAATTCTTTTTAAAAAATTTAATCTTATAAGGACTTTCTTTATAAGTCTTTAGCAACAGCAGTGAGTTACACATACAAATAAACAAGCAAACAGTTCATTGTTATTTATCTAAGGTGTTGTTTGAGGCTGCTAGGGGAATAGTAGATAGTTCTAAGCTGAAGACAAATTGGTTCCTACAGATCAATATGTAAACCAGAACATTCAGTATCAATTTTTCTTGTACAAACTTACTCAACCCCAAGTTTTAAGAAAACATCCATGTTAAACAAAGACCTGTTCTGTTTAAAGCCACAGTATGAAACTACAGCCAATTTCAGTTCAAAATCACATTGAATGGTTTCTCCAGTCATATGGGAAATTTTTATTTAATTTCCTAACATTTTCTCAAAGTAATCTTCACATGGGTTTTGGTAAATGTAAACATTAACTGTTGCTATTATCCTAGTTTTATTTTAAAAGAATTATATTTACTATACCTACAAATAGTTCACACGAAGCAAGAAACCTAATATTTATATTTTACAGTAAATATTATGAATATCTCTCTCAGGGAAAGAAACTGTTTAGATAATCTGCTTTTCACAGAAAATCTTGCTTCTAAATCTTAGAAACTATAGTTTTTCGTTTTAACTTTTTTTCATTTTAGAGACAGTTTTCACTGTCGAAGTAAAATAGTGCCTTGTAGCTATAGTTAAACTTTTTTTTTCTGCAAAGGGGGAAAATTATGGAAGCTGTAAATAAATAATGATTGCCAAAGATCAGAGGAATTTTACATAAGACCAAAGCAATTTAATCAGATGCTTTGATACAAGTTTGTAAATAATTCAGCGTAATGATAATAATGGTATCTTGAGAATTCCTAGCAACTGAATTGCCCTTGAAGGTATTAGAGGATGATTAGAGATTGAATAGTTTTAAGTCATGAGTTAATTTTTGATTTTCTTTTCCAATGTGGGGATGAAGTGTACTCTTTTAAAGAGTTGCTACCCTATCTCTTTAGTGTAAATAGGAAAAATGTTAATATACTGGTCCTCATGTAGTAGAATCCACTTAGCCTGAGGCAGAATAGCTGGTTATTTCCCTAAGACTCAAGAATTCGAAATCAGGAGGATTTTTAAAAATTTCTACTTCAGGGGTGCCTGGGTGGCTCAGGTGTTGGGCGTCTGCCTTCAGCTCAGGTCATGATCTCAGGGTCCTGGGATCGAGCCCCGCATCGGGCTCTCTGCTCAGCAGGAGGCCTGCTTCTCCCTCTCCCACTCCCCCTGCTTGTGTTCCCTTTCTCGCTGTGTCTCTCTCTGTGAAAGAAATAAATTAAAAAATCTTTAACAAAAAAAAATTTCTACTTCACATACATTGTCTTCTTCATCCAATTTTTCCTCCTCTCCTTAGAAATATGCAGATACATATAACCCAAAAACACCTGATTTCTCAGACTGGAGTAAACCAATCCCTGCTCAGTGGGTTCAGTTTTGCCACTCTTCCAACTAGTTTAATCTCTGGCAGGTTATTTTTTGTCTTTTCCAGGAGCCTAGATTTCCTCATGGGTAAAATAAAGAAATTGGACTCTGTGATCTCAATGATCTCCTCTAGTTCTGAAATGTTCTGAGCGTATTGCTTTCTAAATAATTTCTAAAAGAGAAGGGCCTTCATTACCAGCCTCTTCCTATTTGTCCAGCCAGCCAGAGAATTACTGACAGTTCTGTAGACCCCAGGCTGCTTCATGAAACCATGCTGATTCTTATGTAAATGGAAAATCCTTCTGCGTTCCTTCGCAAAGGAAACATCTTCTCATCCTTCAACACCTCATTCAATTGCCTTCCCTCTGAAAAATCTCCTTATTCCCAGCCTTGCAGAGATTACTACTTCCTCCCGTAAACCAACACTTTTACTGATGTATTTCTCTCTTTTCACACCAATCATTCCAGATGTTCATATTCTTTTAATAACAATGCCCCCAAATAAATTATGATTTCTTTGAAGATAGGAATCGTATTTCGTCTTTGTTTTTCCACAAACGATGGATTATATATTGTGAATACTCAGTAAATTCCTGGTAAATGCAAGACAATTAAGCAAATAGGGCAAGAACATATTAATGTAAAAAAAGACTGGGAACTATAAGATTGAGATAATGCTATCACTTCTATTATTAATTTTGTGTACTTATACAAGTCACTTCAACTTTCTGAGCCCTCCTGTCAAGTATCACAAATAATGCAAACATTGACTATCTTATTGGATTGGTTTCATGATTATGCAGCATAATAATGAAGTTAAATTACCCAAGTAGATATGTTATTAATAAATTATATGTATAAATATATATATACACACGTGTACATATCTAAACTACTTTAAAACTGCAAAACTGTGCAGTTTTGATTTTTTGCAAAGAGACATATAATTGTAAGGGATCATTATTTTATCTGGCCAGACACCACGTCTAATATAATAGTGAAAGTTCCCTGCTCTTGATCTATCAGTTATAGATTTTTCTTAATCGTCAAAAAAGCCTTTTATACATTTTGATGGGAAAATCAGATTCAAAGTTCTGACTCACAGAGGAGTTAATAGTAACTGAAAAGTCATAATAGTTTTCCAAATATCAAGACGTCCTCTAGAATGTACTTTCTAGCTGGGTCAGTTAACATTGTTCTTTTCTCTATTAAGATACCATCTTTTGTACAATATGAAACTGAGCTTTAGAAGCACCTGATTTTACATCACTAAGGAGCCATATGCCAGTGACTTTTCAGTTTGTTCTTTTTTTAACTTTATTTTACATATTTAACTACAAAAATATATTTTCTATGAGAAAGTGATATTTCTCCTTATTGTTATAAAAAGCTGAAGAACGGAAAACTTGAACATGGTTTGTTCAATTGTCTCACACTGGTCAATGGAAGATACACAACTCCTTCTTGTTAACAGCAAGCAACACAGATGATCAGAACACCAGTGCCCAGGAGGTCCAGCCAGAAGATATCTCACCTTAGGGTGCAAGACTCACTATGATGACTACTCATGCAATGTGTTTGAGGCTAAAATAGCACTACTAAAACCCTGCCAATGTGAGCTTCCCAATTTTCATATCAAACTAAAATTAAAACAGTGAATATCAATATGATGAAATGAACCAGGTGATTGTGACACAGGTGATTTTTACTGAGCACCATCTTCAAGGTAATATTAATAATCTAAATAAGAGAAACAACTAGGGAGCTGGCATAAATCCATATTTTCTCACTGGAAGAAAACAAAATATATGCAATCAGAGGTAACACTTTTCTTCACTCAAATGCAAGATATTATATGAATTTTAGAAAAGCTTCATGGATGTGCTCACTTTATATCTGATGAGAAAAACCATTTTCATAATGCTATTCAAAATGAATGTGCAAAAAAAAAATTTCCAGTTACAAAATATGCCTGTATAAATGCAAAAGTATAGATATACAGATAAATAACTATGATTGTAGACGTAAATATAGCTCCGGAAATAAATATGGACATAGACATACATCTAGATATCTATTACTGATATCCAATACATAACTTTAGAAATAGTATTAAACTCCATGCTCCATCTCTTCTAACACTCTACAGAGTTGCAAACAGCATGGGACTTTCCAACAGGGCCTCCGTATTCATCCTCAACCCTCTGTTTTCACTTCAATGGCACTCATCCGTTCCCATATAGACAACACTCTTTATGATACGTTTTGGGTATTCGTTTTCTCTAGTATTGTTAAACTAATGATGGTTTACAACCAAGAACAGTCTCTGCTCTTGACTCTGTCTGAAAGCCCACTCAACCTTTATTTCCTTCTCCTTCAAAACTTTTGTAGGTGATGTAGATTTTCTAAATGCCCAGACTTAACTCCTAAAAATTGCTACTGCCTGGCTGTCTTTCTCACTGCATAAGAAGTATCATATCTGAGAGAAAATCACTTTTTTTATTTCTATTTCACTGAAGTGTTACAAGTTCTAAATTATAACCATAAGATGCTTTAATTTATTTTTCATCATGTTACAGTATCTCAGTGATGGTCTGAGAAAACTCCAGATTACTTATATTTAATATACCTAAGGACATATTCGTGATTGTTCTCATTTAATAATCGAATATTTTCACCAACAGTACCATCTATTCTAAATATTTCAATGGAATAAAAGCAGGAGAGTTATGGTACAGCAAATGCAAAACAGTAAATGGTTAGAGTTACGTATTTAACTTTAAACTCAATGTATTTTTTTTCAGCACATTCATCTTCCAAGTTAGGATTTGCTTAGGTTAAAATTAAGCCTAATTTCTCCCTTGGAAAGGAAAATGACATAATAAAGGACAACTAATGAAATATACTCCACATGTATTTTCAAAGACCTTATTTTTCCCAAAGGATATGTGCATGTACACATGGGGCAACACATTAGCACTAGGAGCAAGTAAGCATATAAATCATACCCACTTCAATTATATATATAATCCACAAATCAAGATCCAGTAGCATTTGGTAGTGGGTCAAATGAGGGTAGTGAGCATTTCATTTCCTCCATTGGTGGTTCCCTCCATGTGGATCAAATTCTCCTCGCTAAATTTTCCAGGTCCTGCTCAATCTCCTCACTTCCAACTCTGCAGAGGAGGATGAGTGACTTCATATGATTGGCTAATTTGGAAGAAGCGACAAGCATGACTAGCCTAGCTGCTTCTTTGCTCTTTACAAGGTGGGTGCGTATTCTCTACTCTTCCATGCCATAAATCATGGGGGCCATCTCTGCTCCTTGGTGGAGAGTTCGCAAAGAACTGGGTAGGTAAGTCTTTCTAGTTCTGGGGTTTAGGAAAACTCAGTTGTTTGTAGATATAACATACCTCTCCCAGGGTCTTACTACTTCCTCTTACCTGCCTTATATAATTTGTCTTAATTTTTTTCCAGGTAGTTCAGGATTCAGATGTGATGATGAAGGGGGATAATTTTTGAATTTCCAGATCCCCCAAATTGAAATGTGTGTTTTATTTATTTTATTTTTTAGGCAGCTTTTTTGCACTAGGACATGAATAAAAAAAAAATCATTGAATGAAAAGACTGGTTTAACTCAAAACTGTATTTATATCTATTTAGATAGCTACTCTAAAGTACAGAATCAGTATATATTCCCTACAAGTGTAACAGGTACAGTCAATGAAAATACTGGGATCTTGAGCCTCTGACTTGTATTCTGCTTCCTTCTTGGCCAAACCCTGGTGTAAGCAAGACACCCTTAATGTCCTCAGTGTGAATAAACTTTAGACAGGCTTCTTCCTAACTGCAGGCTCCAAACTTCCTTTTTCTTAGAGCATTTACTTCAGAAAACTTGTAATTGCGCTTTCTTCCTCTGCGTCTTTGAGATGTGAATCTTCGCACAGGCTCCTACCTGTTTTACAACCCAGAAATGTCTTTCTCAAAGACCTGGAGTCCATCCTCTTGAAATGTAATTATTAAAGGTGTTGAGTTCAGTCTCTCTCCCGTAGTACAACAATCTTGAATCTTGTCTGCTTAACTGGTCCTGTGCAATTTTTCTTTTACAAGTGCCACAGGGAGTATTTTCCCCTCCAAAGAGGCCAGAAGGAGTATGTAGTGGACATTTATAAGTAAATTTCCTTCAGGTTTGCAGATACAGCCTACAAAATTGACATGGCTAAAATCAAATTTTGCCAGAAAGAAGATATTGTTAATTACCACCCTTCCAGTATAAGACCAGTACACTCTGACAAGACTAGGCAAATCCAGGAGCTCTGTTGGCATCAAGAATCTGGAAATTGTTAAGCTGAACTCATTTTGTGTAACCATTAAAAGATATTGTAAGAAACTTGATTTTTCTTCTGCTTAGGAGAAAAATAGCTCTCAGAATATGGAGGAAAAATGCAGTGATCAACACTCAGTGATTTATATCTAAACTTAAATCTCCTTCATGTATATGGTAGAATAGATTAGTTGTCCAATTCTTCACTTCCTCCCAGTAGTAGGATTAAACATCCATTCATTCTGCTGTTTAACTGTAAAGGAACCTGCCATTGTTGGCAGAATATCCATCCCAGCCCCTTGACTTTGAGCGCAGTCATGTGACATCTTTATCCAATGGATTTAAGAAATGTGAAGCGAATAGAGGCTTGAAATATGCTTGTGCAGTTAGGCTTGTTCTCTCTCACCTCTGCCACTGTCATTAGAGGAATACCCTTCAGGTAGACAACTGGTACAAAGGCAATGAGAAGCACCTGGAACAGAGCCACTTACTCATGCCCATTAATCAGCAGTGAAAAGAACAGCTTGTCAGTTGAGCTCAGCCCACATCGGTTAGCCCAAGCTGGCACAAATATTAATGACAATTAATAAGCCCTATAGATTTGGGGGTTAATCATTATATACTCAGCATAATTATAACAATAATTTACTAACAAAATGTACTTCAGAGATCACTGTTATAATAACTGAATAGCCTTCAGATCTTTTCCAAGAGGACTATGGTTCATTCTGGAGCTGACACATTTGTGCTGGGCCACCATATTTTACAGCAAAATGGAGGTGTTTCATGTGGTCTATCTTTTCCAACATGATGTATAAAACAAATACACTAATTCCGGTCAGATACTTTGAAAGGTCATAGACAATAAGAGATTTAGAGAAAAAGAGTGAACCTAATAACAGCTTCTAGTGACACTGGAAAGCAAGAAGTGAACAGAATAGTGTAAAAGCACCATGTGGGGAGGAAGAAATCATGCTTTCTGTGTTGATGTTGCTACGACAGTGGAACCCTGAATGACTACCTCTGTCGACCACTTTGAGTTCTACCACCTTTTGTAATTCATTCATAGAGAACTACAAATGAAGAATTAACTATTTTCTCACATTTTGTCTCACATATATAAAAATATATGTGTGTGTATATATCTGGAGCAATATTGACATATATATGTATATTATATATATATATATATATATATACATATAAAGAGAGACAGACAGACATATAGAGATATATTCATGATGCTACAGAAGGGGTCTTAAGACAAGATGGCAGAGTAGACAAGAAAGGTGAAATGGGAGTCTATAAAACTTAAATTATATTTTTGGTTCCATCAGAGATCAGGTCTCTGATCTTTGAAACATGTGAATTTCATGTTAATCTATTTACTCTTCTATAAAAATGACAATAATCAGGACTGCTTAGACTATCACATTGTCTGCCTTGAAAGTAATTGAAGCAACATTTGTTAATGTGCTTTGTAAATCGAAGGCAGTAAGTTAGGGTAATTGTTTTTAATAATGGAATGCAATATAGCTCAGATATGAAGTACCACTGGCAAATTTTTTTATGTCATTCTATATTCAAGGGCAAAAAATAAACCTTACAAGAAATAGCTTGTTACTAAGAGAAGAGTCTTCCCTTCTTATAGATTTCTCTAAAGGATAGTACTCACAGTAAACATAACATAATATTGGATTTAAGTCTTACTTTCTTGAAATTATAGCCACATTCAGTTAGGCTAAAAAAATCCAAGAGAGAATAAGTACTAGAGGCTCCACAAACAGGACTAATACACATTATGAGATTTTTTTCCTCAATTTAATCAGAATTTTACAGATTGCACTCTAAAACCCACCGTCTTATTTTCCAATCAGAGCTACTGGATATAAATATTTGCAAATTCTTTGATTAGAAATAATTCTGTGTTCATGGAGAAGCTTATAATCACTATCCAATTTGCAAAAGACCAATGAATTCAAGTTATAAGCAAGGACTGTTTCACTGAGATGCTGCAGGTAAATTGGTCTGTTCTCTATCTTACTTTTTCATTTTTGTTTAGAGTTCAGAAATATTTCAAAGTTAAACTTTTAAAAATAAATCTTTATTGAATGCAATATTAATTCTTTTTCTTTGCCAATTTATAGGGAACATATGGTTATGTAAACATCTCCTCTGGAAATACATTTCAACATAATCTTACATGAGTTACAAGAGATTTAGATGGTCACATAAACCTGTGATGCAGCCACAGATTTCAGAGAGAAACATGATTTCCTAGGTGGTTATTTTCAATATGACATATTTTATATACATAAGTGAACAAATCCAACTTGTTTCCAGGAATCTATTAAGAATTATCCTGTGATATGTTTTAAAGTTTTAAACTAAGTTCACGATGTGTTTAATATTTGGAATGGAGGATACAGGAGATTAATTATAGCACCAAACTCCAAATTCTTGAATGGAGATCTTTGGGAACTTGGTCTTAACACTTGTTATGATTTGCTAATACTTTAACAAACCTGTTTTTTATTTTTTTAATAGAAAAAGCAATAAACTTCAACTCTTTAAAACTTTATTTTACCTGTATTGAGGATTTACTAGATAGTTTGATTTTTTTTCACTGCTTATTAACATGTCCTCTAGAGGAAAGAAAGGAGAACTTCAAGTCATTCAAATTTGATATGAAAATTATCTGCCTGAAGTATTTCTTGCTCAATGGTATTCCTGTTATTTTGGCTGATTTGGCTGACTTTCTCAATATTCTTCATGAGTTCCTTCAAAATCTACCTGCTCAGCCAAAGGAAACAGCCTTTAGGATAGAAAAATATTTTTTAATCAAACCTTTAGAATTAGTTAGCTTCTTTTCTTTATCAGAGAAAAAATTACCAATACCTTCAGGATAACTAAAAGTTCAGTTAAAAAAAAATACCAATACCTTCAGGACCCAGTTTGGGGTCCATTCATCATTTTGTAACTTAAATACCTTCCTTAGTACAAGAGATGTCCTTATGAGATCATGGGACTGCCCAAAAGAGGACACACTAAAGGTTTGCCATTGATACAATGCCTACTTCAAGTTGGTTCTCTTTGACCAGTTCAAGCTTCAAACAGTTCTCTTTGAAATAGCTACAATATCATATCCATGTGACTCCTAAATATACATTTTTGTGATCAATACAAAATTAAGCAAAAAGAGAAAAGCCTCTCACTTCTGGGGGTGGGCAGATGGTAGGAATAGCAAGGCAGATAAGAGAGAGACAGAGACAGAAAGATGGGGCTATAGAGACATCATGGAAAGAAAATGGCAGATGCCAGGTGTGTGTGTGTGTGTGTGTGTGTGTTTTTCCACCGCACACACCGGGAACCAAGATCGGGTTACATACTAGTTGGGGTTTAGAACCACCAAGATATATCCAAGCCAGGAAACTTGTTCTCCTACATTAGGAGCCTTGGGAGATTATCTCTTAGGCCCAAGGCAAAGCCTCCTCTGAGAAAACCTGGCAAGTAGCCTGGGTGGCCGAGGGAGGACTTTTTGTGTAGTTATACTGAGATACCCTTAGTTGCGGGTATGGAATGGACCTAGATGAAGCTAAGTTGGGTTTGGAGATGGCCCAGGAAGTATTTTATGTGATTTAAGGATTCTTTTCTGATGGCAGGACACAACATCAGATAGATGAAAGGCAGAATTCTTTGTTACTTGTAGTTCCAAATGAGAGAAGGCAGGACCATCTAGGGAATTCTATCTGGGCACAGGCTAACAGCAAGCTAGAGCCATATAGGGCAGCTTACATAGGGCAAAAGGGGTAAGGTTAGCGAGGTTTCATGGGATTTCTGTAGATTGGATAATTTAAATAAATTTGGGGTCTTTGAGATTTAGGGACTATTTTTAATTGTTTGATGTCTGGCCCTAGAGAAGTCTGTGAGGGTACACAGTGGCCCAGACTTTGAGAGTCAGGTGAAGGAAGTGGTTGGGTATGGACTTAATCAGCTGCTCAAGAAGGGGAACTAACTGATCTTTAGCCAGTCCCTCAAAACTGGGTCATGATAGCATTTTGAAATGAGCAAACAAAAAAGCTATATCGTAATTGACCCCCTGGATGTTTTGGCATCAGTTTTGGGTTTAATTGTTTGGAGTATTTGCATGGCTCAAATAGTAGAGGAGATTAATTTTAGAGAGTAGGGCATAAATTGCCCTAAAAGGCAGAGAGAAACATTTTTATTATGAAAGTAAAAAGGAGGAAAACAAGTATAGGGAATCCTTGTAGGCTGGCCCCATAACCACATTCCCCACTTATATGACATTAGCCAAGAAAACAAATTTGAAAATTCTCAGGGTCTCTAACAATATCATAGTGGAATTGTAAAGTGTGTTAAAAGTATGAGTTATATTTTTTATGACAATAACCTGGTGTACTCCTTGAGTCAAGATGGCAGATCTAGTGATTACATTGTTGCAGGGGATGAACTAAAAGTTCAGTAATGTATACGTAAAGATTAGTGGTTTTTGTTTCTAACTAAGGGGAAGAAATGGTTATGGTGGTCATGGTCAGAGACACAAGGCAGGGGTATAGTGACAAGTTAAATGAGGAGAGTAGAACAAAGCACTATAAAGTGGAAGATATTATCTTTAAGGGGCTGAGGGTTCTATCAATATGAGGCAGTTGCTTTCTGGGAAAAACAATTATCTCCATTAATTTTTAGTATGGCACAGATAGTAGTACCCTCTGCAAGATTTCCCTTTAGGCATGAGTGTGTAGAGGTGTCTGTTTTGGCGAAGAGCAAGGAGGATAACAGGAGCATAGATTAAGCAAGCAGCAAGCCCAGGATGTATGATAGAATCCCTAATATCAAAGGAAGAAAAGCAAAAGCAATAGATGTCTTATGTCCAACTTGTCAGTGCATTAGAAGAGAGCCCATTCACCTTGTCAGGGTGTAGGTCTCATTGTCAGGGTGAACTTATCTCTGATGCAGGGGGTGAAGTCATCTAAGGTCTTGGGCTGGGATGATGTTGTCTGGGCTGTGGGACTAAGGTATTTATTCTTCCCAAATAGATATCCACTTGAGTTGATGTGGGTCATGTTTTAGTGGCTCTATCATATTATAATGAGGTAGAGACTTTGTACAATTTAGAGGTAACATTTTCCTGGCAGTTTGCTTAAAATTATCTTTTAAGTGAAGGGGCTTTGTATATGCAAAGCTGACAGAAGTGATGCTTCATCAGTGATACTGCCATAATTGGATCAAATCACCAAAACCCAGCTGGTACAACACAAAAGTGTTGAGCACTTTTTCATGTGTCTGTTGGCCATTTGTGTGTGTTCTTTGGAGAAATGTCTGTTCATGTGTCCTGCCCATTTCTTGATTGGATTTTTGTTTTGTTTTGTTTTTTGGGTGTTTGATAAGTTCTTTATAGATTTTGGATACTAGGCCCTTATCTGGTAAGACATTTGCAAACATCTCAGAGGAAGATATTATTAAAGGGCTTCAAATAGAAATCATCTTCATACTCATGGAGGTGAGATATATCCTCCTTTAAATATAATTTTTTTTAAATTAGTATATGGTGTGAGTCAGCTAAGGAGCCTTAAATTAGGGAAGATTGAGGCCTCAGGCAAGATAAACACCCAGTTTGGGGTCCATTCATCATTTTGTAACTTAAATAGGAGTTTTTTGAGGAACTCATTAGGCTCCCAAACTGGCTACCTAGGATCTATCAGAGACCTGGAAGTTCTACTGAATGACTTTTCCAGGACCCCAGGATTATGTTTTCTGAGAAGCAAAATGTGTGCCTTGATTAGTATCAGCAGTGTCTCAGACCCCAAAAGAAATAAGGAGTGTTCTGATATGGCCTTATATTCTTGCCTTTGTATATCATGTGTGATCTTGATTTGCATTTTGGGTATCTATGGGACAAGAGATTCCCAGAGTTCTTTATCTTGAAGGGGACAGCTGTTCGGCATTGGCCCAAGGATTTTCATAAATGTGTAGATGGAACCATTTGTTGGCAAGGGCATCCAATGCTAAGATGATTGTCAAAAATTTCACCAGTATTCAATAAATACCTTAGTCCCACAGCCCAGACAAAATTTCATTTTGTGTCCCATTTTTTATCAGGGACATCTTGGTTAAAGAATGGAAAGCAGTAACATTCCAGTGAGCTCCATCATTTTGAAGGTAGCAACACTACCCATATATCTACACAATCCATGAACTCCATTGCTATTCACTCAGTTGATCGTAAGGGGCTCCCCAAGGTAGCTAAGGTATCCAGGAGAAAACTGGCCTCCTCCAGCATGCTGGCATATGACAAGAGAATGAAGACAGGGGAAGTCATTCCCTCCCCTCTAGGTAGAATATGCCAGAAGGCCCATGTTTGGCTCCATCTTCCATCAATGTGTCTTCCATAGCTGTGCTGAACTTGTGAGAGTGTTGCTTTCATGACTCAAGTCATAATGGGCAAGTAGGTATGGACAATTAGAGATTCATTGTCTGTGAGAACCTCTATTTCCAAGAGACCCCAGCATGTGGCCAGTTATTGCTGTTCTAAAGCGTATAGTACAGGGCTGAGTAAGACAGTTCCTTGCATCAAAACCCATGGGCAATGGATGGCCATTATAAGTGGTCCAGAGACTCTGGGAGGCATATAAGGAGGTTGCTAAAACTTCTGCTGTGAAGGAGTCTGTGAGGGTACTGACAAGGGTCTCTTGATTTTAATTTGTACAGATTTCAGAGCCTTTTGTTGCAGGGGGCCCCATTTAAGGTAGGCTATTTCTAAGTAATAGGATCAGTGAGATTGAGTAAAATTTGTAAGTAAAGAATATGTTGCCTTCAGAATCCAAAAAGCACTAAAAGATGTCAGACTTGCATGTCCTTAATGCGTGTATCAAATTAATCTCCTCAAGAAGAATGTCATCAGTGTAATGTCATGCCTGTGCTCCTGGAGAAAGATGGATGCAGTACAGTTACTACCTTACCTTGTGTGCAAAGACTATGCAATGGTAAAGATGTTAAGGTATTCCCATGGGCATCCTGGAAAAGGTGGACTGTGTCACTTTGGACTTGAAAGCAAACGCAGCAGAGAAGATGTTGAATAGGGACTGAATAAATCACACGAGTCAAATACTTAATAGCAAAATATATAGCAAATACATAATAGCAAAACATTTTCTAGTTTCTGACTGGATGGAGCTAGTAATTTTAATAATATCAAGTATTCAATATAGAGAGCTTAATGGATAGGCCACATTGGTAAGATTGCAGTAGTGGGCAATGAGGCACCATTTATTCTTTTCAGGTTTGCAAAGAAGTGAAATTGGGCTGTCAATTGGAGAACAAGTGGGGGTAGTCACCTACTCATTAATTAGGTTTTATATAGTAAGTTTCAATCCTTAAAGATCCCGTTCAACCTGCATGGGACCATATCAACTATTTTAACTTGGGGTCTGTGTTTTCACGTTTTGTCAAGCCAATTTGTAAATACCAAACTCTTAACTTTAACTTATTATTTATTGTGTCAAAGCATCTATCTGACTCTGGCATATTTTAGGGCAATGCTATGGGAAATTTAGGCAAGGCTATAAAGTGAGGCACACCTACTTTTCCTCTATTCTATATTTAGGTATTTTCCTAAGATTGGAGGTGGTACCTTGTTTAAATTTAGTGAGATCTCGGGTATAAACTGTAATGTGAGACCAAGTATTGGTTACATTCAGGACGCTTTCGCCAATTAGTGCATTTTAGCATATGTTAATATTAATTTAGAACCTGCATTGTAAAGGCACAAAAGGCAGTCAGCACCTTTTGTATCTTTTTTGTTATATAAATTCTTTGAGTAAATTATGAAACTTTGTTTCAACACAATTGAACTTGTGTGTGTATTATTATTATTACTACTACTACTACTACTACTTAATTTCCTCTCCCCAATCCAGATCTCTCTCTTCCATTCATTCCTCCTCCCACTCCCCTCCACAGATAGTTCAGGGGAATTTCTCTGCACCCGGATCTTATTGATAAATTCCTTCCTCTAGAGACTTTTAAATTGGTATTGTCAGGGTTAAGGACGTTCCCCATGGCAATGGTCATATGGTTTAAGGATGCCCAGCAAGTTAGGTTTGCATTAGCCTTTTACTGTGCCACAAGGATCCTGCAGACACTTCCTCTGCATTTCCTCAGATTAGGTTTTTGTTGCGATGGGGCCATAAGTAACAGAGTAATATAGTAGAAAAGTGTTGGGCCCATAGCCCAGAGATTGTGGAATTAGAACTACCCTCTGCTATGATTATGCCTCTCCTCCTGCCCCCACCTGCCTGCCTTTTCCCTGTTTTTCATTTCCAGCCTCCTAAAGCTTGGTTTTCAGTTTCTGTCTCTCTCCAGTGACTCATACTGTGGACTTTCTAAGCATTACGGAGTAAGAGTGGAGAAGCCCCAGTGGTCTGCCCCACAGGCAACCATCTCTCATTCCAAGGCTCCCCAGGGTACCTCTGAGTGATTGGAGCTGGCACTTAAAGAGCTCTAGTAGCCAGTCCTTGGAGCCCAGTTAGTCCCTAGTGCAAAGTGAGAGTCTATTCACACATTCATACATGGCAGCAATTCATAAGGCCTGAACATCCTGGCTGGGGATCTTGTATTACTTACGCAATTGGGTAACTTCAGTATGTTTAGGGGTGATGGATAATGAAGGGATGAGATAGTCTCTTGCCCCACAGGCTCCCTTTGGATTAAATACCAAGCTACCAGTCTCAGTCTCCAAGAGTGTGACCTATGGTACCCTGAGGGTCTGGGGAGCATGAAGTTTGCTAATGACAGCAGCAAGGTATGCAGCACCAATGAAGACAGGTAGGTTGCTATCCCCATCTGAGCAAAGACCAAGGTACCATTTCTCTAACTGTGGGGGACCCAAACATGTTCCACCACAGGATTACCCTAAGCACTTCGACAAACCAGGCTTCTGTGCCAAAGGATAATAAGGCAACACAATGCTGATGAAGTGATGGCCCCTGCAAGAGGCCTCTGCCAAACATAGATGGTAACTGGAAGCACACCACAACACTAGACCCCAGAAAGTGTGACTCAAGTTGCCTATCACTCCTAGTACCATAAATCAGGCTCCCACCTGGCCTCACATCTCATTTCCAGAGTGTAGCCACTGAGTCCTGATCACTTCGAATATTCCGCTAAGGAAGCTTGGATAAGGAGAGCCATGGCAACCATAGGCAGACATCAGCTAAAAGGCAGGCTCACCAACAGATGGCAGTTCTGTCCCAGGCTACTCTCTTGGTGGTTTGAACCAATTAGTAAGCCAAGAGCAGTCCCCCCTGAAGCTACCCAAGAGTCAGTGGTTATGGTCATGCCATCCTGCTCACAGAGTCAATTGTTTTATAAGATTTACAGATAATGTTGTGGGACACAATATGACACTGAGATTGATGAGAGGCAGAGCTCTTTGTTGTAGCTCCAAACTAGACAATGCTGCCCCTTAGGGCCACATAGGAGGTTGTACCCAGAGGCAGGGTATCAGCAAGCTGGAGCTGAAGGGGGCAGTTTATGTATGTCAAGTAAAGTGAGGTTAGCATCAGGGCTCCCTGTGGATTGACTAATTTGAATAACTTTGCAAGCTGTAGGGCACAGGGACTGTCCCTGGTTGTCTGATTCCTGGCCCTGGGGCAATCAGGGCAGGGTACAGTGGCCAGGAGTGTGTGTCTGATAAGGGAAATAGTTGAGATGTAGCTTTAGCTTCTCAAGAAAGGAAATTGATCAGCCTCTTGCCAGACCCCCACAATTGGTCAAGGCAATGTTAAAAATACATAAACAAGAGCACTGTATTTCAGAGGGCTGCTCTAGAGGGCCAGGGTGACCCCAGCTGCAGTGGTAGACACACTAGGCCAGGCAAACAGAAGTCACAGCCGGACCCCAGGCAGGTCTTCAGCCCCAGAGAAACTGGCTCAACATTGGTAATTTTTGGCTTACTTCATGTTCAAATGCCAGCAGAGCAGATAGCAACTGGGCTGGCGTTGCTATAGTCATGAAAGTGAGAGGAGCCACACTGCATTGTGTGGGTCCAAGACCCTCTCTCCACTATGCCAGATGATTACATAGACTCTATCTCCATCCCTGCCAGCCCCCAACACTCTTCCCAACTGAGTATCTGAGAGATACGGGGAGAGAGATGAAAAATCAAAGGAATGATAATTTCACATTTAAAAAACTCAAAGGAATAACAAAGTTACATACAAATCATTGAAATCATTGGATTGGATTATTGGAATTTACTGGTTAGGACTGAAAATGTAAATTTTTCTTTTTTTCTGTCCTGGTAAATTTTAGCCAACCCAAACAGAATGGATAAGCAGGCTGGTATTTGTCTGCAGACAGCCAGGTCACATTCAGTCTCTGACTTGATCTATATTCGTGAAGTTTATTGTTTTCCAATTTCCTTTAGTCAGTCTCCAGTACTTCCTAGACTCAGGGGGTACATAAGCACCCCCTTGCTCCTTCTTTAGGATCAAGGCACACTCACTTCCTTCAGCCTAGATTCTCTGGGTCTCACACAGCATTGATAAATAACTTGCAAATACTTTATTTGCATCACATTGCAAACTACCTAGACTATCAGATCTTCCCCTCTGTACTAGGTGATATATCTCATCCTGTTAAAAATATCATCCCTTGAACCCCCCCAACTCCCTATAGTTAACATTTGTGTTTCTCTGTTCATCCTTAGAGTTAAATTTCATGAACGTGGTCTCAATATTCATTTCTAGGTCTCTGTTTCTGTTTATTTTAAAATATATAATAAAGTATGTAAACAAAAAAGGATATATAAATATACATATGGTTTATAGAAGAAAATAAAATGAATTCAATGTATCCATTGCTTCACCTAAGAAGTGGAATATCTTTTTATCTAGTATCTTTGAAACCCCCCATATATAAAAACATCCTCCTCTGTTTCTCAAATATACTTTTAAACTTTCTGCTGATATTAATTTTAGTGCACATGCATGCTGATGCAATAAATTGTTTGGTAATTCATATTTTTATTTTATATAAATAAAATCATGCTATATATATTCTTCCACAACTTGTGTTTGTTATCTAATATTATATCTTTAAACTTCATGCATGTCAGTACTGGTATTGGTAACTTGTTATATTTTACTATTGTAAACCCTTCCATCATTTGACAAAAATGTAAGTTATATTTCTATTCTGCTATTTATAAATAGAAGGGTTATTTTAATTTTTCTTATTTGAATAAGATTGTTATAATAATTAGGATTAAGTTCTGCTGAAAGTGACAGAAAATGTGAAGTAAATGTATCTAAGCAAAACAGAATTTTTGTCACTTCCCCATAGGCTCCAGTAGGTCATGCAGGGACGATATTGTGCTCCACTTTGTCAAGAAACTGGACTCCCTTTGCCTTCATGATTCATCGTATTTGATCTCGAGTCCCAATTTCACCTCCTTATTCACATTTGCCAGTGTAGTTTCAACCATCATGGTGGCAGTCTAGACAGAAGGAAGCAGGAAAGGGAAAGAGTTGGCACACATCATCTTTTTAAAGAATATTGGCTGGAAGGTGGACTCACCACCTCTGCTCAAAATCTGTTGGATAGAACCAAATCTCTGCACTCTTAGCTGTGGTCTTAGTTCTGGTTGACTATGGACACAGCTAATATTGAGGGGTTTTAGTATTAAAAAAGTATAAAAATGGATATTAGGAACAACTAAAAAGTCTCTTCTAAAGCCACTATGGATATTCTTGTGTATGATTCCTGGTGCACTTGTGCAGGGAATGCTGGCCAAAGCATATACACATATCCACATTTCTGGTAATGCACAAAATTCTCTGTAGAATTGTTCGTTAATACTGCTACTCGAAGACCTCTTATTTTCCTCAACCCTTGGTATTTGTATATATTTTAAATTTATTAATATTATCATTATTTTGTGTTTTGGGAATCTCATGTAAAATGTATCAGATGGTAGTTTTAATGACATTTCTAATGGCTAAAGAAGTTAAATCTTTTTATAGGTTTATGGGTCAGTAATATTTCCTCTTTTAATTTAATGCCATTTATATCTTTTTCCCATTTTTTAAATTTGTCTTTTTTTTATTCTTATATAGGACTTATTCATATATTCTGCGTATTAATCCTTTGGCTACATTTGTTGCAAATATCTTCTCTTACCTTATGGTTTTTCTTTTCACCCTTTTTTATGATGTCTTATAATAAAATATTTTCAATTTCAGATTTCCTCACCAAAAAAATTCCTTTTCATCAATGAGGTCATTAAGGTTATATTTTTCTAATAATTGCAAGGTCTAGACTTCATGTTTAGGTCTCTAATCAACATTGAATTAATTTTAAGGCATGATAAAAATTGGGAATATTCTTTTTTTCTTTCAGAGTACCAATTGTCCCACACCATATATTAAAACAATTATAGCTTTGTTTTAGATCAGGATGTGTGTGTGTGTGTGTGTGTGTGTGTGTCCGGACTTCTTATTCTCTTTCAATGATCTATTTATCTATCTCTGAGTCAATATCATACTGTCTGAAGACTTTACTGAATCTTGAGGAGGCATAAAGCAAATAGGCTCCACTTTGTTCTTCAGATATGTAGCTTTTTATTCTTGGCCCTTTGCTACTGAATATAAATCTTCTAATCAACATATCAAATTCCATAAAAATATTTATTGAAATTTTTAATGCAATTGCAGTGAATCTTGGTTCAATTATCTATTGAATATTGATTCAATCATCTGTGGTTTACTCTAAAACTTAGGTACTTAGAAGAGCCATTTATTATAGCTCACAATTTTGTGAGTCAGAGATTTAAGCAGAATTTACTTCAGTGATTACATGGCACTGGTGGTATTCAGCTTGCAGATGGGCTGTCAGGAAGTCCAAGATGGCTTCCCTCATATGTCCAGCCTCATGGTGGGGACAGCTGGAAGGCTGTGTTTAGCTATTACCATTGACAAAAGTATCTTCGTGGGTCTCCTGCAGGAGAGAAGTCCCAGAGTAGCTGAACTTCTTACATGGCAGATCAGGGGCACCTAGACGGAGTATTCCAAGAGAATATTAGTAGAAACTATGAGTTTCTTAAAACCTGGGTCCAGGAGCTGCCCCTGTTTCTCTTCCACCTCAAAACAGTCAGAAGACCCGCTTAGATTTAAGGTGAAGGGACAGAGACACCACCTCTCCACGAAAGGATTGTCAAAGAATATGTGGCCATTTTTAATCTGCCACAAATCTAAAGATTGAGAATTGGCATCTTTGTGACATTGAGCTTTCCTATCTGATGAACATGACTGCAATGGACTGAATGTCTGTACTTCACCCCCACCCCCCATTCCCATCCAAAATTCATATATTGAAACCCTAATTCCAATGTGATGGTATTTGGAGGTAGGGCTTTTGGAAGGTAATTAGGTCAATGTGATGGTATTTGGAAGGAGGGCTTTTAGAAGGTAATTAGGTCATGAGGGTGGAGCCCTCATAAACGGGATGGGATTAGTACTTTTATAAGAAGAGGCCAGAATGTTGGCTACCTTTCTTACTGCCCTGTAAGAATAAAGCAAGAAGCAGGCAGTCCACAACCCAGAAGAGGGCTCTCACCAGAACTCCACATTCTGACACTCTGATCTCGGACTTCCAGCCACTCCAACTGTGAGAAATGTATTTTTCCCTTTAAGATTTATTTATTTATTTTAGAGCAAGCAAGAGAGCGAGAGAGCGAGAGAGCGAGAGAGAGAGAGAGAGAGAGGGAGAAAGAGTATGTGTGCAAGCGGCGGGGAAGGGCATCGGGAGGAGAGAGAGAGAGAGAAAAAAGAAGACTCTTCACTGAGTATGGAGCTTGGTGCAGGACTTGATCTGAAAACCCTGAGATCATGACCTGAGCTGAAATCAAGAGTTAGACATTTGACCGACTGAGCTACCCAGGTGCCCCAAGAAATAAATTTCTGTTGTTTATAAGCCACCCAGTCTAAAGTTCTTTATCACAGCAGCCCAAGCTGACCAAGATAAATCTCTGCATTTACTAGGTCTTATGAACTGTCCTTGAAAAACAGTTTAAAAAGTGTTCATAAGGACATTTCCTTTTTCACTAGCTTTACACATGTATATTAATATTTAGTATTTGTATATTGCATAATTTTGCTATTGTATATGTAAAGTTTATTTTTATTGTTGATGTATAGAAAGGCAATTAATTTTTATATTGCTTTTATGTCTAGACTTTATGTTTCAGATAGACTCTCCTATTAATTTTCTGTGGATTCTTTTAGGTTATCTATTTTGACAACTATTTCTCCTACAAATAGTGATAGTTTTGTATTTTCCTTTCTAATATTTAATTTTTTTTTACTTATTTTATTTAACTAGCTGGGATAATCTGTATAATGCTGAACAGAAGAACTATTAATGAGCATTCTTTAAAAATTAGTGATTTTATTTTATTTTTTTATAATTTTTTTATGTTAATCACCATACATTACATCATTAGTTTTTGATGTAGTGTTCCATGATTCATTGTTTGCGTATAACACCCGGTGCTCCATGCAATACGTGCCCTCCTTAATACCCATCACCAGGCGAACCCATCCCCCCAACCCTCTCCCCTCTAGAACCCTCAGTTTGATTCCCGGAGTCCATAGTCTCTCATGGTTCGTCTTTCGCTCCAGTTACCCCCCCCTTCATTTTTCCCTTCCTTCTCCTAATGTCCTGCATGTTATTCCTTATATTCCACAAATAAGTGAAACCATATGATAATTGTCTTTCTCTGTTTGACTTTAAAAATTCATGATTTTAAAGGGAATGCTGTAAACATTTTCCGCCAAGCTTATGATTTTTTATTAATTACCTTTTTAAAATTAAAAAGTCCTTTTTCATATATTAAGAAATTTTGGTTAATGAATAATTGTCAAATTATTTTGAATAACTTTCTGCATTTATTGACAAAATAATATAGTTTTCCTTCTTTAGTTAAAAGAAGTACATTATTAGATTTCCTAATGAGGTAAAATTTTGATTTCTGGACTAAATACAACCCAATTAATTTTAACTTTATTTTTTTAAGATTTATTTATTTGTTTATTTATTTGAGAGAGAGAGAATGAGAGAGAGCACATGAATGAGTATGTGCACACATGCTGGAAGGGCCGGGGGAGGAGCAGAAGAAAAGGGAGACAGAATCTCAAGCAGGCTCCACACGCAGCACAGAGCCCAATGAGGGCCTCCATGTGGGGCTCTATGCCGAGCTTGATCTCACAACCCAGAGATTATGACCTGAGCCAAAATCATGAGTCAGACACTTAACCAACTGAGCCTCCCAGGAGCCCCAAGTTTTAATCAGCCTATATGCTTAAAGCATTTTTCAGGTTGAGGATGAAAAGTAGTTACATTTTTTCCCCCCAGAACTTCTGGATTCTCTCTTTTTCTTTCACGTATGTTCTTAAATCAGCCCATTCTTTCTGTTTTAATCTCTGTCTCTTAGTATCTGGTCAAATGCAGACACTAGCAACCAAAGTGTGCTTAACGTATTCTGTTTCTCAATTCTTCCCCTAAAGTCAAAGTTGAAATAATCCATTTTCTTTTTTTTTTAAGATTTTATTTATTTATTTGAGAGAGAGAGAATGAGAGATAGAAAGCACGAGAGGGAAGAGGGTCAGAGGGAGGAGCAGACTCCCTGCTGAGCAGGAAGCCCGATGTGGGACTCGAACCCGGGACTCCAGGATCATGACCTGAGCCGAAGGCAGTCGCTTAACCAACTGAGCCACCCAGGCGCCTGAAATAATCCATTTTCTATTTCTATTATTGCACCATACACTTTTAACAAATGTTTTTCCACAGTCCCAGTAATTGTTTCTTCACTTCTTACCACCTACCCTGAAATCAATGGATGATAATTTAACTTTTGTTATAATAGTATCTGTATTAGTTTGGGCTGCCATAATACCATATCACAAACTGTGTGGCTTAAACAGAAATTTATTTTTTTCACAGTTCTGGAGTCTAGAAGTCCATGATTTAGGTCCTGGCAAATTTATTTCTGGTTAAAACAAAACAAAAACAAAAACAGAGAAACCTCTCTTCTTGGTTTGAATACGGTTGCCTTCTCACTGTGTCCTTGCGCGGCCTTTCTTCTGTGCACATGAGGAAAGTGAGAGAGCTCTCTAGTGTCTCCTATTCCTTTTATAAAAACTAGGGCCCCATTGTATTAGGGTCTCGTGCTTACAACATTATTTAACTCTAATTATCTCCCAAAGTCTTCATCTCCCAATAACATCACATTGGAGGTTAGGGCTTCAACATGTGAATTTTGTAGAGACTTCTCAGTCTATAACAGCATTCCACTTTTTTTTTAAGATTTATTCATTGATTTTAGAGAGAATGAGAGAGCACATGCGTGTGCATGTGCCTGTGTGCATGCTGTGGAAGGGGCAGAAGGAGAGGGAGAGAGAGTCTTAAGCAGACACTGTGCTGAGCACAGAGCACGATGCAGGGCTCGATCTCACAGCCCTGAGATCACTACCTGAGCTGAACCCAAAAGTCCGATGGTTGAGAGACTGCACCACCCAGCCACCCCCAATAGCATCCCACTTTTAAATATCATTTCTTACATAGTGATATCTAAAGTTTATTTTATAATCACAACCCCCAAATCTCAGTTACCACAACAAATACTTCTCATTCATGTTATCACACAACCATGGTCCTGCTGTAAGGCTCTCTGTTCTGTGTGGCTTTTTTATACTGGGGTCCAGCCTAATATAGTACTTCTTATGGTAGAGGGAAAATGCAATGGTAGTATAATATGATTACTCTTAAAGTCTGACTCAGATACCATCTATTGTCACCTCCAGTTACACTCACCTGGGCCAAGGAAGGTAAGTGAGTTAGCATGTCAAAAGGATGAGAAATATACACATGACTTTTGTATGTCCTTATACTGACTGGTATTCTTCGTAATTTAAGTAGAGGTTAGTTCATTTACATTGATTATGATGCTTGTATATTTGAATTAATTTTGACCATCCTAACATCTGCTGTTTGTCCTAATATTATTTCCAATGTATGTTTCCTTTTTTGTGAATTCTTTTAAGTTTACTGTTTTCCTAATTCCTTTCCTTCATTACCATTTTTTTCTAATCATGTATTCTCATTCTATCAGCAGCTTTGCTGAAAATGTTAACATGAATATTTAATCTAAATTTAATATTAATCAATAGCATTTGTGATATATTCCAAAAACCTTAGAACGCTTGGATTCTGCTTATCTCCCACCCAAATGTAATGCTTTTGTGTATAGGATTTTAGTTTGATTTTAACTTTTTTCACCATACAAAAAGAAATATTACTGAATATTACTGCTTTGGTTTATTGTTTTTTTTTTTAATTTTATTATGTTGTGTTAATCACCATACGTTACATCATTAGTTTTTGATGTAGTGTTCCACGATTCATTGTTTGTATATAACACCCAGTGCTCCACGCAGAACATGCCCTCTTTAATACCCATCACCAGGCTAACCCATCACCCACACTCTTCCCCTCTAGAACCCTCAGTTTGTTTCTCAGAGTTCATCGTCTCTCATGGTTCATCTCCCGCTCTGATTTCCCCCCTTCATTTTTCCCTTCCTGCTATCTTCTTCTTTTTTTTAAACAATGTTCATTTACATTTACTATCAAGTTGATGATTATTTATGTTAATATCCTTTTTTGCATCTCAGAACAGTTGAGTTCATCAGCTCTTGAATCTTTGGGTTCATTTGTCATCTTCCTGAAATATAATTTTAGAAGTCTCTTTATTTGATCTGTTGGTAATACATTCTTTCAATTTTGTTGTTTTGAAGAATCTTGGTTTTTTTTGACGTCATTCATGAAAAATTACTTCATAGTCCCTACAGTTTTTCAATGACGGTATTTTTCTCTTAGTCTCCAATCTTCTAACATGCAGAGTTGTTGTTAAAAATGTTTCTCTATTTTCCATTCCTCTGCTGGAAATCTACCTGCGTTCTCAGATTGCTTTTGAGATCTTCTCTTTGTCTTTGGATTCTAGGAGTTTCATTATAATTTGTCTAAATATGGGCTTCCTTTTTAAACAATATTTGGGTTTTATAGGTTTTCCTCATCTCATGATACGGCACATTTACCAATTCTAGAAAATTTTCAGCCATAATCACTTCAATATTGTTTGCCTCTATTTCTCTTTAATCTCTTTTAGAACTATGATTAGAAATATGTTGGACCTTTAAAATCTATCCTCTGTTTAAACAATCTTCCTTGTCGTATTCACCATTTCTTTACCTCTCTTGCCACATTCTGAGTATTTCTTTTATAGCTGTCTTTTTAGATTACTATTTAAGTCTTCAGCTATGTCTAACATGCTGCATGGCTATCTTTCTGTTTTTTAATTTAATTTGTCATAGTTTCCATTATTTGCAGGCTTAATTGGTTATTTTTTCAAACGTCCCTGCACAATTTGATATCAAACTGATAGTTTCAGGGTTCTTTGTTTCAAATGTATTTAAAAATTAGACAATTAATTCATTAATTCAGACAATATTTTTTTCTAGGCTACAGAGACAGCCAATAAAATAAAATAAAATAAAATAAAATAAAATAAAATAAAAGATAAGATAGTCAAGGAAATAGCAAATAAAATCCTTTAAAACTGGAATTAATTAGTTAAATTTAATTAAATGTTTCAGAGATCTATTTCTCAATTTTTAATCATATTTAATTCTTCATAATGAAAATAACACTTGTAACAACATCTGGTTCAAATCAGCTACTCCCAGTGTTTTTGAAGAGTCTGTTTTCATAAGCTCTACCTCTGAGGGTTGAATAAAAGACAGAGCACATATCACAGGAGATTTTTGGTTTCCTCTCTTCAGTATCTTCCTTGGTTCTTACATAATGACCCTTTAAACATCTATATAGAGATTGCTGATAAATCTACAAATAAAAACATTTTTAAAAAATTGGGTTACTTTGAAAGCCAAAGTGAATCTTTTCTCCTACCTGTGGTCCTGTAATAACAGGGTCATTTGTCAAATGGGTTAAAATTCTAAGTCAAGAATGCCAAAGACTATTTTTAATCTTGATAATTAAGTTAGGAATATGTTTAAAGCACGGGTTTTCCATATTTCATACTAAATAAAATGCAGTCGGCCCATGGATGTGAGCAGGACAATTGCAGCTCTAACTGAGGTAGGAAAGCTTCCGTATTTTTAAAAACATACCCCAAAGGAGAGAAAATGGGAGTGCAGGAAATACCCATTTACTAAGTACGTACTTTATCCTTAACCTGTACTATTATTCTGTCCAAATGATCTCATTTAATATTTACAGCATTATTAAATATCAACAGTCCTTTAATACTGAGAGCATTTCTGAGGGTGTTATTGTACCTATTCCACAGACTGGTATATTGAGTCATTTGTGGAAGCTAGGAGACTGGTGAAATATTCTTATAGAGATTGCAAGCACTTAGAAATTTAAGTTTAGAAACATAAATTTAATGCTAGCCGTTCTTGTTGTTATTTGGTTTTTGTTTTGTTTTTGTATAGAAATGGTAGTTTAAAACTTAGAAGTTGATGAGATCCTTTTAGAGAAAAAGCATATACAGAGTAGACATCTATATTGGACCAAATATATGTAACTTTCTCCTCCCTTGTCCCAATTTACAGATCCACTTAGCTCTAGGCCCTTGACCACTTGCCCAATGGAGAGGTCTTGGCCACCACCACCATTGCCTCATTTCCTCCTAGCACTTGCTATTTTGGCCTTTCCTCAAAGCGAGTGCTGACCTCTGGTACAGCCTCATCTCAGTCATCATGGAGGGAACTAGAACAGGTTGAGTGTGCAGGCTTAACTTGACTGGACTTGTTGAAGTTTCCTCTACTCCTTCTAGACTCAAGTGAATCATGGCACCACTGGTGTAGGATCTGGCTTTCCCAGCATCTCCTAGGGAGAGCACAGTAGAGTAAGCTAGAAATGTGGGCAATGTGATGTCCACATGGACCAAATTTTTACCAACAAGAGGCAGGAAATAGGATGGATGACCTATAGGTCTGTTCTTCTTCACAGAGCTATTGCTCCAAGATGAAGAGGTCCTATGAGGTCTGAACAGAGATCTCAAATATGGCTAAGTAATCAGCCATGTTAACATGTGAAGCTGGGGCCCGCTTGGGAAGACATTTTCTGGTTTTGTTTCCTTATTTAATTCTTTCTATACCTTACTCAATTTTCCCTGCTTACCTTTTTTGCTCTAGAATGGTACCCACCAGTAATTAGGATGACAGCTTTGTTTCAAGCACTGTGTCTAAGGAAACCAGGAAACCTTAACATCAAATGTCGTATACCATAAGTCAACAAGAGTTGGAGGAGGGTGGAGAGGGGACGATGACATCAAGAATGTTAAATGCAGCAGAAAGTCTTATATTAGGGAATGAGTGACATCAGGATATTTAATATGATGACTGGGAATTCTCCAGTGACATTTCAGAATGCTATAGTAGTGCACCAGAAATGAAAGGAAGAAGTACTCAATATTAAAGAATGCATATTTAAAAAATATCCTACCTTATATTATTCAGGCAAATGATATTTATTCTATTTCTTTTTCTTAAATAGTAGAAATATCTTGAGTCCCAAAAAATACTAACAGAAGTTGAATCATTATTGCAAAGGTTATTCGCCATGTTCAATATTAAATTAAATCATTTTCTACAAATATTGACAATAATGTCACTGTTGCGTAATAAGCATGCAAATGCTCCCTTGTTGTGTGTTAACAAGGGAACTAGTGATGGTGATAGCCAGCGCACGTGCATTTATTTCAGGACTGGTGTGTGACGTCCGGTCTTTTCTGCACGACCCACATGGGCTCGCAGCAGCAGCTGTTTTGTGCAGAGCCTGGCACTATTTCTGCCTCTGCCTTCTGTTCTCTTCAGAGCCCTTGTTCTCAAACATTCCCTCCTCACTGACTGCCAAATGCCAGGTTGGAGCTGTGTGCCGCTGCTATTTTTCCTAGCCATTCACATCTCTCTGCCCCGTCTTCGAAGTCGTTCTGCCCTGTCTTTGAAGTCGTGCTTCAGTGTGCCTTTGAACAAACTCCCTCTCTAACCTCTCTTCTGTCATGACCCTTCAACTTATCATGCAGCAGTTACCAGGTTACCTTGCTGACATCTGTCCCCTGCAATTGTCCTGCCCACATCCATTGGCCGACTGCATTGTATTTAGTATGAAATATGGAAAACCCGTGCTTTTCCTTCATATGGTACTTTATACGGCACAAAGTGCTTTCAGATAAATTATTGTCATTGTTTTTAGTTTGATACTCACAAATGTGTAATTTTAACGGGGGAGGGGGTGGTGGTGGTAAGTTTCCTGACATTTATTGAATAGGCAGCCAGATGTTATGGGAGGTCATTTCTATGTAGTATGATATCACTTTGAATTTTGTCTTCTCAACATATCATCGCCCATGTAACTAGTAAGGAGCCAAGAGAATAATGAGACTTATCTAAGTCTGGGTTTAGGAGCTAGAACACAGATAATCTGTCACAATTTCAGCGCTTTTCTGCTATTTCGTACCACCTCCTACATCCTATAGGTGACTGCTTAAACAAGCCAGCTCTAAAACTTATACCACTGAGTTGCATAACAATTTATGTGCCTTTTCTATAGTACTTAAGACAATACATAATTGTTATTTGGGGATAAACCTATGTCCTTCTTTGAGTTTCAGAGTATAACAAAGTTATCTATTATCTGTAGCACTTAGAATGTTCACAATAAATATTTGATGAATGAATGAAAGGATGACTATGACACATAGAACAATACTTAATAGCAATCTACACACTTTAGAAAGGAAATTTAAAGTCACTTTGACAATGCAATTGTTTTTAAAGATACATTAATCTCTTTATTAGAATGAGTCAAATCAGGACAAAGAAAACACCTAGTGATTTGAAAAGAGAAAGTTTACTATAAAGAATTATTGGCTATAACAGAGGATTGGAGTAATGAGAGATTCACTATTAAGAAGTGGGGAAAAATATAAAGAATATAGGAAGTGCAGATTATAAGGAGCAGACATTATCCCTAGAAAGAGGTCCCTCCCCACCCAGCCCCAGGGCTGAACTCAAGACCTTGCTGCACTGGACACAGTTATGACTCACTAGTGACAGAGAAATTTCTGTGATGCCACTCCAGTAGGACTTACTGGAAGTGTGCCCTCTGGAAAATGTAGGAAGTCAGCCCTTTCAGGTACTGGCCAAAGCATTCAGATAGACGTGTCACAAGAGGCACTCCACAACAATATCTTCTACAAACTGAGGGTTGCTGGAGCGGAGTGGGGTGGGAGGGATGGGGTGGCTGGGAGATAGACATTGGGGAGGGTATGTGCTATGGTGAGCACTGTGAATTGTTTCAGACCTGTAGCTCTGAAACAAATAATACATTATATGTTAAAAAAAAAAAAGAAGATAGCAGGAAGGGAAAATTGAAGGGGGAGAAATCGGTGGGGGAGACAAACCATGAGAGACTATGGACTCTGAGAAATAAACTGAGGGTTTTAGAGGGGAGGGGAGTGGGGGATGGGTTGGCCTGGTGGTGAGTATTAAAGAGGGCACATATTGAATGGAGCACTGGGTGTTATACGCAAACAATGAATCATGGAACACTACGTCAAAACTAATGATGTAATGTATGGTGACTAATATAACATAATAAAATAAAATTTTAAAAAAAGATCTTCTGAAGGAGGTGACATGGAAACTTCTCAAATCTGTGTGTTTCTGGCTGCTGTGCACTCCTGGAGCTGGCACTGGGGAAGCCATGGGAGCCCACAGCTAGAGAACTCCCTCACACTGTATGTACGGGTATGGTGCTGGGAAAGATCAAAACTGCAGGGCCTTCCTTCACTGTCTCTCTATCACCTCTATGGACAAAGCTCAACATTCTGCAAGCTGGCGATGGAAGAAAACTTTAAAAGGGCCCAAGTCCATTTTCACAGAGCAGACCAACAGGGTGAATTTGGAGTGGAGAGGCAATCAATTCATAATTAGTGCAGTCTTCTTGACATCATTTTAAATAACAATCACATTTGATTGTGGTTTTCTGTTCTTCTTGTTTAAAAAATTAAAAAAAGAATGATAAGAAAGATTTTCATTCTATCAAGTTAGTCCTGCTTCAGTTTACTCAATAAAAATGGTAACAAGGGAAGCTGATGTGATTTGGATGCAAAGAAAGTAAGATTCCTTCTTGGCTACCATCTACAGAATCTTTGACTTTTAATAAATTAACCGTATTGAATCATAAAGCACATATGCAATGGATAACAATCTTTACATAGTTTGTGGGGAGATTTAAATAGAATAATCTTTATAAAATCTCTTCCTAATCTTTAGCACATAATATTCCCTTTCCTAAGTGGCTCATGATGATATTTATATTGTGTTCACCAGTCTAAGAAGAGAGACCTAGTGTTCTGGTTAGTTTCTCAAGGACTTTTTAAGTCTACTGCTATTTATTATTCAGAGAATATATTTATTACAAAATTTCTGCCTTTGGGACCAAAATAAATTAACCTAGATTGGTTTAATTTAAGCTTCTTTTGTTTCCTCACTGATGAAAGAAGTCAGAGGTATTTGGGGATCATGACTCCATCAGGTCAGCCAAATCTGTTAGGTAACTGGCAAGGTTCAGCATATCAATAGGCCCACGTGTTCAGTGACTACAGTTCTGAGATTGATATGTTGTTCTTTGCACCTCTGTTGTAATTGACATAAAACATGTCTGTGATACCACTTTGTTCCCTAAAGTCATAGCACAACTACATAAACATTTGGTGATTTGTGCTACTTGGGAACTCTTCCAGAAGGAAGCAAATTAAAATGTTTGCAACTAATGGGAAAGGATGTGCTACTATTTGCATATGGGTTGAGTCAGATAAACCTGATTCGGAGAAATGGATTTGGAGCTGAACACATGATTTTAGAAAATTTGCTTACACCGAGATTTCTCATCTGTAAAAAGAGAATAATACTACTACCTCATGGTATCCTTAGGTTATGTAAATGAAATAAGTTATGTGAGATATTTGTATATTGACTGTCTGATCAGGACAGCTCAGTAAATGGAATTTATATGTATTCTTTTTCATCCTAATTTTTTAAATCCTTAAAATTCTCTATTTCTGTTGCATGTATGTATGCATGTGTATGTGTATGTCCATCTGTCTCTCTCTACATATATAAGATTTATACATATATAACCTATGTATGATGTATAATTTATAGATATAATATAGTCATCTACTATATGTATACATGTATTAGATATAATGTATATTATTATTATTAAGTACTCTCATATAAACTCTTCCCCGCCTCCTTCTTTTCATTCACTACTGCCATTCACTCATTTTTTCCAGCTAACACACCAATTTCCTGTTTCCTCACACATTAAGTTCATTTTCCCCTTCAGGCCTTTGCTCTTGTTCCACCTTCCTGAAACGTTCACCCACCAGACAATCCCATGGCTGGCCTCTTTCTCATTATTCAGATCTAAATTCAAAGGTAAACTCTTCAAACACATCTCCCCTGGCCATGCCACCTTACCTGGCTCTCCCTTATTGGCCAGTGAGCCTATACTCAATCACTCTGATTTCCTTCATAGCAGGGACCACTGTTTGAAATTTTTTCACTCGCATATTTGTTCACTGTTAAAAATGTCTTTCCTGCCCCGTTCAAATATAAAGTCTCATTTATTTTTGTCTTCACAATGTCTAGAAGAATATGTAGCATAAAACAGATGATTGTTAAAAATATGTCACATGATGGAGGTTTGAGGCAGACTTGAAATCTTGTGGAATTTCCTCACAGCCCTTCTTAAAGGATAAACCAATTTGGACAGCTGTTGGAGAATTTATGGAGGTTTTTGAGTTTATGGAAAAAATGAGACACATTTACCCTCTGAAAGTTCTCAGGTTAAATAGCTGGAGATGCAAAAATATCAGAAATAAAGTAGCCACTTTTCTATTAGGTGTCTATTACTGGCTAGCAAGCTTTCCCCAAATTTAGTAATTTTGAACAGCAAAAATTATTATTTCTTAAAATTCTGTGGGTTGGCTAGGCACCAATGTATGATCTCATGATGCTCATTACATATGAATACAAAGAAAGTGCTCATCTTCGGGAATCCTGGCCAAATTTCTTCATATGGTAGCTGACAGTATTCTGACAGAACAGGCCTAAGCACGTCAGCCTCTGCTTACACCACACTGACAGATATCTAATTGGCCGAACAAGTCCCATGACTGGCCAGCCACATTATCCATAAGGACATGGATGTCAGAAAGAGTGACTACACATAGTAGGAGAAAATGCTACCTATTTTACTTCGATTTCTCAATTTCTTTTGGCCTTAGATCTTTTTTTTTCTTTTTTTAAGATTTATTTATTTGAGAGAGAGAGAGAGGAAAAGAGAGCACGAGTTGGGATGAGGAGCAGAGGGAGAGGAAAAAACAGGCTCCCCACCGAGCAGGGAGCCCAACAAGTCACGGGGCTCGATCCCAGGACCCCTGGATCATGACCTAAGCCAAGGCAGACATTTAACTGACTGAGCCACCTAGGCGCCCATCCTCAGATCTTCTAACATGGAACATAGATGTCATTGCCAGATAGTGTCTCCTTGGATGTGGGAGACAAATTCTTTCTAAGCCACTGCCTTTTTATTCTTAGGGTTATGTCACCATTTCAAAAAATTTATGCTATATAGTATATGTGCTTCCATTAAGGAAATGGTGAGAAATGATGAAAAATGTTAGGCTCTCCCAGTTTCATTAAAAAAAAAAAAATACTGCTAGTGAAACTGTATCCACAGGGAGTCACAATAAATGAGTAGGAAGAAGAACAGATTCAGTGGTCTATTGCCCTTGGACAAGAACGCTGCCTCTAGTTTTCCAACACCTAGAAAACCTATTACCTACATTTACTTTCCATACAATTATGTAGGTATATATTCATATTGTAGTTCGGCGGGTTTTCCATATTAAAATGAATAGTCATCTGCACAATGATAAATGGAATCAAAGATTATGAAAGCATTTTTTTCAAGTTAAGATTTCCTTTTGGTCAATTTATTCAACAGGTTTAGTGTCTAGCATACACACTAAATGTAACAAATAAAAACAGCCTCTGGTCTCAGGATCTTCTTGGCCATAAATGGAAAAATGAATGAACAGATTGGGACAAAAATAAGAAAGGCAAACACTCAGGTCTTGCTATGAACAATGCTAGGGAAAGGGAGTTATTGAAAGAGATAGTCTTCAAACAATGTTACAAATTAATCTGATTACTCTGTGTTAGCAGGTTTCATGACTTCCTCTGTTTACTGAAACTGTTCCCGGAAAACTTAATAGTTCCCTCCATTTTTTTCCAAATACAATGATCTCTTGACTCCTGTCCTCTTATTTGTTTGTTGCATTCTACTGTTAATCTTTTCTGCCATCTTAAAAAAGTAGTGTCTTACTCCTTTTCTCCTGTGAAATTGTGTACTCTGTTTTTTTCTTCCTTTGTGACCAATACTCTTTTGAATTATGCTCTCTGCTTCTTCCAGCTGAGTGTATCCTAGGTTAATTCTTATTCTTTTCTCCTTTATCTTTACTCTTATTTTCTTAATATATATCCTGGCTTATTGCTCTTGCTGACATCCTATAATGCATAATCGCTGTTCCTATAATCTCACTCAGAGCGAGCCCTGTCACACGGAATTTGTGGACACCTAGGGCAATTTCTTGAATAGCTGCTTCTTTGGAAGAAACAAACTTAGGAGAAACACACTTACAAAGAAACACAGGAGCTATTTCAGAGGTTTAAAGGTTTAAGACCAATTCTCACTTAGCTAGCTGTTCTGGTAGCCATAAGTTCTCCAAACTCTTAATTTCCCTACCTGCCCAGCTAACTTCTACTGGGCTCCAAATTCTTAATACAAAATAGGCACTCACTCATGTTGTAAGAATGAATGAGCTCTATTTCTCTCCATGGTGCTATCACACTCAAGAGCTGACAATGACTCCCTAATATTCACTGACACTTTTATGACCTTAAAATTACTGTAGGATATAGTCTCAGCATGTTACCTTTCTTATCAATCTCAGTATAGTCCCTCTATTTACTCTGTGTGGTCTCCTTTCTGCACGTTATAGATCATGTTCTCATTCGACACTAACAATTTTACACATATAGTTTGTGTTACCTGCACTGGTCTCTTTTCTTGTGTTGATACTTATAAGGATAAAAACATTTGCTAATCTTAATGAATGTTTACCATTTGCCAGTACTATGCTAAGAGCCTTAAGGCCTCAGCATCTTTAATCCTTGAAACAACTTTATGAGATAGGTATTTTATTTTTTTCTGCTTTATTGACCATGAAATTGAGACAAAAGAGGTAGATGACTAGTCCAAGGTTACCCAGCATGTATGCAGTAGAGCCTAAATTCTTAGGCGAGAGTATTTTGAAATACTTTACTCTTCTGCACTGTGCTACCAGTCTGCAAAGACCAACCCAAAGCCCACCTTCCCTTTGAACTTTAGTCTTTTTCTTTATCTTTCCCAGTGTCGAGGGATTTTGTATTCCCACAATCTTTATGGTGAGCAAAAATATAAGTCTTTAGGAATTACCTCAAACTTGTATAAAGGTTAACACACAGAGAGAGAGAGAGAGAGAGAGAAGAAAAATCCTGAAATGTTTGAACATAATGTACCTATTGACTCTCAGTACTTTGGTGCCATTGGTCAAGATTTGTAATGCCAAAAAGGTAATAAAAGGGTAGCAAGAGTCCTCCTGTCATTAGGTTCCAATTTAGATGATTTTCTCATAGAGTCTCCATTGTTACTGTGACACACCATTGTAACATTCAGTATTGTGCTCCTCTGTCAATGCTCTTCAATGAACTATGACATTAAAATGTTGTGTAAATTCTGTCTTTCTTTGTCCTCTTTTTTTTTTATCACCTGGTTGACTGACCTTGAGGTTTATGAAATCTATTTTCATGTATTTTCTCATACAGGCTTCCTTGGGCTGGCCTTCTAATTATTTTTGGATGCCGTTCTGGAACTCTCCCCCAGCTCTCCCCTCTTTCTGCAGGTGCCTTTCCTTGCTAGGTGCTCACTTGGAGCACGGACCTGACATTTCCTCACACAGTGCTCAGAAACTTTGCTAGACAGGCAAGATCAGCTCACGTGAGAGTCATACCTCCCATAGATTTTCAAGTGAGCTTAGGTAGAAGATATTGGTTAGCTTTTTAACTATTGTTATTACTTTAGATATCTGTTTCCTAAACTGTTATAGAAGCTCCTTGAGAATAAGAAAAAAAAAAGCTTCATTTATTTACCTGGACTCTCCATACCTACTACATAATAGATATTTAATCAATGTGTACTACTATGAAAAAATGTAGACTAAAAATTATTTCATTTTGTCAGTATAAGAACAATTACTCCATTAGCTAGACAGAAGATTTACAAAAAACAGAAAACAAAAACCAACCAACCAAACAAACAAAAAAACACCTTACCTTTTCTAAACCCTTGGTGGGGTTGGATTCTTTGATCAGACAATATTTGAATTTCTATATGTTGGAAGTTTTAGAGCCAGAGAAAGCCTATTTTCTACTTTAAATAAATATTTTACAATTAGCCTAGAAATATTACCTAAAGTTATCATTAAAAAACACTACAAAATATACCATTAAAATGTAAAAAATACTCTTTTAGACCAATATATTATATATTTTATAATATATATATTTAGCTTTTAACTCAAGAATGATTCTCACATCCCTCAACTCTTTCCAAGGCAAGAGGTAGAGAGTATCACTGAAGAGCATAGGTTTTTGGAGTCCGAAATTGGCTTAAATCTTGCCTCCTTTCTTTTTTAACTATAAATTTGTCTGAGTTATAGGACTTTTCTTTGTCCCTGTTTCAGCATAAGAAATATAGGCATAATAACATCCATTTGACAGACTGCTGTAAAGACCAGATCAGATAATGTATGTAAAGCCTATAATAAACCCTGGCAACTAATAAGGGCCTATTAATTGACAGTATTAGAATTAGCTTAATGTTCTCTCAGGAAATACAGTTCAGACATGAGAGGTTGACCTCTGATCTTGACATTTTTTAGTTTAGTTCTTTTTCTTTCTAGTCCTATTGCTTAAGAAGTGTTTGAGGTCTGCTGGCAAACTTTGTTATTAATAGTCAAGGCCTGTTCAGCATGCTTTTCCAGGAAAAAAACATATTTAACTTTGTCTCTACAAAATGGTAGCTTGAATGCTTCCTTCAAACCAAAATGACTTGTTCATTTCTTGAGTGTTCTGGAGGTATGCGTGTGCACGTGTGTTTTCTTTCTGTTCTTTAATTTCAGCTGGATAGACATTCTTCTTCTAAAAGATGTTCTATCACAGTGGTAGATCTGATTTTGTCTTCAGTAACTTTGGGACCATTATATGATCTCTTCCTTTGAATCCTTTTCTTTCTCTCTCCATGAGCATTGTAAAATAAGTGCCCTTCCTTTGAAGCAAACAGATGCTTTTTTTAATAATTTTTTATTATGTTATGTTAATCACCATACATTACATCATTAGTTTTTGATGTAGTGTTCCATGATTCATTGTTTGCGTATAACACCCAGTGCTCCAAACAGATGCTTTTTATGTAGCCACACAGTGGTTTGTTCTCCCATCACCGAAGTTTTCTGTGAACATTGTGTAAGTATTCATCACGTGTCTACAAACAATATTTATGGAAATCATTTCAGGAGCAGTTGAAAAAATGGAAGAAATGGAAATATTCGAAGAAATTTTGAAAAATTTCAAAGAAGTCACAATCTACCTGAAGTGACAACATTGACACAGACAAGGTAATTAACTCCATGTCTGTAATAATTCTGTGTTGTTATTATGTTCACTAATACTCTTCTTTGTCATTATTTTGGGAGACAAGTCTCCATAACCCCAAATTAGGACTGTGGGTAGAAATACTTCTCTGATAAGTCACATGCCTGTTACATTTGTATAAATGTGTTTATTCAGCAAATATTTATCAAGACTTTCTAGGGCTTGTCTCAGGAGGAACTTTGTGCCACATCAGTCTTCAATAACAAAAATTCAACTAAGTAAATTGTAAAGATCCAGTTGGCTTTATTAATTGATTTATGAATCGGGCAGCATCCTGTCTAGCAAGTAAGGGGGAGATCCAAAGGGCTACAGAAAAGAGAAGGTTCTTAAAGGTAGAGAGGAAGCTGAAAAAAGAAAATTATTAGCAAATAATTCATGGTTTGAGGCAGGGTCACCCTTCTAAGGGGAATGGAAGGAGCTTATCAACAAACGTCCTAGTGCTGACCAGGAAATTCCATGTTGACTGGTTAAAGGTTACATTTCTGGGGGGTTGAAACTACAGTTAGGTTAGTTATTAAGTCTTGGTTTATTGACTTGGGTCCTTAACCTAAGTGACAACATTTGAGGGCTGTGGTTTTCTTTCTAACACATTATATGTATTTTATAACAACATTTTTTTTATGACAACTCTTTCCAACTTCTCACTTCTTCTGAAGAATAGTGAAGCCTACAGAATCTAACAATATGTTATCATTCAACTTGATGTTATCTTCTCTAGAAAGGCTTCTTTATCAGGTACCTGCATCTTTTTCAAGGTCTGGGCTGGGTTTTCCACCTAGAAGCTTCAGCGCCTTATCACCCTCCCAACACTCTAGGGTAAATTCTGCTTAGGTATCCGTCTCCCTCACCAGACTTTCAAGTTAAGGGGAGTTTCTATGTGCTTATGATCACTGTAACCCCCAGGGCCTACAGTAGGGCCCAGAGTGTAGGTAGCTTCCAAAAATGCCTGATAAATTACACTAGGTGATGCCTTTGTCTTTCTGAAAATTCTGGATTAGGCACTTCCTACTAGGAGGTAATAATAGTTAAGGCCAGCATTCATCTCAACTGCATTTAAGCTACCAAGTTCCACATAATGGAATCTGGCTGCATAAACTAGATTTATGTCTTTGAATTTGAAGTCCACTTCACCGCTCTGAAGTTAATTACTTGATTTGAGGCTGTGTTTTATTTTCTCACTTCATACTCCTGAATATATATGTCCCCGAAACGCTTTGATAACTTAAAAGTGAATGCGACACAGAACTCCTATCTCTCTGTGCTTGAAAGCAATGGTACCTTTCTTCCTTTCCGAAATCACAGTTGAGGGTTTTTAAAGCTTTTACTAGAAATCCTCCTTTTTGCTTATGTGTTTTCTGGTCTTGTCAATGACTCAGGAGGAAAAGCACACCGATCTTCCGTGTTGTCGCATCTGAGAAAACCTGCAGCAGCCCTCATGTGAACAACTGAATCGACGTTTTTAAGTTCACCCTCCTATCGATGTTGTTGATATTCTCACACATCTTAAGTGATAAACGAAGAGTGAAAATCTTGGGCATTTTTTAATCATCTCTACTCACTTTCAAGTTTGCAAATGCCGATCTCCTTGAAGCAGAAAAAAAAAGTCACTCACACAGGTACTTTGTCACTGTTGTTAAGAACTCCACCCCCCTTCGTTTTTGATCCCAGAGATGCCAGAGACAAGCTTTTTAGGACAAAAGAAGAACTGACTTGTTTTCTCTGGCTTTTGGCTGTGACTTTAGCCTACGCTTTGTTTGACTGTAATCTGATACATTGGCACGAAAGTCGAAGTAGATTCCAAGAAGTAGGTGCTGGGCTTTTCATTGGCATATCGAACAGGGAATCATTCAGGCCATACATTAGCCAGCAGCCAAGTAATTAATAAAAACACACGTGGAAGAAAATGAATGTTTTGGTTGAGAAGGAGAATGAGAAGTCAGACAAAGGCCTGGGCTTCGCGTCCTTGCCCTCGGCGGCAGCGGCAAAAATAATGTTATGAATAGCATTGAACTTGAATTTTCAGCAAACTGCCGCTTTTATCATAAACAATTGCCAGATGGTATACATTATCTCTCTTTTTTCTCCCTTCACAAAAGCGGCATTAATTGCAGAGCAGCCTAGGACTCCACTCAGCTCATCAGTGTGATAACACTTCATGACCCTGATTAGCCGTCAGTCTACTCAATTAAAAAGATCATTTAGACATTCACCCAATCATTTGCCTATCGAGCCACCTGGGCCTCAACCAGGGGCTCCATTTTTAACATTCTCCTGCCCTCTCTCATCTTGCCTCGCTTTTTTACATATCTCCAAAAGACGTAATTGAATTAAATAAAGCGTCTCAGGGGCAGCTGCAACATCTGCTGTTTGTGGTATGTCAAGCCTTCAGCATTAAAAACAGTTACATATGCTCCAAATTAGCAGGTCGCGGAGATGAAACAGTCGATGATAGTGTTTTTGAGCCAGCGTGAGAAGCAGCTCACAGCTGTGTGCAATTTACAATTAAAGGCTTTATCAGCGCTCAATTGTACTAGTGAATCAAGTGGTGAGAGGTCAGTTAGTGAATTAGACCAATTAGAGCTTGTACAGTTAAATTATCTGTCTTATTACCTACCGATAAACAGCCTTGTCATATCTTTACTGGAATGATGAAGCTGAATGAGTTTTATGGAGTGGTAAGACGTGTTCACTACAGGGTAACTTAGTGGTTTGTGAATTCAAAAGCTGTAGCGACAGAACAGCTCTATGTAACCCTTTAAAACAGCTATAAAACAAGAAACTTGGAATTGGTTAAAACGCTCCAGATTAAGTGGTTGTAGCTACTTGTGAATCCATCTCCAAGGGCAGGTTTTTAAAAAGCATTTGGTAGCAGAATGATATATGGATCCCCAAACTTTATTTTATTTAGTACCAGTTTTTTTTTTTTTTTTTTTAATTCGATGAGAATAAAGGAGAAAGCAAAAATGTGTCTGGGAAATTTAATGACCAAACATTTCAAAAGAATTTATGAAGAACAGATAGTTTTCATGGGTCTAGCAGTTTCTTCCTTTGCGAAATACAAATTAATCATTTGTTCTCGTAATCAGAAACATATGCATAGTTCAGAAGTTGCAAACTCTATGTACAGGACAAGCCACACCCATTTTTATGTTTCTGTATGGTAGACATGGGGATCCATAGATAAATGACTGTGTTTAAATGGTCTATGATAAAGTCATTGGTGAATTATTTGTATTTTGGCTTTCCCTTGAATGAGTGCTCATCCTTTGTCTGGTTGGACAGTCTCATGATTATCAAATAATGGGTTTTTATTAATACAAGTATTATTGACTAGGAAGACTAAAAAGACTAGACCCAGAATCATTCTTAAGTTAATAGAAAGTAATCTGGAGCAAACATCTCAAAGAGCACATATTTATATCTCTTAGTATATGTTTTCCTAGACTAATAATTCAAATATTCAACATAGGAAAAAAATAAAAAACCTCATGAGAGACATTTTAAACAATATTTGTGAATTGATTCATTCTTTTCTTAACAGTAACTTTTTAAATTTTTTTAATAATTAAATTTACTTTTATTAAAGATATAGAAACAGTTATATTCTTTAAAAATAGCAAAAACTTTTACTTTGTAACAGATTACTATGGACAACAAAATTTACTAAATCCTAAATAAGCATTACAGTGAACACATTCAATAGTATACATGGGCCAAAAATATATCTTTCTTTACGGAAAAGTGTTCTAAAATTTTTTAATAATCAAGAATCAATACTCTATGTATAAAATATGTTTCTAGAGAAAGCTAATCAATTCTCTCCTCTAAGAAGACACATTATAAAAATATCAATTTATCTCAAGTTAATCTATGATTATATTATAGCGCTAACTAAAATAATCAGTGTTTTACCAAAATATAGACTAACTTTAAAATTTATGTAAAATGTGCAAAGCACATTAAATAAATCTTGCAGCCCAGGAATAAATCCCACTTGGTCATGGTGAATAATCCTTTGAATGGACTGTTGGATCCTATTGGCTAGTATTTTGGTGAGAATTTTTGCATCCATGTTCATCAAGGATATTGGTCTGTAATTCTCCTTTTTGATGGGGTCTCTGTCTGGTTTTAGGATCAAGGTAATGGTGGCCTCATAAAATGAGTTTGGAAGTTTTCCTTCCATTTCTATTTTTTGGAACAGTTTCAGAAGAATAGGTATTAATTCTTCTTTAAATGTTTGGTAGAATTCCCCTGGGAAGCCATCTGGCCCTGGGCTCTTGTTTGTTGGGAGATTTTTGATGACTGCTTCAATTTCCTTAGTGGTTCTAGGTCTGTTCAGGTTTTCTATTTCTTCCTGGTTCAGTTTTGCTAGTTGATTCATCTCTAAAAATGCATCCATTTCTTCCAGGTTATCTAATTTGCTGGCATATAGTTGCTCATAGTATGTTCTTATAATTGTTTGTATGTCTTTGGTGTTGGTTGTGATCTCTCCTCTCTCATTCATCATTTTATTTATTTGGGGCCTTTCTCTTTTCTTTTTGATAAGACTGGCCAGGGGTTTATCAATCTTGTTAATTCTTTCAAAGAACCAGCTCCTAGTTTCTTTGATCTGTTCTGTTCTTTTAGTTTCTATTTCATTGATTTCTGCTCTGATCTTTATTATTTCTCTTCTCTTGCTAGGTTTAGCTTTATTTGCTGTTCTTTCTCCAGCTCCTTTAGGTGTAGGGTTAGGTTGTGTATTTGAGACCTTTCTTGTTTCTTGAGAAAGGTTTGTATTGCTATATGCTTTCCTCTTAGGACCGCCTTTGCTGCATCCCAAAGATTTTGAACAGTTGTGTTTTCATTTTCATTTGTTTCCATGAATTTTTTTTAATTCTTCTTTAATTTCCTGATTGACCCATTCATTCTTTAGTAGGATGCTCTTTAGCCTCCGTGTACTTGAGTTCTTTCTGACTTTCCTCTTGTGATTGAGTTCTAGTTTCAAAGCATTGTGGTCTGAAAATATGCAGGGAATGATCCCAATCTTTTGGTACCATTTGAGACCTGATTTGTGACCTAGGATGTGATCTATTCTGGAGAATGTTCCATGGGCATACTATGTGTATTCTCTTGCATTGGGATGGAATGTTCTGAATATATCTGTGAAGTCCATTTGGTCCAGTGTGTCATTTAAAGTCTTTATTTCCTTTTTGATCTTTTGCTTAGATGATCTGTCCATTTCAGTGAGGGGGGTGTTAAAGTCCCCTACTATTATTGTATTGTTGTCGATATGTTTCTTTGCTTTTATTATTAATTGCCTTATATAATTGGCTGCTCCCATGTTAGGGGCATAGATATTTACAATTGTTAGATCTTCTTGTTGGATAGACCCTTTAAGTATGATATAGTGTCATTCCTCATCTCTTATTAGGGTCTTTATTTTTATTATAATAAAAATATTATATTTTAATGTTATTATAAATAATACATTTTATTTTATTTTTATTATGTCATTTTCAATGACAGCCTAGCTGGATATAGTATTCTCAGCTGCATATTTTTCTCATTTAGTGCTCTGAAGATATCATGCCAGTCCTTTCTGGCCTGCCAGGTCTCTGGATAGGTCTGTTGCCAATCTAATGTTCCTACCATTGTAGGTTACAGAACTCTTGTCCTGAGCTGCTTTCAGGATTTTCTCTTTGTCTCTGAGACTCATAAGTTTTACTATTAGATGTCAGGGTGTAGACCTATTTTTATTGATTATCAGGAGAGTTCTCTGTGCCTCCTGGATTTTGATACCTGTTTCCTTCCCCAAATTAGGGAAGTGCTCTGCTGTAATTTGCTCCAATATACGTTTTGCCCCTCTCTTTCTTCTTCTTCTGGGATCCCAATTATTCTAATATTGTTTCATCTTATCGTATCGCTTATCTCTCGAATTCTGCCCTCATGGTCCTGTAGTTGTTTATCTCTCTTTTTCTCAGCTTCTTCATTTTCCATCATTTGGTCTTCTATATCACTGATTCTCTCTTCTGTCTCATTTATCCTAGCAGTTAGAGCCTCCATTTTTTTATTGCACTTCATTAATAGCCTTTTTGATTTCAACTTGGTTAGATTTTAGTTCTTTTATTTCTCCAGAAAGTTTCTCTAATAACTTCCATGCTTTTTTCAAGCCCAGCTAGTATCTTTAAAATCATCATTCTGAACTCTAGTTCCTACATCTTAAGGTTGGTTCAACATCCACAGATCAATCAATGTTATACAATATATTAATAAAAGAAAGAACAAGAACCATTTGATCCTCTCAATAGATGCAGAAAAAGCATTTGACAAAGTACAGTATCCTTTCTTGATCAAAACTCTTCAGAGTATAGGGATAGCGGTTACATACCTCAATATCATAAAAGCCATGTATGAAAAACGCACAGTGAATATCATTCTCAATGGGGAAAATCTGAGAGGTTTCCCCCTAAGGTCAGGAACACGGCAGGGATGTCCACTACCACCACTGCTATTCAATGTAGGACTAGAAGTCCTAGCCACAGCAATCAAACAACAAAACGAGATAAAAGGCATCCAAATCGGCAAAGAAGAAGTCAAACTCTCACTCTTTGCAGATGATATGATACTTTATGTGGAAAACCCAAAAGACTGCACCTCAAAACTGCTAGAACTCATACAGGAATTCAGCAAAGTGGCAGGATATAAAATCAATGCATAGAAATCAGTGGCATTTCTATACACCACCACCAAGGCAGAAGAAAGAGAAATTAAGGAGTTGATCCCATTTACAACTGCACCCAAAAACATAAGATACCTAGGAATAAATCTAACCAAAGAGTCAAGGAATCTGTACTCAGAAAACTATAAAATACTCATGAAAGAAATTGAGGAAGACACAAAAAATGGAAAAATGTTCCATGCTCATGGATTGGAAGAACAAATATTGTGAAGATGTCAATGCTAACTAGAGCAATCTACACATTCAATGCAATCCCCATCAAAATACCATCCACTTTTTTCAAAGAAATGGAACAAATAATCCTAAAATTTGTATGGAACCAGAAAAGACCCTAAATAGCCAGAGGAATGTTGAAAAAGCAAAGCTGGTGGCATCACAATTCTGGACTTCCAGCTCTATTACAAAGCTGTCATCATCAAGACAGTATGGTACTGGCATAAAAACAGACACATACATCAATGGAACAGAATAGAGAGCCCAGAAATGGACCCTCAGCTCTATGGTCAACTAATCTTCGACAAAGCAGGAAAGAATGTCCAATGGAAAAAAGACAGTCTCTTCAACACATGGTGTTGGGAAAATTGGACAGCCACGTGCAGAAGAATGAAACTGGACCACTTCCTTACATCACCCACAAAAATAGACTCCAAATGATTAAAAGACCTAAATGTGAGACAGGAGTTCATCAAAATCCTAAAGGAGAACATAGGCAGCAACCTCTTCGACCTCAGCCACAGCAACTTTTTCCTAGATACATCGCCAAAGGCAAGGGAAGCAAGGGCAAAAATAAACTATTGGGACTTCATCAAGATTAAAAGCTTTTGCACAGCAAAAGAAACAGTCCACAAAACCAAAAGACAACCGACAGATTGGGAGAAGATATTTGGAAATGACATATCAGATAAAGGGCTAGTATCCAAAATCCGTAAAGAACTTATCAAACTCAACACCCAAAGAACAAATAATCCAATCAGGAAAACATGAACAGACATTTTTCCAAAGAAGACATCCAAATGGCCAACAGACACATGAAAAAGTGCTCAACATCGCTCGGCATCAGGGAAATCCAAATCAAAACCTCAATGAGCTACCACCTCACACAAGTCAGAATGGCTAAAATTAATGAGTCAGGAAATGACAGATGTTAGCAAGGATGCTGAGAAAGGGGAACCCTCCTACACTATTGGTAGGAATGCAAGCTGGTGCAGCCACTCTGGAAAACAGTATGGAGGTTCCTCAAAAAGCTGAAAATAGAGCTACAGTATGACCCAGCATTTACATTACTGGGTATTTACCTCAAAGATAAAAATGTAGTGATTCAAAGGGGGTATGTGCATCCCGATGTTTATAGCAGCAATGTCCCCATTAGCCAAACAATGGAAAGTGCCAAGATGTCCATTGACAGATGAATGGATAAAGAAGATGTGGTGTGTATATATATATATATATATATATATATATATATATATATATATATAT
>NW_027397074.1:30587525-30596991 GCF_003265705.2 Callorhinus ursinus
GGGAGAAGATATTTGGAAATGACATATCAGATAAAGGGCTAGTATCCAAAATCCGTAAAGAACTTATCAAACTCAACACCCAAAGAACAAATAATCCAATCAGGAAAACATGAACAGACATTTTTCCAAAGAAGACATCCAAATGGCCAACAGACACATGAAAAAGTGCTCAACATCGCTCGGCATCAGGGAAATCCAAATCAAAACCTCAATGAGCTACCACCTCACACAAGTCAGAATGGCTAAAATTAATGAGTCAGGAAATGACAGATGTTAGCAAGGATGCTGAGAAAGGGGAACCCTCCTACACTATTGGTAGGAATGCAAGCTGGTGCAGCCACTCTGGAAAACAGTATGGAGGTTCCTCAAAAAGCTGAAAATAGAGCTACAGTATGACCCAGCATTTACATTACTGGGTATTTACCTCAAAGATAAAAATGTAGTGATTCAAAGGGGGTATGTGCATCCCGATGTTTATAGCAGCAATGTCCCCATTAGCCAAACAATGGAAAGTGCCAAGATGTCCATTGACAGATGAATGGATAAAGAAGATGTGGTGTGTATATATATATATATATATATATATATATATATATATATATATACAGAGGAATATTTTGTAGCCATCAAAAGGAATGAAATCTTGCCTTTTGGAATGATGTGGATGGAACTGGAGGGTATTATGCTGAGCAAAATAATAAGTTAATCAGAGAAAGAAATGTATCATATGATCTCACTGATACGAGGAATGCTTAATCTCAGGAAACAAACTGAGGGTTGCTGGAGTGCAGGTGGGTGGGAGGGATGGGGTGGCTGGGTGATAGACATTGGGGAGGGTATGTGCTGTGGTGAGTGCTGTGAATTGTGTAAGACTGTTGAATCACAGATCTGTACCTCTGAAACAAATAATACATATATGTTAGAAAAAAAAAAGAAGTAGATAGTAGGAAGGGTAAAATGAAGGGGGGGAAATCGGAGGGGGAGACGAACCACGAGAGACTGTGGACTCTGAGAAACAAACTGAGGGTTCTAGAGGGGAAGGGTGGGGGGATGGGTTAGCCTGGTGATGGGTATTAAAGAGGGCATGTATTGAATGGAGCACTGGGTGTTATATGCAAACAATGAACAATGAACAAAAATTAACGATGTAATGTATGGTGATTAACATAACCTAATAAAATTAAAAATAAATAAATAAATCTTGAAAAAGAGAAATAGGAAGAGAATATCCTACCAGCTTACAAGAATGAAAATAGTATATACCTGGCGTAAACATAAATAGAGCAAATGAGTAAATTTTAGATATATGAAGTCAGATGAAAGTCAATTTAGAGATTTTATTACAAGAAAATGTGGTCTTTCAAATTCGTGGGTAATACGATTTTTAAACTGGTCTGAGAACAATGACAATTTAATAAACAAAGAATCATTTATACTAGAATATGATTTATTCATCATACTTGTATGCCAAAAATTTTTAGGAGGATAATAACTTAAATATTAAAGAAAGAAGTAATAAACTCACTAGAAGAAAATATAAAGGATCTATAAATATCTCAGGTTGAATTAAATAGTGCTTTCCCAAGTATGACATACTGTAAGAAAACAGAATCAGATTTGGTGATATAAAATATGCTTATGATTCTGTACTTAAAATTTTTTAGAGGGGCACCTGGGTAGTTCATTCATTTTGGCTCCTGACTCTTCATTTTGGCTCAGGTTGTGATCTCAGAATCATTGTTACAGGAGTTCTATTTCTTTAGTACCTGAGGTTCTTGGTTGTGCCACTTCAAAGAATGAGGAGGTAGACCAGATGAAGAGTGATGGCCAGGAAAGCAAAGTTTATTGAGCAATAGTGTAAAGCTCCCAGAGAGGGAGGGGACCTGAGAGGGTTGCCATGGGAGTTTCTAAGTAGTTTAGGGGTTTTTATGAATTCTTTGGGGGAACTATCTTCTGCAGCCAAGGTATGCTGAGTCATGCCAATCAGGGCTGTGATCATATATCTGTTTACCTATTAAATTAATGTCTACCTGTTGATGGTCTTTTTGGGCTGACATCTGGGGGCTTATGTCTCTACTGCCCCTTGCTCGTGACAGTAACAAATGCTTCATGGTTAATTGTTTTACTTTAGGACGTTTTGCAGAAGTCATTTCTGCAAAGGCTGCAAAACAGAATGCTAGTGCGGCCCTGTTTAAGCTGAAAAACAGGATGTTAGCGCTGTTTTGTCTTAGCTGTTCCGACTACATATTTTCTTGTTCGGGACACTGACCCTGACTACCTAACTGTCCAACTAACTCCTATCATCATGAGATCCCCCGTGTCACACTCCATGCTGAGCATGGCACCTGCTTTCTATTCTCTCTCTCCCTTTGCCTTTGCCCCCCCTCCCGTTTGCATGCTTGCATGCTCTCTCTCCCCCAAAATATAAATAAAAATAAAATAAAACATTTTTTAGAATATGTATAAAGACACAGAGATTAGAGAGAGAGAGAGCGCCGAATCCTAACCACTAGACCACCAGGGACACTCACAGAGATTAGAAAACTACACTTAAAAACATATAGCAGATGACTTTCTAATATCATTCATGTATAAATATTGTAAATCATATACCTTTATTATTAAAAAATAAGCTAATGGAAAGGAAAAAAATAATTTGACAATATATACACATCAAAACACATAAAAATGAGTATGTAAACTATCTTCACTAATAATCATAGAAATCCTATTAAAAGAAAGAATAGGTGTAATATTTTAATTAATATAAGGCTCATTGTCTGGTTTTATGAAAATCCATCTCCTGAATTATCAGAAAAAAACTACCAACATAGCAAAAAAGTTAAAGGCAAATTTGTAGTAAAACTGAAAAACAGTAGCTATTTTTTATTGAAAATGGTACAAAGTCCCTGGTTTATATTACCTCATCCTTACAACAATTGAAGAAAATGAGATACTAATAATTAGCTTCTACCTTTTACAAATGAGTAAACTGAGGCTCTAAAAGGTTATATGATTGCTTGCCTAAGAACATAGGTAACACACACATACATGTATATGGGGATTTTATTTTCCATGTATATGCATATATATGTGTGTATTTTTCTTGTTTGGAAATGGAGATAGTTCTCAGTTCCATATACAAAGCAGGAACTGAGTGTTTTAAGAATCCTCCCACAGTGGTGATTTGGGGTTTGCCATAAATGCTCCCTATGGCTGAAGAGTAGAGAGAAGAGTTTGCGAAATACTATAATGCACTAACCATTAGTTTTTGTCAGAATGTCATTTTTAAATAGCAAACAACTACTTAGTTGTAAATATATGAGCTTCCTTACAATATCTTTATTGCCTCCTTTAAGAAATTTAGGAAACAGACGTTATATTGGAAAGATGTTTTTCAGTAAAGCATAATGTAGTAAACTACTCAAAAAGAAGACCAGTGTTCATGGGATGATTCTTTTGTGCTTATTGTCCCGTTTATTATAAATTTTTTAGAAGCTACTGTTCTGAACCATTTCCATAATTTGACTTCACCAATAAATTATTTGAAATTAGATTTTTTTAATCATTAGTTTTGCCTCCAAACTCAGCTGGCTTAGATAAATTCATTTGCTTCTTGGGAGATACAAGATCCAGGATTCATATTGCACATAAAAAATTAATTCTTGGTCCATTATTATTTTCAGCCTGTGTTAATAATGTATTAGATGGGCTTATTGCATAGATATGGATGTATAGATGGGCACACTTTAGGTTAGGCTGGTCAGATGTGCTTCTGAGATCAGTCTTATTCCAAACCAAATCTAATGCTTATTGGTTAAATGTTTTAAGAAATATGACTCAGTTCATAAAAGAGGTTTATTCAAAGTGTACTTATCAAAACATTGCCCTGGTAGAGACTTTATTTCTAATATTGATCAAGCCATCTTACTCTGGTGTACAAATGATTAATACTCTGTTAAATCTTATGATATGTGTAAGCCACAGGAAAATTTTTTTAAAGCTACCAAAGTACCATTGCACAAAAAAGATATAACAGCATCATACACATCTTTCCTATTATTTTGTCCATTTTCACAGCATATAAAATGTGTATTTTTAAAATATAAAATGTTACACCTGAATAATTATATCCAAGAAGACATTTGTTATATATACCATGTACAACAATACTTCCAATTTTTTTCAAGGAGATATCTATTTTTTTATTGTAAGGAATAAAGCCATAGATTAAAAATAAATAAGAAAATCTCCAAGTTCTTTAGTAAAAACTTCTCATCTCTAAAAAATCATTTTAAATAAATCATATATAAAGAAGTAGTTTACTGTGCCCACAGTTCTTTTATAATTTAATCAATCTAAAACACATAATATTAAAATGTAAATGATGCTCCTGATAATCACTTTTTAGAATTTAAAAGTGTAATCATTAGTAGAACAAGCTTAAACTATTGGTAGTAATACCTCTCACTTCCATATCTAGGCTTATTAGTGTTGTAGAGAAGAAGTCCTACATCTATGGAGATTAGTCCATCTCCAAAGTCATTGTCATCATAGCCCTCCACACTAGCACAGCAGGACCATCCCTTCTCTGTTACCTATGAAACCTCTCTTCTTTCTTCCAGAGGGTCTATTTCAAACATAAAGTGTTCAAGGCCACTAGAATGATGCTGATCTCACAATTTCTTCAATAAGTTTTTGTCTCTCTCCAGCAGTTTATCCATGGCTTATTTCTTACCATAGAACACACTATATCCTATTTATCCTTCAACCTCAAACTAATTTAAAAAGGCTTTAATTTACTCATTCATTCAACAACTACTTTCTGAGCATCTATAACATGCTAGGAATTTTTGCGGTTTTTGGTTATGCAGTGGTGGTCAAAGTATCCATGGCCTCTACCTTCACTGAGTTTTATTATCTGCTTGGTGGCCCTATTTGCCAACAGTGAGTTTTCTGGAAATACTGTCTCATAAAACCTGGACTTCCTTGGTTGGGAATTCAACTTGCTAGTAACCAAAAGAATAGTGGTAGGCAATTATGCCTTTGAATCTTGGTCCCTCCCATCTGTCTCCTGTTTTACCAGCCACGACTGGGTTTTCTTCCTATTGCCTTTGCTCTAAGATTGAGAACCTCTACTTGTGTGCAACTATGTCTGTGACAATAGATGGTTAGGATACAGCGGTATAAATAGATAGAAACCAGATTTCCAAAGTGGAAACTTTTCAATAACTCTGATTCTCCCATTAATCACAGTTAATGTGGAATGGTCTTTTTTTAAAAATTTTTTATTGTTATGTTAATCACCATATATTACATCATTTGTTTTGGTGTAGTGTTCCATGATTCATTGTTTGTTCATAACACCCAGTGCTCCATGCAGAATGTGCCCTCTTTAATACCCATCACCAGGCCAACCCATCCCCCAACCCTCCTCCCCTCTAGAAACCTCAGTTTGTTTTTCAGAGTCCATCATCTCTCCTGGTTCGTCTCCCCCTCTGACTTACTCCCCTTCATTCTTCCTCTCCTGCTATCTTCTTCTTTTTCTTTTTTCTTAAAATATGTTGCATTATTTGTTTCAGAAGTACAGATCTGTGACTCAACAGTCTTACACAATTCACAGCGCTCACCGTAGCACATACCTTTTTGACTTGAGGTTAACAGTCTAGGGCTTATCTTCCCCTAAATTCTGATTAGAACTTTACACTCCAGCAACATGGAGGCTTTTAATTCTCTGGTACCACACATGTAAGACATCAGAGCATCTGAGTATGCAATCTCCACTTTCTGGAATGTCTGTTCCTTCTTTGTTGATTTATGCCTCAAGACTAATGTTGAGTTTGGGGATATTAAGTTAACTCATGCCTTACAGACAGTAAACACATTATCTGATCAGCCTTGTACATTTTCTTTTGTGTCTACTCTTCCAGAATGTCTTTCATGATCCCTCCATTACAGACCACTTGTCCCTTGGAGGACCCAAAGACTTCATTTTAATACTTACCACACTGTAGTTTAATAATCATCCCCCCTTTTTTTTTTCTCTGAGAGAAAGAGAAAGAGAGCGTGCAGGTGGGAGAGGCAGGAGAGGGAGAGGATCCTAAGCAGACTCCATGCTGAGCACAGAGCTAGAATGGAGGCTGGAGCCAAAATCAAGAGCCAGATGCCACCCAGGCACCCCAATAATCCCTTTTGAAATAGCCTTCCAGGGCAAAGACATGGCTTTATTTATCCCTGTATGCTCAAAGGCCTAGAATAATAGCCAATAGATACATGGTAAACTGACATTAGCATACATAACTAAGGCCAGCCTCACTGAGTTTTGGCCATATAATAATGAGGTCAGTTTCTCCAGTATGTATGTATGTATGTATGTATGCATATATTTCTCCAGTATATGTATATGGCACATTTCTGGGATTACAACATGGAAAGTTTATTTTTCACAAAGTGTGTTTGGCATGCCAGAACTTAAAATTATTCCCCTGCTCAGATAATGTGTTTACTGTCTGTAAATCTAAAAATAGGAATTCACTTCCTAGCATCACTATAGGCTTTCCAAATGTAACTAAACCATTATCCTTTATCTAGATATTTAATTTCTTATCTTTCTGTTTCCCCTCTCGAGCTAATAGATGATGGAGCCATTCAAGACCAAAACTGTGTCCTCTTCAGCAAATTTTCAATGATTCTTACTGTGGTCACACCTGTTCTTTCCAGGAAGAGTAGTGTCATGCTGAATCAGTCAGCTCTCACTGTATTCTCAGCATTGAGTGGCTTAATTGTCAGGGTGTTCTAGAGCAACTTTATGGTAGGGTTGCCAACTGTTTTTCTGATTTTCAAGGACATAAGTTTAAGAGAAACAGTGGTCCTCTGTCTCAATACCTTTGTTTTACACAGGGATCTGAAGCTTTCATTTCAAATATTTGGCAAATCTAAACTACATTTTAGAAATGCAGGGTTATATTTACTGAGTCTCTCTCTTGCCTTAGGCAGAGAATGAATTTATTGAGAACTTTGTGACATTTTATACCCAAGTGGAAGGCTAACTGTTCCTTCTTCTGTTGTTGATTAACCAAAATAACTTAGCTGAAAGGTTTTTGTAGGAAACACAAACTATATGGAAATTAATTTATGTTATAGTCCAATGTCATGTTAAGATTTCCAAAGATATATTTAAATTCTAATTTGATCCAATGTATAACTTCAGAAATCACTAGCTATCATTAGTTATTCCTTTTAAAAAAATACTTTTTTGACTACTTGCTCTAAGCCACAAATTGCTCTAGACACTGAGGACACATCTGTGTCCTGCCTTCACAGAACATGCATTCTAGTGCGGGAAAGAGATTACATGCAAGTGTATCAAGTGCTAGGAAGAGAACAGTCTGTTTATGGGGCATAAAGTGTAACTAATGTAGTGGATGGTCAAAACAGCTCCCTTTAAACATTTGAACAGAGGACATTTGAGCAGAGACTTGAATGAATAATGAATATCAGCCAACAATCAGATCTGGAAAAAAACAAATCCAGATAGAGAAAAATAGCAAATGGAAAGCTCTTAAGGAAGGAATGGGTTTGATCTGTGAGAAGACCCGCAAGGAGGCAAGCGTGATTACAGCGTGGGTCTGACGGGGCTGACCAGAAATGAGATCAGAGATCATGTAGGAGGTTATAAGCAATGGAAAGAAGTTGCAATTTACTTAAATAACATAAACTAGTGGAGAATTTTAAGTGAAGGAGTGTTGTGATGTGTTTTGTACTATAATAGTTAACTTTGGCTGATCTACAGAAAATGGGCTCTATCGGAATGAGAGTCAAATGGGATCCCAGAAAGGAGGCTTTTCCAGTAGTTGGTTAGTGATGAGAATCCTCAGAATAGAATGAGAGTGACTTGGATGGTCAGAAGTAATGATTCCAATTATACATGTTGAAGATTGAGACCACATGACTTCCTGAAGGGTTGGGTGTAGGAAGTGTTGAAAATAAGAAGTAAAGATGTATACTTAAGTTTTGGGCCTGAGAAATTGGATCAGTAATAATGATGAGAGAGTCAAAAGGAGGAAAAGATGTGGGGATGGGGGAAAGCAGGTTCGAGTACTCTGCTTTGGACATGATAAGTGTTCATAAGTGTCTTGTCATTGCATGACATAGAGGTTTATAAGATGTCATCAAAGAGAAGCTTCATTTTCCCACAACCACTTTCAACAAGCAACTGTCTCTTCGAACACTCATCAAGGGTTTCCTTTTATTCACTATTTAAATAAAAACTAGTGTGAGGTTTTTAAGATTTTGCTAGTCATTCTCAGATTTAAAAGCAAATCCTCTGATTACTTCACACACACACACACACACACACACACACACACACTACGGGATAACAATCAAAATTCTAAACTTCCTTGAAACTTATAATTCTTTGTTCCCAAAAATCAGCCTATTATGGGAGAATGAATCCTGTGGTTGCCTTCTCTCTTTCCATCATGCATTCCCCTCCATCCTGACTGGTTGTGGCTTCTGACGTATTCAAGACCAGAGAGAAGCTGTTACAGTACCCCTCAACTCTCTTAAATATAACGTTCTAGAGGGCAGCAAACCTCCTGGCCTTTTTTCTTCACCTCTTTAAATCCTTTATGAGATTGAGTTATTAGGAAACATAGAACTGGTTTTTGAATACTTGTTTTGTTGTGACCACATGGTTATTTAGCACCTTGCTTTGTGGTGAAGTAGTTGGTACCTATTTTCCTGGGGGTTCAACAAAACCAAACCTGAGGAATCTTATTGTATATCTATTCGATTCTGTTCTATTCTATTCTATTCTATTCTTTCTTTTTTTTTTTTGACAGAGAGAGACACAGCAAGAGAGGGAACACAAGCAGGGGAAGTGGGAGAGGGAGAAGCAGGCTTCCTGCCAAGCAGGGAACCCAATGCGGGGTTCGATCCCAGGATCCTGGAACCATGACCTGAACTGAAGGCAGACGCTTAATGACTGAGCCACCCAGGTGCCCCTCTATTCTATTCTTATTAACTGAATTTTAATTCCAGTGTAATTGACATACAGTATTATATTAATTTCAGGTGTACAATATAGTGATTCAACAATTCCATATATTACTCAGTGCTCATCAAGATGAGTGTACTCCTTAGTCTCCAACACCTATTTCACCCATCCCCTACTCACCTCCCCTCTGGTAACCATCTGTTTGTTCTTTATAGTTAAGAGCCTGTTTCTTGGTTTGTCTCTCTCTTTTTTGTTCCTTTGTTCATTGTTTTGTTTCTTAAATTCTACATATGAGTCAAATCAGATGCTATTTTGTCTTTCTCTGACTGACTTATTTTGCTTAGCATTATAATTTCTAGCTTCATGTCATTGCAAATGGCAAGATTTCATTCCTTTTGATGGCTGAGTAATATTCCATTGTGTGTGTGTGTGTGTGTGTGTGTGTGTGTGTGTGTGTGTGTGTGT
>NW_027397074.1:30597001-30621993 GCF_003265705.2 Callorhinus ursinus
TGTGTGTGTGTGTGTGTGTGTGTGTGTGTGTGTGTGTGTGTGTGTGTGTATACTGCATCTTCTTTTTCCATTCATCTATCAGTGGACTCTTGAGCTGCTTCCATAGTTTGACTATTGTAAATAATGCTGAAATAAACCTAGAGGTGCAAATATCAAATTAGTGTTTTTACTAATTAGCATCCAAATTAGTGTTTTCAAATTATTCGGGTAAATACCCAGTAGGGCATTATTGAATCATAAGGTAGTTTTATTTTTAACTTTTGAGGAACCTCCAGACTGTCTTACACAGTGGCTGCACCAGTTTGCATTACTAGGACAATGCATGAGGCTTTCTTTTTCTCCACATCCTTCCCAATACTTGTTTCTTGTGTTTTTTATTTTTAGCCATTCTGACAAATGTGAGGTGATATCTTACTGTGGTTTTGATTTGCATTTCCCTGATGATGAGATCTAATCATGTGTCTGTTAGCCATCTGTATGTCTTCTTTGGAGAAATGTCTGTTCATGTTGTCTGCCCATTTTTTATTTGGATTATTTGGTTTTTGGTTGATCATTTGTATCAGTTCTTTATATATTTTGGACACTAACCCTTTATTGGATATGTCATTTGCAAATGCCTTCTATTCAGTCTGTTGTCTTTTCGTTTTGTTGGTTGTTTCCTTCACTGTGCAAAAGTTTTTATTTTGATGTAGTCCCTCCCAATAGTTTATTTTTGCTCTTGATTCCCTTGCCTCAGGAGACATATTTAGAAAGATGTTGCTAGAGCCTATGTCAAAGAAACTACTGCCAGTGCTCTATTCTAGGATGTTTATGGTTTCAGGTCTCACATTTAGGTCCTTAGTCCATTTGAGTTTATTTTTGTAGATGCTGTAAGAAGGTGGTCTAGTTTCATTCTTTTGCATGTTGCTGTCCCCTTTTCCCAACACCATTTGTGGAAGAAACTTTTTTCCCATTGCATAGTCTTGCCCCCTTTTCAAAGATTAATTGACCATATAATTGTGGGTTTGTTTCCGGGCTTTCTATTCTATTCCATCAATATATGTGACTATTTCTGTGCCAGTACCATACGCTTTGGATTACCACAGCTTTGTAATATAACTTGAAGGTTAGAATTGTGATACATCCAGTTTTGTTTTTCTTTTTCAAGGCTGCTTTGGCTTTTTGAGGTCTGTTGTAGTTCCACATAAATTTTTGGATTCTTTGTTCTAGTTTTGTGAAAAATGCTTTTGGTGTTTTGATATGCATTGCATTAAATCTGTACATTGCTTTGAGTAGTATACACATTTTAACAGTATTTGTTCTTCCAATCCATGAGCATGGACTGTCTTTCCATTTCTTCATGTAGTCTTCAATGTCTTTCCTCAGTGTTTTCCAGTTACTGTTCTCCAGTAGAGTATAGGTCTTTCACCTTTTTGGTTAAATTTATTCCTACATATTTTATAATTTTTGATACAATTGTAAATGGGATTTTTTTTGTAAGATTTTATTTATTTATTTGACAGAGGGAGACACAGTGAGAGAAGGAACACAAGCGGGGGGGGCGGGTGGGAGAGGGAGAAGCAGGCTTCCCGCCGAGCAGGGAGCCCAATGTGGGGCTCGATCCCAGGACCCTGGGACCATGACCTGAGCCAAAGGCAGATGCTTAACAACTGGGCCACCCAGGCGCCCCAGGATTGTTTTCTTAATTTCTCTTTCTGCTGCTTCATTATTACTGTATAGAAATGCTACAGATTTCTGTACATTGATTCTGTATCCTGCAACTTTACTGAATTCATTTATCAGTTCTAGTAGTAATTTGGTGGAGTCTTTTGAGTTTTCTACATATATTATGTCACTTGCAAATAGTGCAAGCTTTACTTCTTCCTTACCAAATTGGATGGCATTTATTTGTTTTATTTATTTATTTATTTATTTATTTATTTATTTATTTTTTATTTTGTTGTTGCTGCTGTTGTTGTCTGATTGCTGTGGCTAGGACTTCCAGTACTGTGTTGAGTAAAAGTGGTGAGAGTGGAAATCCTTGTTCTCTTCCTGATATTAGGGGAAAAGCTCTCAGTTTTTCCCCATTGAGTATGATGTTCACTGTGGGTTTTTCATATAGGGCCTTTATTATGTTGAGGTATGTTCCCTTTAAACCTACTTTGTTGAGACTTTTTATAATGAATGGATATTTTATTTTCTGAAATGCTTTTTCTGCATCTATTAAAATGATTATACGGTTTTAATCCTTTCTCTTATTGATGTGATTTATCACATTGATTTGCAAATACTGAACCACCTTTGTATCCTGGGAATAAATCTCACTTGGTTGTGGTGGATGATTTTTCTTAATATGTTGTTGGATTTGGTTTGCCAGTATTTTTGGGGGGACTTTTGTATCTCTATTCGTCAGAGATATTGGCCTGTAGTTCTCTTTTTTTGTGGTGTCTATCTGGTTTTGGTATCAGGGTAATCATGGCCTCATTAAATAAATTTGGAAGTTTTCCTTCCTCTTTCATTTTTTGGAGTTGTTTGAGAAGAATGGATATTAACTCTTCTTTAAATGTTTGGTAGAATTCATGTGAGAAGCCATCGGGTCCTGAACGTGTATATTGGGAGTTTTTTGATTTCTGGTTCAATTTCTTTCTTTTTTTTTTTAAAGATTTTATTTATTTATTTGAGAGAGGAAGAGAGAGCATGAGTGGCATGAAGGGGCAGGGGAGGGGCAGACGGACAGGGTGAAGCAGACTCCCCCGCTGAGCAGGGAACCTGACACAAGGCTGATTCCCAGGACCCCGAGATCAGGACCGGAGCCAAGGCAGAGCTGAAGGCAGATGCTTAACTGACTGAGCCACCTAGGTGCCCCAATTACTGGTTCAATTTCATTGCTGGAGATCAGTCTGTTCATATTTTATATTTCTTTCTGCTTCAGTTTTCATAAGTATTATGAATTTCTAGGAATTTATCTATTTCTTCTGGGAAGGTTGTCCAATTTGTTGGCATATAATTTTTTAAAATATTCTAAAAGAATAATTATTATATCTTATTTTCTTATCTTACTATATCTAGTAGACATTCAAGTTTAATATATGAATAGAAGAGAGAGATAAATATGAGTTTCCTCTCATCGTGACTATTCCATACTTTGCTCCCATGGCAGGCCCTTCCCAGTGCCCATTGGACTTTCTTGATCAAGCCTCACAACACAAGTAGCTGGGAAACACCAGATTAAGTTTCAGCTACTATGGTTTTACTCTTCCTAGCACTGTGACTGTGGACAGATTGTTGACATTTCTGATCTGGTTTTCTTTTTGGTACTCTGAGCCAATAAGCCCTGCCTTCCTCAAAACATTGCTCAGATCAAACAAGATTAAATGTGTGGAAGCACCTTATGCTTGTGACATATTACTCAAACATAAGCATACTTGTAAGGTCTTTAATTCCTTTCACTGAGAGAAGAAACTCAGTATAGAAAGTAGCTTTACGCTTCTCTTTACCCATAAGTATGATTATGTTTCACACTTTTTTGCCTAGACTCATGGTTGGCAATTACTTCTTTATGGAGTTCTCAAATTATGATCTTTACTATTATTTTCTTATAATAAGATCATTTTAATGCCATCCATAGTCATTAAAACATTTTAAATAAGATATTCCGACAAAGAAATTATTGTTTTTAATGTGTTACCATATTGAGTTATTTGATCTACCACAAATAGGGAAGGTGCTTTGTTTGCCTAAAGGGGTACAAGTGAATGTGGTTACTACCTGAAAGTGTTCAGATTCCATGACTTGTTTACCTGATGATGTTCAGTTTGATAGACGTATTAGAGAATCAATATTTGCAAACTAACACATACAATGGCACATATCTTAAGAGGTCTAGTTGTGTAGAATTTCCTACTGTAAATTTTTATGATTATGTTTATTTTAGGTTAATATATTGTTTTATCCAGGGATCCTCTTTAAGAGGTCAGTTGTTTTCTAATTGGAAACAACTGTCTGAAAGCTTTTAATTGAGTATTTTCCTCGATTTTAAAAATTGGATTTGTGTATATTTGGCCTTATTTCCTCACTTGCTCCTTTCTAGTCTTCTTAAGACCATTTAGTTTGACATTTCACTTGACTGTCTCATCAGAAAGAGCCTAATTTCCATATGACTGAAAAAGTTTACATAGTGGTTCTAAAGAATCTGTTTAAATGCAGGACTCCATGATACCAACCTTAAACTATACAATGTTACTTTAAATTACACCAAGATACCGACTACTAAATTAATACCTCCAGATTTTAAAAATAGAAACAAGATTTCTCTAGATACCAAAGAAATGAGGAATAAAAATTAACAACAGAAAATTAAACAGCATTTGATCAATAAATCTAGTCTCTCTAGTAATCAGTGTGGACAAATATGTAGGTCCTTTAGAAACAGACAGAATAAAGGCTTTGTGTTAGAGAAAAAAAAAAAAAACTAGTAATACCTTACATGAGAATATCAATTGTGAGTTTACATGTTATCTACTTTGAAAATATTTTTATTTTTATTTAACATTATGTATAGGAAATAATTCATAGCATTATATGTGTTATATTACTCTCATATTGATGGCCACTTAGATTGATTTCAACTTTTCTAATTAAAAATAATTTTGCCCCAATGAACTAATTGTTTTTTTCCAGCTTTATTGAGGTGTAATGTTTAAGGCATACAACATGATGATTTGATATATGCATATATTGGACATAGATCACTATAGTAAGGTTAGTTAAGAAATCCATCGGGATGCCTGGGTGGCTCAGTCGGTTAAGGGTTTACCTTCAGCTCAGGTCATGATCCCAGGGTTCTGGGATTGAGCCCCCCATCAGGCTCCTTGCTTAGTGGAGCTTCTTCATCTCCCTCTGCCTGCTGCCCCCGTTTGTGCTCCCTCTCTTGCTATCTCTCTCTCTGTCAAATAAATAAATAAAATGTTTAAAATAAATACAAAGCCATCATCTCACATAATTATTTTTCTTGAGGGCTTAAGAAAGTTGTTGGTTTTTTTTTTTTTTTTTTTTTTTTTTTTGACAGAGAGAAAGAGAGAGAGAGAGCACAAGCAGGGGGGAGAAGGCAGAGGGAGGAGCAGACTCCCCACCAAGCAGGGAGCCTGATGCGGGGCTCCGATCCCAGGACCTAGAGATCACCACCCAAGCCGAAGGCAGACGCTTAACCTATAAGCCACCCAGGAGCCTCAAGAAATTTTAAGATATACTTTTCTAGCACCTCTCATGTATACAATATAGTATTATTAACTGCGGTCACCATTCTGTATATGAGACACACAGAAATTACTCATCTTGTAAATGAAATTTTGTACCCTTTGACCATGTTCACTCATTTAGCTATCGTTCATCCCCAGCAACCACTAAATTGGTATCTGTTTGTAAGACTTCAGTTTTGCTTTTTTTTTTTTTTGGACTTCACACACAAGTGAAATCATATTTATTTTTCTGTCTGACTTATTGCATGAAATATAGTGCCTGCAATGTTCATCCTTGTCGTCACTAATGGCAATTTATCCTTCTGTTTTATAGCTCGATAATATATATGTGTATGTTGTAATATACATTATGAATATATATTACACAAATATATGTGCATATCAAATGAATATATTATTATATATATTATGAAAATTATTATACAGAGGAACATTACATTCTCTTTATCCATTCAACTGTCAATGAACATTAGACACTTTGGTTGTTTCTATGTTTTTTCTCTTTTAATTAATGCTACAATGAACATGCGTGTATACATATATCTTCCTTGTCCTGATTTGATTATTTGGGAATGCATACACAGAACTGGGGTTGCTGGATCAAAAGATAATTATATTTTTAATTTTTTGAGGAACTCCATACTGTTTTCCTTGGTGACTGTATCAGTACACATTCATATCAACAGTGCACAAGGGTTCCTGTTTCTCCATTCCCCTCAACACTTGTAATCTCATCTTCTTGATGGTGACATTTTTGCCAGGTGTGAAACGATACCTCATTGTGCTTTTATCTGAATTTTCCTGATGATTCGTTATGTTGAATATATTTGTTTTTTGAGTGTCACTTCAGAAGACATCTCTAAAAGCAGAATTTATTATCAAAAGAATTAACACTTAAGCATTAGAAAATTCTACCAAAAACTTTTCTAAAAACATTTCACCACTTTCTCGTTCCATGGTGCATGAAGAACTGTCATTTCCCTGAATTCCTGATAACACTGATGGTAAAATTTTCTTAGAAGTTTTAGACAATCTCCTATGTGAAAAATAATTGATTGCTTTTAATTTGGATTTCTTCTTTGCTACTAACGTTGAGTATAACTTTATGTGTTGACAATAATTTTACATGTTTTCTAGAATTTTTTTTCTTAATACATTTTTATATCCTTTGCTTGTTTTTCCAGTATGGTTGGTTGCCTTTAAAAAATCTTTTTTAAGGGGCGCCTCAGTGGCTCATTCGGTTAAGCGTCTGCCTTCGGCTCAGGTCATGATCCCTGGGTTCTTGGGTGGAGCCCCGCATTGGGCTCCCTGCTCAAGGGGGAGTCTGCTTCTCCCTCTGACCATCCACCTGCTTGTGCTCTCTCTCTCAAATAAATAAATAAAATCTTAAAAAAAAACTTTTTTAAGAGCCCTATGAGAATTTTGTTTATTAATTCTGTGTTCTTGTATCCCAACATTTCAATTGACTTATATATTTTTAATGTGGTATTTTTTTGAAACTTTTTGTTTTTCCTTTTTTGTCTTTATAAGGACACATTTGTTAACTATTTTCTAATTGGAAATATCTCACTGCAAAAGAAAAGAAAAATTTCTACATTTTCTGCTAATATTTTAAAGGTTATTTTTAAATACTTTAACATATTTAAGAAACATGTAAATCTTAGCATATGACATGAGGTATTCACTTAGCTATCAAATTGCCCTAGGCCATTTATTGGGTAATCCGTTTATCCACTCTGAATTGCAAAGTTATCAAAATGAAAATTACCCTACACACAAATAATTTAGTTCCTATATACTTTATTGATCCTTGACGTAACATTTTTACCTGTAACTAAAGAACATATTTTAATTGCTAATTTTATGTAGTATGCTTGATATCAGGTAGGATACATTTTTGTTCAATTACAGGCCTATATTTTCATACTACTGTGTACTTTCTCCATCTGTCAAATCTAGAATTAGTTTTTAAATTTCTAATAAAATCTTCCCTACTTGTCCTAATGGGTCTTGTATGTTCCTTATTAGGTTTATCTCTAGATATTGCATGGTCTTTATTGCTATTGCAAGTAACAAAGTTTTCCCATGATAATTTTCTGGCTGGTTATCACTAGTATATTCAAAAGCTGTTGGTTTTAAGATTTTATTTTGTATGTAGACAAGCTATTGAATTGTCTTAATAGTTTAAAAATTTGGGTGGCTCAGTCAGTTAAGCGTCTGCCTTTGGCTCAGGTCATGATAACTGGGTCTTGGGATTGTGCCTCTCATATGGTCTGCTTCTCCCTCTCCCTCTGCTGCTCCCCCTGCTTGTGCTCGCTTGCTCTCTCTCTCTGTCAAATAAATAAACAAAATCTTTTAAAAAGTAATTTAAACATGTTTAGAGTTGATTGCCCCAAGAGAGAATTCGATTGCCTGTAAAGTGATAATATTTGTGCCCTCTCCAGTATTTTTCATGTTTTATCAGCCTTGACAAAGACCTCTCTTATGTGAAACAGTAACTAATAGCCATCTTAAGTGTATTATATGAAATAGGAATGATGTTCATGTTTTATCATTTAGTGTGATATCTTATCTATGTGCTGAGAGATATTCTTTATCCAGGTAGGATTTCCTATTTCTCACTTCTTAAGGCCTTACATTTCATTTTATCAGTAATGCTGATTTAACAGTTATTTATTTATTAAAACCATCATATTATATTTCTCCTTAAATTTTTAAAATTTAATTATGTATCTTGATTTTGAATTGCCATTAAATTACATAGATGACACTGGTACTATTCTAATAATGGAAGCCACACTACTGTATTTGTATACCACTGATTTCAATCTGGTAGTATTTTAATCAGAATTTTGCCTTTATTTTTAGATGCAAGATTAGACAGAAACCTATACCTATCTTTTAAATAAGTGTTCTTTTTTTTTTTTTTTAAATAAGTGTTCTATTAAGAGGACAAACATCATCTTTTTCTATGTTCTAGGTATTTACACATAAAGATTTTTTTAATTATTTAAGATGTTGCTATAATAATCTGTGAAACCAGTTTTTTCTTTATTTTCTTTATTTTTTTTTTTACTTTTTTGACTAATCCATTGACAAATTTGTTATATTGTGGTTGCTGTTTTTTCTCTTTTTAAGACAATTTTGTTTTTTTAAGACAATTTTGATAAGTAATTTTTGTAACATAATTATTTGTTATTTAGATTCATAAATATATGTAAAATTATATGTAGAACTTTCTTTTTTTGTTTTGCTTTTGGTTTTTTGTTTGTTTGTTTTTCCTTTATTTTATTTTTCCTTTCCTTCCCCTATGTTCATCAGTTTTGTTTCTTAAATTCCACATGAGTAAAATCATATGGTATTCGTCTTTCTCTGGCTGACTTATTTCACTAAGCCTAATACTCTCCAGATCCATCCATTTTATTGCAAATGGGCAAGATTTCCTTCTTTTTGGTGGCTGAGTAATATTCCATTGTGTATATAAACTACATCTTCTTTATCTACCCATCTCTTGATGGACATCTGGGCTTTTTCCATAGTTTGGCTATTGTGGATATTGCTGCTATAAACACTGGGGTGCATGTGCCCCTTCCAGTCAGTATTTTTGTGGCCTTTGGAAAAATACCTAGTAGTGCAGTTTCTGGGTTTTAGGGTAGTTATATTTTTAAGTTTTTGAGGAAACACCGTACTGTTTTCCAGAGAGGTTGCACCAGCTTGCATTCCAACCAACAGTGTAGGAGGGTTCCCCTTTCTCCACATCCTCACTGACATCTCTTGTTTCCTGAATTAATTTTAGCTCTTCTGACCATTGTGAGGTGGTATCCCATTGTGGTTGTGATTCGTATTTCCCTGATACTGAGTGATGTTGAACATTTGTTCATGTGTCTGTTAGCCATTTGTGTGTCTTTTTATTTTTTAAAAAGATTTATTGATTTGAGAGAGAGAACACGTGCATGAGTGTAGGGTGGAGCAGAGGGAGAGGGAGAGAGAGAGAGAATCCTAAACAGGCTCTATGCCCAGTGCAGAGCCTGACATGGGGCTTGATTTCAGACCCTGAGATCATGACCTGAGCTGAAACCAGGAGTCTGACACTTAATCAAGTGAGCCACTCAGGGACCCCTATATGTCTTCTTTGGAGAAACGTCTGTTCATGTCTTCTGCCCATTTCTTGACTGGATTTTTTATTTTTGGGGTTTCAGTTTGTTAAGTTCTTTATGGATTTTGGATACTAATCCATTCTCTGATATGCCATTTGCAAATATCTTCTCCCATTCCATAGGTTACCTTTTGGTTTTGTTGACTGTTTCCTTTGCTATGCAAAAACTTTTTATCCTGATGAAGTCTCAATAATTCACTTTTGCTTTTGTTTCTCTTGCCTCTGGAGACCTGGAGAAGTTGCTGCTGCTAAGGTCAAAGAGTTTGCTGTCTTCTCTTCTAGGATTTTGATGGATTCCTGTCTCACATGTAGGTCTTTCATCCATTTTGAATTTATTTTTGTGTATGGTGTAAGAAAGTGGTCCAGTTTCATTCTTCTGCATGTGGCTGTCCAATTTTCCCAACACCATTTGTTGAAGAGACTGTCTTTTTTCCATTGGATATTTTTTCCTGATTTGTTGAAGATTGGTTGACCACAGAGTTGAGGATCTATTTCTGGGTTCTGTCTTCTGTTCCATTGATCTATGTGTCTGTTTTTGTGCCAGTACCATCCTGTCTTAATGATGACAGCTTTGTAATACAGCTTGAAGTGCAGAATTGTGATGCCTCCAACTTTGGTTTTCTTTTTCAACATTGATTTGACTATTCTGGGTCTTTTCTGATTCCATACAAATTTTAGATTTAATTGTTCTTGCTCTGTGAAAAATGCTGGTGTTATTTTCATAGGGATTGCATTGAATGCATAGATTGCTTTGAGTAGTATAGATATTTTAACAATATTTGTTCTTCCAGTCCATGAGCATGGAATGTTTTTCCATTTCTTTATGTCTTCCTCAATTTCTTTCATAAGTGTTCTATAGTTTCCAAAGTATAGATCTTTTACCTCTTTGGTTAGGTTTATTCCTAGGCATCTTAATTTTTTTGTGTGTGTGTGCAATTGTAAATGGGATTGATTCCTTGATTTCTCTTTCTGCTGCTTCATTCTTGGTGTATAGAAAAGCAACAAATTTCTGTATATTGATTTTATATCCTGTGACATTGCCAAATTCATGTATCAGTTCTAGCAATTTTTTGATGGAGTCAATTTTAATATTATCTTAAATCTCAGTTTTAGAAATGTTTTTCACATTTTTCAAGTGGACAGTTTTAGCTATTTTGCTTTTGTAATCATAAAAAAATAATTTTTACTAAATTGAATTTGACCAAATAATGTAATTTATTATTTTCTGATTTTTTGAATTTGTTGACATTTTCTTTTTTTCATAAAATGCAGTCAGCTTTAGTGACTATCCCATTTGTATTTAACAAATTGTATAATTAGTATATTAGGAAAAATTTTTCTTTTTCCTTCTATCTCTCTTTCTCTCCCCTTTCTGTAATTCTATCTCTGTAAATGTACACATATGTCCCCAACATATAAACCACCACACATTCTGGAGTACATATATCAAACCTACTAATTGTACTATTCAAATTATCAATGTCCTTTTTTTTTTGGCAATTTTTATCTGTCCACTGCTGGAAGATGTATAACAAAAGTATCTCATTGAGTTTTTGTCATTTTTTTCATTAACATATCAGATTTTGATTTCTATGTTTCAAAATGTTATTAGGTGCATTAAAGTTTCTTGTCTTTATATATTTTTAGTGAACATCTTTTATGAAAGTAAATAAATAAAGCACATGAAATATTTATTTTCTCTGGAATTGTTCAAAATATGTATAAGTCAGAGGTTATTTATTCTTTTTAGAAATATATGAAATTTTAGTTAGAACAATCATGTCTTTTCTTAATTCCTGAAGATTTTCAATCACTTTTCTGTTGTAGAATTTTATCTCTGTCCTGTTTCCTTCTGATACTCCTGTTAAAATGCATCAAAATTTCCTATTTTATCTCCCATGTCTAAAACAGGGTTTCATATATTTCATATCATGACAGTTCATCTTCTTTCTGTTCTGAATTTATGTATTTCCTCACAATTATATTCCACCTGGCATATTTTTTTTCAAGTCTATATAATATTATTTATCTAATCAATTTTTAAAAATAATGATGACCATATCTTAAATTTTTAGCATTCTACTTTGCTCTTTTTCAAATTTACCTGTTCTTTCTTCATACTTCCAATTATTTATTATGATTTCTATTCTCTTCAATATAATTTTGATGCTTTTAAGAATAGATTATCTTTTGTTGAATTTTCTGAATTTCCCTCATGATGATAGATTTTATGACATGGTAATTTATTATTATGAACTCCACTGCAGTAGAGATTTTTAATTTCTGAATTCCAGCAAGAGACATATGTGTATGTCTCTGTAAAGAAAATAGTATAGTTGTTAAAGGAAACATTTGGGTTTCAATAATCTTAAATAAGCTTGAAAGGTTGACACCTCAGCTTTTACCACACATTATCCTTCATCTAAAGCCCCAGACAGATGCTTGTTTTTCTCAGTCACTAAGAAGAGTAGTTCTAATCTCTATCATAGAAAGGACAGCTCCTTAAGTCTCCTGAAGAACCAGCTATTAGAGTCTCCTGGTGCATTACATTCCCCTCAAGAGCACATCTTCTGCAGATTTTCAGCTTCCAGCCCATAGCAAGACGATATACCTTAGTCTAAAATTCCCAAAGGCTTCCAAAGTATCAACTCAAACTTTCCATTTTTGCTTTCATTATTCTCCTCAATTCTTTCATCTCAGAGTTTCTTTTTTTGTAAATTCACATAGCTTTTTAAGAATTACTCTATATTCTATGATGTTTTATGAGGGAGAGGTGGAAAGATGCCCATGTGACTTAGCTCAATCCACTGTGTTGCCAAAATTTTAAGGTTTATTTTTTAAAAAGAACATCCAGTATCATCCCCAGAGATGTGCAGTAACAAATGTGGACTATTACAAGATAAACTCAGGAGCTTAAAGATTATTAACTACTTTCTGAACAATGTAATTTTATTGTGTTTTTTATTTTTATGTGTTAACTATAAAGTAACTTGCATTGAATCAAAAATCACTGCAAACCTCCCTTCTATTTAACCTGGAAGACAGAGATCCATGGCTTGTATTTCTATGATTCATTTGGCCCCACTTTTATTTTATTGTGATATTCAATTTTTATCAAGTAAAGATAAATAGATAGCTCTTTCAAATAGAAAAAAAATTTATATTCTATTTCCACAAGATTTGAAACATAAATAACAGCCATATGAACTATAATAAGCTAGACTATCACAATCTTATTTAGAAAATGTCTATATCCCATCTTCAGGCTGTTAAAATCTAATGAGTCTTACAGCTGTAGAATATTGAAAGCTTACCTTTCACAACTATGCTAACAAATTTTAGGAGCTATCTCTTACTGTAGCATCTTATCATTAGCTGAGTCTAAGGAAATAGCAGAATGTCAGGAGAAGCTACTCCTCTGTTTGAGATTTGACTACATAAAGCGTTCATTTTATTTTATTTATTTATTTATTTATTTTAGAGATTTTATTTATTTATTTGACAGAGAGAGACACAGTGAGAGCAGGAACACAAGCAGGGGGAGTGGGAGAGGGAGAAGCAGGCTTCCCGCTGAGCAAGGAGCCCGATGTGGGGCTCGATCCCAGGACCCTGAGATCATGACCTGAGCTGAAGGCAGACGCTTAATGACTGAGCCATCCAGGTGCCCCATAAAGCATTCATTTTAGAATGATTCATGAGTGAAACTGAGAAAAATCAGATGCTGTTTAAAGGGCAGAAATAAGCGTATTCAAGTTAAATAATTTGTAGTTCTATTTACTAGAAAAATCCCAAACTATTCATCTTTTGTATTTCTCATGTGCATATGTAAAACTAAAGGTAGTTACATTTTGTGTCCAATATTTTAATGGAATACTATTTGGTTTTTACCTCCTTGGAATTATATGTATTTCCAAGCAAGAGAAAATACAAAGCTTTTGACAAAAATGTTATATTGGAAATAATCAACATATTTTGACAATCCATATATTCTCCCAGGAATCTACATTGCTAAAGAGGGAAGATATTACATCTTTATCAGCATCATAATGCAAGAAGTCTACATTTTTAATAAACCAAAGAAAACATAGTGACTTTTTATTCATAGATAAAATGTTAATTAAACACACACATATACTCACATACAAACACATACATACATATCATCTTCATGCAAATTTCTTTTTTTCTTTCTTTGCTAGTTCTAAAGGATAAAGTGACTCCCAGTATCAGGATGAATAAGAGGGCAATCCATAAGCAATGTTTGTCCTTTAGGGAAATACACCAGGCATATTAGGACATTTTATTTCATGGAAAAATGATATATTAAAGCCTGTGAAGGAGTTAGATATAATTAGAATTACCACTCTCTGAGACCCAATTTGATCCTTATTAGATAAATTAGTAAAATATTGCCAAAAATTAGATATAAACCACATATGCAGTAGTCATATAAAACCCAAAGTATCTAGTAATTTTTTAAGTTCCTTAGGATTAGTGGAGCCTTGTGTCTTGTTGATTTCTTCAGATCCTTAAAACATGCTGAGCCCTCAAATATGTTCTGTAAAGACTCTCACCTAGTGTTATTTTATGCCTCAAATAAGATATTTGGAGATTCAAACTGAAGTTCAAGTGCTCACCTATCTTGGGATAATATAACAACCAAAATCTGTTTCTGCCAAAAAGAGAAGAAATGATAAACACTTTTGAAATAAAGGAAGTTTTTAAAATGTAGCATTAGAAAAAATATTTTTTAAGTCTACAGGAGTAAAGTTCTAGTAGTTATATGAAACCATTTCATATACTAAATCTCATTTTGAACTTACCTCTTAGGAGATAACCAGGAATAGCAATTATACCATGAAATAATTATTAGAACTTTATCCTAAGAGCCTAGTAACATTTCTAATCATATTATATCTAAACAATGGGGTCATATTCAAAAGTATCCCTAAATAGCAAATGTGGTCATCTTCTAATAGAAACCTCAAATTAAGCTGAATAGTGAGAAGAATATTTGTTATAGTTAGAATTTTATATCTAATAAATCAAGTCTATTATTTGGTGGCTTGTCTCATCCCTATCTTTATCAATTTTTGCTCTGGTACATCTATGAATCATTATAAGAAATGTATTGAAATCTTCCTTGGTAGTAAATTTGTCAATTTCATTTTGTAATTCTTTCCATTTTGCTTCATATATATATTTTGAAGCTATTTTTATTGGGTAGTTTCAAGTTTAGAATTATTATTAGCACCTTAGTATGTCAAACCGTTTACATGCAGTGACCCTTTCCGTATGCAGTAATGCTTTTTAAGTTAAAATCTATTTTCTCTCACATTAATATTGTTAACACAGCTTTGCTTTATGTTAGTATTTAACTGGTATATGTTGTAAATCCTTTACTTTGAACCTTTACATGTCCTATGTTTTAGTTGTATCTTTTATAAATAGCATATAGCTAGATTGATATGAATCCATTATGAAAATCTAGTCTGTTTAAAATCACTCATTTTTCCCCAAGTGCCTCAAAGAAAATTACAAACAGCATATTCTATCCCTAAATTATTTAATTTAGGTTTCTAAAAAGTATTTTCTTACACAGAAAAAAACACACACACACCACATTATCATACCTGTGATGATTAATTTTTTAACTTGGATAGGGTTTGGTGCCCAGTTGTTTTTTTAAAACACAAGCCTAGATGTTGTGAAGGAATTGTTTTGGATATGATTGACATTGACCGTTAGTTGACTTTAAGTAAAGCAGATTATCCTGCCACAGGAGGGTGGGCCTTGGTCTGTCAGTTGATTGACTTCAGAGCAGTCTGACATTTCCGGAGTAAAAAGGAATTCTTTCTCAAATCATTAACTTAGCAATCCTACCCGAATTCCAGCCTGCTGGAAAGCCCTACAGATTTCAGACTCAAGACTGTAACATCAATTCTTGCAGAATTTCCAGCATGCTTCCCTATGATCTAGATATTAGAATTTCTGTCTGGATTAGATTTAAATTAAACAGTTTTGTAAGAAATTTATCAGAACTAATGTTTCAAACTTTGAATGACATCATATGGGAAGACATATAATGTTTATGTCCCAACATTAAGTACCCACTGGTTAGGGTAGTGACAGACTATAGCCTTGTGCAAAATTCCTTTTGTTTTTGTTTTTTTTTTTCCTCTTGCAATCAGAAAATAATCTGTGTGATATTATGGTATGACTCTCACTATAGGAATGTCCAAATCTCTTTCATACTTCTGTCACTTTTAGCATATTTATTAGCTTAACATTCTTTTCTGAACTAGAACGTCCTCTCTCTAACTAGGGTTATTTAATTACCTTGAAGTATAATTCTTTAGCAAATTTACATTTGCTAAATTCATAGGATATTTATAGTTATCTCTGTCATCATATTTTTGCTTCTATTTTGCTGTGTTTCTATGACTCCTCTATTTTATTTCTTTTCTCTATTGCCTCTTTCTAGTTCATTGTTTTTCATTTTAACTGCTTCATACACATATACTCTTTTTGGATTTATATATCCTTTTTTATTATTTTAATACTTTTACTACTATTACTATTTTTAATACTATTAATACTATTTAATACTTTGGCTAACCTTAAATTTTATCAGCTGTATTAAACTCAAAAATGTCCAGTTATTGTCATAGCCCCTGGCCCCCAGAACAACTGAAGTGCCTTAGGCCCCTTTAACAGCATCACCTTATCTCTCAATTTACGTGCTATTCTTGTCTAACATCTTTTATGTATCTTCTCTTGTTATGAAACAGCATATCAGAAACCGTTATTATTTTTTTCTTTTTTTCTTTTATTATGTTATGTTAATCACCATACATTACATCATTAGTTTTTGATGTAGTGTTCCATGATTCATTGTTTGCGTATAACCCCCAGTGCTCCATTCAATACGTGCCCTCTTTAATGCCCTTCACCAGGCTAACCCATCCCCCCACCCCGGATGGGTTAGCCATTATTATTATTTTATGCAGTCACTGTATGTTTAGTTTATAGACCTATTTATTTCTTCACTCACCATTTCATTTTGAATCTCACATCTTAAAAAAAAAAAGAAAGTCTTTCATAGCTGCCCAAAGAACATCCTTTAGAAATTCCTTAAAAAAAAAATTCCTCAAACCTATTGTTGTTGGGAAGCTCTTAGTGTTGTGTTTACCTGAACATTTATTTATTGATCCTCCTTTTTGCAAATTAGTTGTGTTGGACACCCAGTTCTAGTTTGACTGTGATTTTCTCATAATGAAAATCTTACTCCATTATTCTGTTAGCCACTAGATACTCTTTAAAAGTCTGCTGTTTGTTTAAGCATTGTTCCATTGAAACAGAGGTGGCTTTTATCTCCAAACTTGCTAAAATCTTCTCTTTACCTTGACATTTTGTAGTTTTAGTGAATTTTGTCTAGTGTGAGGTTTGTGTTTTGATTCTAGCTTCAGTATCTATGGATTATTCAATGTCTTATCTTTCATTAATTCTAGGAAATTGCAATTTTGTTCTCAAATTTCCCTCTCCTTTATTTTCTCTATGCTCTGTTTTGGGTGCCCTGATTAAATATACATTGAAACATTGTATCTCTTTAAGGTCTTCTGGTTTCTGCCTACATGCTTCTCCATAGTGCCCCCCGGGGTCACTTCCGCTTTACCTTCCTCATGACTCATTTTCTCCTCAGCTGTGTCTAACCTGCTGGTCAGTCCATTCATTGACACCTTTACCCCCAAAGTGATATATTTTATTTCTAATATTTTCTTCATTTTTATTTCAAATTTGTCTTATACTTTTGAGCCTATCACTTCCATTTTTATTTCTTCTTTTCTTTCAGCATTTCATATACAATTTTATATTCTATATTTGACACTTCAAATTTTCATTTTGAGAGGGTGAGGGTTTAATAATGTTTAGTTTTCTGTAATCTAACTAATTTTGATTTTTCTGATTATTTGGTGATTTTTTTGTCTTTTTGGTTTTGTTTTGTTTTTCATCAGTGGGAGTCCTGAGAGCCCACCTTGGGGATTCTGTCTCACAGAGCTCATTTACATTTCCTTCTGCTAGGAACCATGAGGTACCACCAAGGTGAGATTTCCTTGGTCCCTCACAGGTGCACAACTAACCCTTGGAATTTCTAGTTTCACCTAAATAATCCGGCTTCAAATTGGTACTATACAGGCCCCCAGGAAAAACTGACATCACAAAAGCTCCTGCCTTCATTGTTCTATTAGCACCTCCTGACTCTTTCTTGGGGAGAGAGAAAAGGCTCTTTTAAATTACTCTTGCCATTTATCAGCAACCCAGCAACAGAATGCAAACTAAGTTACATGTAGATAGTGGTTATTCTGGTGTGGAATAGTGTGTTATAATATCTCATCTACCACACTTCCAGTGGCCAAAAGTACATTAACATTTTGGTCAAAAATTATTTGTATATTGCACCCTTGAAATAAGGAACTTTAGTATAAATAATTTATTTCCCCTAATATATGAAATTGCTATAAATTATCTTATCCTTTTAAAGTTCATATGTTTCTTGTTATATTACTAACTTTTTAACACTTTTTTTTCTCTCGTACAGAATTATAAATGGGAAGCATTGTCCATGGACAATTTAACAGTTGTGAAAAATTTAAAAACCATGCATAATAGAGGCACATGGTCTTTAAACAGGAGAACCTATATTGACTCCTAAAAAGTTTACTCCTAATTACCTCTTTTTCACTCATGGCTCTATGTATGCCAATAAGCATTGCTTTGCAGAAAAACATTGCTGTGTGTGTGGAAACAAATGCAGTGAACTCTAACTATGGAACCTCCTAAAGACATAAACCATTTTGGTTGCATTCATCATTTCACCCTTCAAACTGAGATGTAGTCAAGACTTTTTTTTTTTTAATTACAAAAAGCAATTGGCATTTTTTTTATCTTTAGTTTTTTTCAGTTCTGCCAAGTGAGTAAAGAATCTTTTGCTATGAAAGGATTAAACACCTGGAAAGGAGGGCATATGTCTCTAACATCCATGGGATTAATTGTAAGGATAAAAAGAAAAGCAACATCAGAGTTTGGGCTCTGTCATATGAATAGTCTCGAAATAAGTGTTAAGCAATTCTGATTTCCTCTTAGTTAATTTTCACACAGTGGAATTCTTGAAAGCAAAATCCTCTGGCCTTCACATTTATTACATTGCTACTTGACATGACTGAAGTATCTGAAATGTTAAGTGTCCTTGTCAAAGGGAATCTTAAATCTTGCACATTTGAGTAGATTTATTTAAAAGAGAGTACTTTCACCTTTTGCTAAAGCAATATTCCCAACTCAGTAACTATACCCAACAGATGACTAATGAAGGTCTTACAATAGAAATTAGCCTCTACACTGTCTACTGGATTCAGTTGTCCCATAGAGACTCTCTCAATCTGTCTTTTCCATTCAGCTGGCTCCCTAGAGAAAGCTGGAAACAAGTGCTAGGGATCTTGTCATTAATTCAGATCAGCAGTGTCAGTTAATTAAGTGGAAGTTCTTTAATGCAGCCTCTAAAGGCAAAGATGGCTAAGGATCCAGAATGTTAAAATAAAACACAGACTTCATTTCATCTCATAAGTCAGATTTCTTCTTCCTAATTATATCTCTCACAATTTTTTAGTCTTAACTTAAAAAAAAATTAACGTGGCCCATATAATGGGAAAAAAGATAAGATACCTCTTAATCTTCTTATGTCTAGAATATCATGAAAACAGTGCTTTTCAACACAAATTCCACACACATCTTTTATACAAGATGAGAATAGATGGATCTTGGAAGGATAAACATGCTGTAAAGCAAGATAAAATCAGAAATACTAGATTTATTAAAGACTTCTTTGTTGCCAAACTTTAAGCTTAAAACATACCATTAATGTATGTTATTATAAATCACTGAGATGGATACATTATGTAGTGCTACACACACACACACACACACACACATGCATATAATGATGGTGTTATTTATTTAAACAGATCTCTTTAATAATTTTTTAATTTTTGAGCTTTTTCAACAATAGAATTTTATGGAACTTAAGGAAACCCTGGATTGTTCTTTTATAGAAAGGTTATGCAAAACTTTTGTCCATTACATATAACTTTCTTCCATTAAAAAAATTCCCCATATTATTTTTTAAAAGATTTTATTTATTTATTTGAGAGAGAGAGAGAGAGCACATGGGCAGGGGGAGAGGCAGAGGGAGAGGGACAAGCAGACTCCCAGATGAGCAGGGAGCCTGATGTGGGGCTCGGTCCCAGGACCCAAGATCATGACCTGAGTTAAAGACAGACGCTTAACCCGCTGAGCCACCCAGGCACCCCTCCCCAGATTATTTTTATGTGAATGCCACATTAAAGTTTGGAGGAATGTCAATATCTACACTTCCATTGGTGAGACAAACTCTTTTCTGATATGTGTGCTTGTCAAGGCTGGACTGTCCACTTTATTTACCAGTTTTCTTTTAGAGTTTTCATCTACTGGACATCAAGGCAAAAATAATAAAAGGAAAAATTTGCCCTAGCATTTAATTGAATACTGAGATTCCTTTGAAGAGCAACCTCAGGGCTTACGTGCAAAACAGAAAGAGGCATCTCTTTCTCAAGACACTATTTCCATCTGCTGCAATATGGTGATATACTGGAATGTGAAACAGTGCTCCTATCTTCTGGAAAATTATTCTATGATGTGATTCCCACAATGTGAAGGGGGCCTCTAGAGTTGTGCAGTGCACAACTTGCACATCTCTACACAATCGCTCTGGAGCAAAAGTAAAAGCATTTTAAAGAGTGCACAATATTCTCCCAAAGGCCATGCCTAAGCTTATAGTCTCCTCAGATGCAGGAGTCTAAAGCCCAAAGGAAAAACTACTCTTTAAAAATTGTCATTTTCAGTTTTTATGGTTATCCTTAACAACCAGTCCCTTCCTGCTTTGAAGCCCGTATTACTATTACATTAATGATACAAGCCTTTCACCTGTTGGTTGGTGCTATGTGATTTTTTGCACAAATGCCCATTCCCTAGAATCTAGTAAAAGGAGAGCAACATGTTATTAATTGCTTTCCTTGATCCTGCTTTGGTTTTGCTCCCGAGGCTCATGCTAATTCAACTCCCATGGGCAATTTACCTATACAAAATTATACTTTATAACACTTTTCAGAAAGATAGTCAATGTGATTGTTGAAATGTTTGATGTTATCACTGTATAAAAATTAATTTAGAATTATTTTGTATTTCATGCAAATATAGCACTCAAGGTGATCAGCTGGAATTTATGTGATCAAATTAACAGATTTAGAAAGTGTTCGCCGTCAGTACCTTTAGAGTATGTGTTGCTGGTGTGGTTTAAATTATGGATGCAAACAGTTGTTTTCTGCCAGAATCATCTGGTATAGCTATTTTGTGACAGTAGGAGGAGAAAATTTCCACAGTAACTTGCTGTGCATTTTAGCTGGAGCTGTGTAGACCTAAAATGTTGCCATTGGCTCTTCTGAGTTGCCTCATAAAGGTGCTTGCTTTCCCTTCCATTATATTATTTACAAGGTTCTTATCTAATTGTTTACATCTCTGTCTTTCATCATTGAACTCTGGACTTTTAAAAGTGGGAACTCTCTTATTTTTTCTTAGGGCCTCCACAGAGAATGGCAAAAGTGGATGTTGAATGGGTCACTGATGGCACGGCAGTTCAAAAGGAGATCTCATCTCTGAGAGCAGAATTCTAGATACTTTTTAAGAATCCAGAGAAAACATCCCTGTTGTCAACTGGCCTACCTCCTTCTGTACCTGAAGTCCCTTTTCAGGTATTTTAAGTTTCTCATCTATAAAATATTTAATAACTTTCATGAGGCTTCTGAAGTGAAATTAATAAGAAAGTATTAATATAAATACTATGTTTGACAAACAAGAACATTATGAAATAATACATTTTGTTTCATTATGCTTGCTTCCCAAAAGCCAAAGATGGAATTTTTTTTTTTTGAGAAATTCATGCAGGGTAATATCTGTTGAGTAATTTGAAATACATCTGGAAAATACCTTATAAGAATAATAATTACAGTTTGCCCAGATGTCATAGTGTCATCTGATCTCTTCTCAAAATATTGAAAATCAGGTTTTTATGTTGTAACACCAATCACTGCTTATTTAAAACAGTCTTGATTAAAAATAACAAAGTCCTTCATCTTCTCCTTTCTTATCGTTTGTATGGAGTCTCTTTGATGATTTACATTTAGGACAGATATTGATTTCTATTCTCTGACTTTGCCCTGTAAATGCTACTCTATTTTCAGTCAAGTGTGATAGGAATTAGGTCAGCCACAAGGATGGGACAAATAAAACGAAACAACTATGTTTAAGAAAGCAAAACAAGAACATCTCCCAAGTACCCACAGTTTCCTGTAACGTGCCTTTTGCTGTACAAGTAATGGAACTGCAAACTCCAGATTCAAGTGCAGCTTAGTTGTGTTTATATTTCTAAGGAGCCTATATAATTTAATGTTTTATGCTTTCTTTAGGTCCACTAAAATATTTTTTCTTAAGTGTCAGTTTTGGTGGGAGTATTCTGAGGGCCAATGAAAAAGTCATATTTTCTTAGCATTTCAGGAAAAACAATACAGGATGTGGGGAGTAAGGAGAAAGTAGTTGCTGAAATTTCTTTACGAAATTTTTAATGTGACCATCTCACATTATACATGTCAAGATTTGAGGTGTGGATTACATGGGAGCCAAAGCCATGGGCTCAGGACCCAGGTGTCACGAGCAAACAATTCAATTAGAGCCAACAACCTAGAAGCTCTTTTGCTTTTGAAAAGTATGCAGTCTCTTTTAAGGAAAGAAATGTACTGAAATAATTAAATATGCTTTTGCAGAATGCCTACATGAAGGTCCTAACACTGCCTTAGGAAGAAGGAAAACATCAAGCAACACTAAGTGAATTGCCTAAGAAAAATCTGTAGTAAAGGAAACCCCAGTCTTTCACAGCAAAGTGTGACATGCCTATCAGATTAAAAACACCAACTTTTTGCTTTATTTTATTAAGTACTACTTGAATCAAGGTGTCTATGGTAGGCAGAAGAATGGTTCCCAAAAGATGTCCACATTGTGAGTCCTGGAAGCTGTAACCATGTAGCTTACATGGCAAAGGGGATTTAAGATTACAGCTGGAATTAGGTTGTTAATTAACTAACCTGGAGATGGAGAGCATCGTGCATTACATAGGTGGGCACAATGGAGTCATAAGAGTCTTTATAAAGGCGAGAGGAAGGCAGAACGTGGAGAACTGGCGGTATGAGAAGCGCTTGGCTCGATCTTCCTAGCTTTGAGGCTAGAGAATTGGGGTAGTGAGCCAAAGACTGCAGGTACCCTCTAAAAAGAGGAAAAGAGGCAACAAAATGGAGCCTCCCTGAGGGTCTCCAGAAAGCAGAGCAGCCCTGGAAACACCTGGATTTTAGTCCAGTGAAACCCATTTTAGATGTCTGGTCTTCAGAACAGTAAGACAACAAATTTGTGTTATTCTAAAAATGCTACATTTGTGCAATTTGCTACAGAGCAATAGGAACTAATATCCTAATAGCAAAATGATATCAGAAAAGACCTATAGTAAGCTAGTCGAGAATGAATGGAATTCAGATATTTTCAATGAAATGTGCTATTTTTTAATGAATTGTTTTTCTCTTAGTTTGATTAGATAACTCATGGACTAGAATGGGGAGTAAATGGGTAAGGTACTCTAAAGACTTGCTTAGGTGATTCAAATATCTGGATCATACAAATCATGAAAATTAACTCAATTGTCCTTGATCTCTTGGATAAAATGTTTTTAGAGTCCATACTTTCCTTCCCACCATCACATTTTTTATTAATGAATAAAAGATTAAGAGGCTTAAAAATGTTACTTGTTAATATGAATGAGTACGATGCTACCTTTGAAGAGAGAAAAATTGTAGATGAATGACTTGCAAACATAATTAGCAAGATTGGGAAGAAATGTAAAAACTTTCAATGTTTAAGCATAACCATGTCTTAATCTTCAGAAATGAGTTATCTAAGACATAGACGGGGCTCAAATTAGAAAGCTACAAAGAGTGGAGTGCTCGGGTGGTGCAGTTAGTTAAGCATCCGACTCTTGATTTCCCCTGAGGTCATGATCTCAGGGTCATGAGAGTGAGCCCCACATCTATCTCTGCTCTCAGCTCAGAGTCTGCATAAGATTCTCTCTCTCCCTCCTGCCCCTTTCCACCCTGCTCGAGCACGCGTGCCCTCTTTCTATCTCAAAAAAAGAAAAAGGAAGCTACAAAGAGTTAAAGTTCCACGTTTTTCCTGAACTCTACTGAAGTTTCCTCAACCAGAGAAGAAAATCTTTAAGTAGTTTAAGGAATTATCTGCTGACTCGGCTGCAACAGGGAAAAGCAGCAGCAGGAGCAAAAGCAGAACATCAGAGGCACGCTCCCTCCTGAAGGCCATTGATTTTCCTGCCCCCGTACATGTTTATTATTTGCTGTGCTCACCAGGTGTAGTGATGTTGCATTCAAAGTCACAAGGCACAGTAGACTTTACCCAGCACCAGGCTTACTTAAATTCATGGGGATAAAAAATGTAGGCGAGGCAAATCCCATAACAGCATGGATGAAGTCTCTTGACTCTCAGGCTCAGTTTCCAAATTTACCAGGATGTGAAAGATCAGGAGAGATGATCAGCAATGGGTGTGGCCCACCTCAGCTCAGGGACACTATGGCACAGAGTCATTTTCAGCTTTTATCCTTTGTTAATCATGTCCCTTCCAGGGTCCAGGATCGATCCCCATTTTCTGGGGAAGCTGTAGGCATCGGTTAGAATTTATTAAATAAACCTGATATTTAGAGTGAGGAGCAACTTATGTGTTGGTATGTAGCATTCAACCTGGATTCTGTGTACTACTAGAGATTTCTTGAGTCATTGTGGCAAGGGAGGTTAAACCAAAGTCATTCTGAGGGTAGAATAAAGACTACACAACCACTTCTAACATGGACTCTCTCATGGACTAAGAGGCTAATGACCTCAAACTGTATGGTATTGGACATTGGCCGTTGATAATTAGTAGAAATAAATCAAGGATGGTTGAGACAAATAACTTGTAAAGACTATTTAAATGAAAGGATATCCAGAAAGACCTGGAAGTGACCTATCTGGCCATTCATAGGAATCCTTCCCAATTTACCTAATAAAGGAGAATCATTTCTAGGTGTTTGTGCTGGTTCCATGTTGTAAGTTTTAGGTGAGAGGGCTTTGCCTGTTTTTTGTTTGTATTTCTGTCTGAAGTATTTGGTAAACATTTTATCCCTAGAAATTCTTTTGCGATTACAAAATGATCCAAAATTTCACATAGTGAATATATTGTATATTTCCAACTGTTGTAATTGATTTTTCCTTGTTTTTAGAAATCTTGTTCTCAATTTCAGTAAACTTTTGAAAAGAAAATCATAAAGGTTCTTAACTTCATTTTCTCTTGCTGGGCACACAGGAAGGCTGTGTTCCCTAGCCTCTCTAACAATAATGTGGGTTCTCCCTCTCCCCCCCTCTCC
>NW_027397074.1:30626993-30723664 GCF_003265705.2 Callorhinus ursinus
TAAAGGGAGGAGTCTTGAGCTGGCAAGGTTGCAAATGGGGTATCCTGGATTCCTGGACACTGATGGGAATAAAGCTGGAAAATTTTGCAAGAATCTCACTAGTTTAATGTCATTGACATGGCATTTGTATGTTTGGGCAGTTTGTGGTAATTACACTGATTAACAAAAAATATAGCAAAGGGACTAGTTGATCTGAAGGGTTCAGAAATAGATTAGTCATTGAATATCCAAATAGATAGCTGAAGGATTGCAACATTATTCATCATACTTAGTATAATCATGGCATCAAAAAAAAAAAAATCCTGGCGGCATTAAGGGCATCAAAGTAAGTTTTTAAAAATTAGGATTTTTGGGGGGGCGTCTGGGTGGCTCAGTTGGTTAAGCGACTGCCTTTGGCTCAGGTCATGATCCTGGAGTCCAGGAATTGAACCCCGCATTGGGCTCCCTGCTCAGGGGGGAGCCTGCTTCTCCCTCTGACCCTCACCCCTCTCATGTACTCTCTCTCTCTCTCTCATTCTCACTCTCTCAAATAATCTTTAAAAAAAATAAAAATTAGGATTTTTTTGAGAATAAACATTGCATGCCTACATTCATGCCTGCAATATGACATATGAATTATATTGCACATTAATATGTACTATGCATCATGTAATTAGATATATATATAAATAGTTATTTTATCTAGCCTCTAGAACCACACCATTTCATAGAGAAAAATACTAAAGTTAAATGATGATTGATAGCTTGGCCTAGATCACAAATAATAGGAGTAACAGACCTATGATAGTAACTTCAGTATCTGTAGGTACAAAAATCTTCATTTTCTCTAATAAGTTAGATTGTTTCCTAACTGCAAATATGCATATCCATACATAAAACTAAAGGGGACATTATTACTTTTTTTTTTTAAGATTTTATTTATTTGAGAGAGCATGAGAGAGAGCACATGAGATGGGTTAGGGTCAGAGGGAGAAGCAGACTCCCCGCCAAGCAGGGAGCCTGATGCGGGACTCGATCCAGGGTCTCCAAGATCATGACCTGAGCTGAAGGCAGTCACTCAACCAACTGAGCCACCCAGGCACCCAGGACATTATTACTTTTGACTATGAATTCAATGTATCAAGTATGTGTCCATGTATAAGCCTATTTCTCATGAGTAGTAGTATGTTTGCATATTGAAATAGTTTGTTACTTTTGGTATATCAAGCTTAGAATATATGATTGATTTTTTCCTGTTTTCTACTGACTATTACTATCATTTTATTGTTATATATTCTTAGAATTGTGGAGGAAAGTGGGTGCTAGTATTTTTTATGCAGCAGCAAACACATTTTCTGATCTGGTTGGGAGTGTGCAATAGACGGCATCAAGTAGTTGCCATGACATAGTTATCAGTGGATGTGTGTGGTTTCATAATGGAGTATAATGGTAAGACTAGAAAGGTAAACTGGATACCAAGAGCAATGCCTTTATAAGAAACCATGTCATGTGAGTTGTTACTTTGTAGGTTAGAGTTTGCAAACTACGATCTGTGGGTTGAATTTACCAGTTCCTAAGAGCTCTGTGACCTGTAAACACTGAAATGTCATCCAGAATTCTTTTTTCCCCTCAGTTTTGCTTTAGATAATTTCAACCAGTGTAAAAGCTTTACATACCCTTCCTATGCTAAGGACTCCAATATTTGTATGTCTAGGCAGACAATTCTGCTAAAATCCACACTCCTAAATCCAACTGCCCACTTGAAATCACCACTTGCATGTGATTTTGTATGGTGTCCATTCAGCTACACCAACGCTGTGCCTCTCAGAATTCCTCCCTGTATGAACCCAGGTTAAGTTGGTTCCAGGAGAGGTTGTTGTGATACTTGAAAATTGGAATCAATCAGTAGCTTTTACGCTTGGCCAGTCTGTGTGGTGACAGTGCCGCTGCATCTTGTGCCCATAGCCCTGGGAGACCGGAAGCGGTCCACAGAATTGAACTCCCCTTTCTCTATCCTATCATCACTACCTTTAACTTCGCTGAGTCCTGAGTCAGGCAGGTCTGCAGTTCCGTGGGGGAGAGTGCCCCCTCATTCCGCAGGTGATCGAGGTTTAAGGACCGAGAGGCAGACTTGGGTCGTAGTATGTTCTGAGAGGATCCAGTTCATCTTCATAGATGCCAGTTTGTGCTTGCTCCTGAGACAAATGGAGATTGAAACTCACCAGCAGATGGAAAGGCTTTGGTCTTGTGTAGATCCCTTGGCAACAGCCACAGTTGTGTGAGATCAATTATTATATGTTCCTATAATAAGTCCCTTGATTCTGCAACATTCATAGTGGTTCTGCTTCCCTGATTGAACCCTGGAAATTATACTGTTTTTCCTTGTAAGAGCTAGTACCACTTAACATGGTAAATGCTTATTGGTTTATTTTCTGATCCCATCGAGTAGAAGATCAGCTCCGTGAGGGGAGTTTGGTTTGTTTTACTCCAGGCCATATCTATAGCATGCATACTTTTTTGCCTGACCCATAGAAGTACTAAATACATGTTTATTTTATAAATGAATGAGTAAATTATAATGACATATTTTGCCAGGGATTTTTTGGTTAACCAGAATATCAATATATGAAGAAGAGCAATCTGTGATGAGTAAAATGTTTGACATACAGCTTAGAAATATTAGAATTAATAAAGTCCCTCAAGAAGTAAAAGCCAGAAGACAAGGATTTTTTTTTTTCTGCTAACAGGTTAAATAAGTTACAGTCCAATTCTGTACATTTCCAGGTGCTTGTCATGACAACTGTGCAGGTTCTCTGAACATGCAACCTGCGTAGTTTTGTCAACTGCTAAAGACTGATCAATGCTGGTTCAAAGGTAGTGACTGAAATTGCTAGAAAGTAGAAGAGCCTGTCAATTACGCAGTTACGTTTCACTTCAGAGATGCTATATAGCTGCAAGCAGACATTTGGCAAAGGAGTTGAACAAGAAACAAGCCATTACAGGCATATAGTTCTGTTTTTGTTTTTTGTTTTTTGTTTTTTTTCCCCTTTTCTGTGCAACTATGGGTTCTGCTTGAAATTTGTTTCGGGAGATAAATCTTCTTCTCAAAAATGCAGTGGTGTTATTAATTAAACAAAGGAAGAGGCAACCGAGGTGGGATCATGCTAAGCCAGAGTTGTTAAATTAATCTGAGTTCTCATATGAAAAGCTTCCCCAGTGGTTCTCTAAGCTGTCACCATTTTAGTGCATCCAAGGAAATGTGCTCCAAGATTTGTGTTAGTTTTGGCAAAGAAGGGAACTAATTTGAATCCTCAACTCCTAAATCTGACATCAATCCAGGAACTTTGCAGCTAAACTGAACTAAGTTTGTGGCACAGCCAACAATTACATTACGGATATTACAGGAGCAGATAGCAGTCTACCTGGTGTAAATGGTAAAAGTGAAATTGAGAAGAAAAAGAATTTAGTTTTACTTTTAAAAATGTTAAAATCTTTTAAAAATTCTGAGTCCTGGAAAGTCATAAAAGGACTCCTAGATTTGTTTTCTCCGCTTGCCTAGCTGGCTACAAAACTAGATTGCTTCCTGCTAGTTCTGCCAAAATAAGAATTATTAAAATGCCGTATTCCCCAGCTGCCAGTCAGAACCAAGGATACATGCAAGATAGTGTTTATTTGTACATGCGTACCTTTCCTACCATAGAACTCAAGTTAAAGGTCATGACACTAGAGATAGTTTCAGCAAAGTTTTTTAAAGCTGATTGTTGCATATCTTCCATCCCACTCATAATACGTAAAATATGACTCTCATAAAATGAAAATCCTTCTCAGCAGTTTAGTAGAAATTAATTTTTTCTTCTGCCTATGACCAAAGATTTGAGGGTTTGTTCTGCTTTGCTCTGTTTATCACTATGATGTTGAAGGTAAGATAAATGGCTGAGTTTAGAAATGGTAAGAAATGTAAAAATCTGAATTTTCTTAGCGATGATTGCCTCAAAGAAGAGGATACATTCTGGGAACAAGGAGAAGATCCAACTGATTTTCCACTGCAGAGAGGGGTATGATTCAAATAGATTTTGAGTGAGAGAGAAAAGATGAGTGCTCTGCAATTTGGTGCTGGAAAAAAGCCCCAATTCTCACTTCACTAGCTTAAGTGATTCTTTTTTTAATAGCTAGGTTTTAAAGGTACGTTTTAAAATTATAATTGTAAAAAGAGTTTTTTTAAACTTTTGATGGTGTTACCTTGTGACCCAAGATGTTGCTGCTGTTTTTAAATCAAAAACAAAATCTATCCCTGTTTTTATTGCTGCTATCTTTTAGATTATACAAGAACTTGAATTTGCCAATAGAGGGCAATAGTCAAACTAAGATAGACTGCAGCTATCATTTTTGCAACTTCTAATGAGGTAAAAGGACACATAGAATCCTCATCTGCTTTTATGCATATCGCTGTGTAATTGCTGTGTAATTATGGCACACAACAGCTTCAGAAGATGATCTTTCAAGAAAACAGCTGGTTCTCTTGAACAAAACGGGATGAAATCTCATCAATTAAAAAAAAAATCCAAAGAAAACTTCCAAAAATACATGCTGATAATAAACAAGCAACAAAAAAACGAAATAACATAAAAACTTTAAATGGATACATCAGAGCTGCTGATACGAAAAATAAGACACACACACAAACATAAGAAATTATGAAGGTAGGAGGTACTTCTGACGTATTGTTTGATATTGTAGTATAAACAGACTTCTTGGAAAGATTTTCAAATATGTTTTTCTATTTTCATTTATTTGTGTAATTGTGTAAATGCATGCATATATCTACTTCGTATGTGAGATACACAGACGAACACGGATCTAAAGGATAGTTTTGTACCCAGTGCTCAGGAAAAATTACAAGACGATTAGCTTTGGGCATTTAACACTATACACTTGTAAGTTTCTTAAACTTCAAAACATGCCTATAACCCAATACAAGAGTGCCTTCAATAGAATTCCAATGATTAAAAAAAAAGGTAAGCCAAGAGGTCATTAAACAAGCCCATAATTCACTTTGACAAATAACTTCTATGTTAAAAGTTAAGTGGTTTAGAATGACTTAGAGATGATTGTATTTATATAAAAAAAAATTTAAGTCAAAAATACAAAGAGTAATATTTAAATTTTCTCCTCCAGTTGACATTTTCAGGTGGTCATTTATATTTAGAGTGTATGTAAAAATGAAAAAGAATCGATGTTTTCGTACAGTAACCTATTGTGTGACAGTACCCTAGCCTTGTAGGCAAGTATACCTTATGACCCTTAGGTTTAGAAACTATTGGCATTAACAACAACCATTAACTAAGGGTATGCCATTTAAAAAATTAGACCGTTTGGTTAAAATTCAAACTAAAATCTGACATTAAAAACCCACATACAGTTATATACCCATCTGTAGTAGATTATGTTTAGATGATATGTGTATGTTTGAAAACCAATACTTCAGTATTTTTTCTAATTGTGTAGATGAAGTTGAATATCTAGTAATACTGTTCTTAGCCCAGGGTTCTCCTGTGTTTCCTGCAACAGTATTACTGGTATCCTCTGAGAACTTGTTTGTTCCCAGTCTGGCCCCACCCCAAACCTAGGGAGCCACAAATTCCAGGGTTGGGCTTCAGCAGGGTGTGCTTACACAAACATTCTAGGTGATTCTGTTGCATGTTAAAGTTTGAGAACCACTTCTCTTGATGAATACAAGTTATTTTCATGATTATTGTAATTTGGACAATATGAACCTCTCTTATCTCCTAGGCCTCATTTCAAACAAGTTCTACATTGAAATATATTGAGTTTGGGTACAGTAAAGATGCTCTTATCAGGAAGATTGCTTCTTCACTACTCTTGACTGGACCTTTTAAAAATATTTTTTTACAGACAATCTTTCAAATTACCAATGGAATGTCAGCTTTATGAGTTGCTAAAATTATATAATCATGCAAAAACTTGGAAAACTGGGAACCAAAAAGGTTAAAAATTCTTGCCAAATATCAAAAAGCAATTTGACATCAAACTTAATGTGATATCCAAATCTTTTAACATCTCCATTAAAGTTTAGTCAGGTGAGTTTGTAGGCTATGGTCTTTAATTTTCTGTCAGTGATAGGATAGCTGCCAAATACCTCATGAGATGTTTGAACAACTCAACAGTTGGGGCAGTGGCACAGCCGCCTGAGCAATTCCCAATCCTGGGACACCCGGTATACTTACCCACCGACAACACCTCCCCCTCTTGATTGTGTGGCTGGTTAGTTCTTCTAAGAGCTATTATTGGGCCCTGCCAGGAGATGTCTTTGTCATTGCAGCCAGGAGAATGTGAAATTAAATTATGCTTCTACATTTTTCTTAGTTATTAATATACCCTTCTGAAACAATTGTATTATTTTTCTCTGGCTGACTTGTCTGCATCCCTGATGTAAACTTGTTGAATTTAAGGGCTAGCCTTTCTGATTTGGTGTGTGTGTGTGCACCTGTCTGTGTGCATGTATCTGCGTCTACATTTTCCCACCATCTTCAGAGCTTACTACAGCACCTGGCACATGAAAGGTGGCCGACACTGGGGTCAGGTACATAAAATGATTAAGGGGGAACTCAATAATAGATACTCATTTTTGCAGAATTAACTTTGTAATGAAAAGTAATGCTTTTTATATAAAATTTGCACATACTTTGTGATAATGTAATAAAAGATATAATCTGTACATATTCTAATTTGTTCATAACTGTATTAGCTCAATGCTTGTTAACTGCATCTGCAGTTTAGAAGCGTTCACTGCAATTATCAGAGAAACCAGTATTGCTCTGGGCCACCTAAGCTTTATAGGAAATAAAGGGCCATGATGCAATTAACAGTTATTGTTGTTGAGCTCTTGAAGTCCAACACTTCAATTTCCAGCCACAGATTTCTAGGAATCTTTTCTGTGTGTCCATGAACTAGACTTCCAGGATATCACATGAGGTCACTTGGCTTTTCTTTTGCTCTGATTTTCAAAATAAAGAATCTTATATGTTCACAGTACAATTTCAAAAGCCACAAATTCAGATCACCGCAGCCATGAAGGAATATTGTTTGCTTTTTCCTCATGTCCAACTGATAGCAGTTCCGTCTTAATCTGTTCACTCTGCTGATGAATTTGCATCAGACCCCAGTAAGCAATATATCTTTTGCTCCTTATGGGCAACATAGTTGGCTGTTTGATATTCTTAATCTTGATGGTCATTTCCTCAGATTTTTCTATAAACCTGTCCCTGCAAGCAGAGGCAAGAAACATGCTTAAGAGTTCTTTAGACTTCTGTTTCACCTTTAAAATAAACGCATGTGTGTACTCTATTCCCTAATGGAACAATGTTTCAATATGAAACTAAGGTTTTAAATTACTTCAGGTGAAAACTTCTTACTCCAGAAACATGTATTATATGCCTTCTGTACTTTTTTTTAATACCACCAGGCACACCTACCTAATCTTGTGAGTACTCATGGACAGTTAGAGAAGTTTAGCCTTACTTAAATTTTAATGGAAGAGTTTATTTTTTTCTCCTCACTGTTTATTAGAAACTGCTGTATTAGAAGTTAACTATACATCAGTGAAAGCCTAAGTGTGGGAAAACCTGAATAGTAAACACCTTGTGACATTCAGTACTGCTCCCCCACCGATGATGGATGCTTATCCTCAGAAATAGCAATTCTCAATAAGTAAGATGCTATTTCTTCAGGGAGAGACTTTCAAACCAGCTTTAATGTAACCCCTCATTATATACTCAGATTTGTTTGAATTTCAAAGTAACATTGACTTAGACTCTTAAAGAGGGATTCCCAAAATACCAAAGTCACATCTTAAGGCTATGACTGTCCAACTATCGATGCCTGTTGTAGACCTTCACTAGGAATGTGGTACTTTGTGAACTTGATCAGTCATTACACTTGAACTTAAGCTGGCTATCTGATCATAAGGCAGTGAACATCACAGCAACCTTGTTTGGTTAAACTTAAGTTTTTCAAATTTTTTTATTATGTTAGTCACCATATAGTACTTCATTAGTTTTTGATGTAGTATTCCATGATTCATTGTTTGCATATAACACATAGTTTTTTAATAAGACAGGTGATAGTTACTATTTCTTGAGATTGGCAGAAATGCCATTTCAATGCATACATGATTAATTCCACTTTAAAAGGTAGATTTAATCCCATAAAATCTTGTAATACTTAGGTAACTCGAGTAACAGAATGAGTATGCATTCAAACAAATGTACTATAGTACAAACAGTAATAACATAAATTAATAAACTATAATCATTCTAAGAAACTATAATATTCAGAAACCTTATGAGAAATTGGTCAAATGACAGGATTTTATCCACATTAGATGGGCAGAAAAACAGAGTCATGTATTATGACTTACTACATAATACTGGGAAGAGTTTGAGAGATTTCTGAGAAACAGGTAGGCATTGCTATAACCTTACATATCCTTTCTGAGAATGCAAGTTAACAGAAATATTAAGTGGATAAATATTTAATTCTTGTCTAGGGGATAAGATAAATTAACTAGAATGATAGCCATAAGAAAATGCACTTGGAATGATGCACACAGTGGTTAATATCACATGAGGGAATATAAGCAAGTGGTTTAATTGAACCAAAAAAAAAAATAAAATTGCATCAAAGTTCACAGTTCTACAATGTCTAAACCAAAGTCAACTTTTATTGATATTTAAAGCAGTGAAACCACTTTCATCGATCAATTTTGTGTGGTAGATGATGCACTATGAGAGACACATCTATAATGTGCTATACAAAGTGTTATAAGTACTATATTAAAAAGTAATGTTGATGTTCCAACAAGTTTTAACTGATAGTTAAATTTTGAAATGAATAGTTTCTGAGCTACACTGTGGATTTAACAGTAAAAGCAGAACTTGTTTTCCTAAAAATTGACTCTATTCTATTAGTGGATAAAAAGTTCCTTTTGATCAGAATATTGGAAATAAAATTTGCCAATAGTACTTGTACCAACATTTGAATTCCATAAGTGTGTAAAAGATTGAATTATTTATCTTGAGGATTTAAAGAAATACTCAACATAGCCTTCTTGGATTAAATTTAAAAGGGAAGTTACAAGGTATATGACCAAAAGGAATATATATAAAATATTAGACAAAAATGCACACATTGTGCAGAAACAAATAGATGAGAGCAAACACTAGAAATGTTGCTAATTATAACTCCTCACTCTTTTGAAATTAAGAATAATAGCACTAAGTTAGAATGCTAGTTTTTCAGTGCAGAAACAGAAGGCATAGCCAGATTATTTTTCAGTCCATTTTATCCAATTTCTTAAGAGTTACTAGATTGGTATAATTTTGATTCCATATAGCAGAAATGAAATCACAAAATACTTTTTTTCCCCTCCAAACAATCACAGCTTCAAAAGCATTATACTAATAGTACAAAACCTAGAAATCCCAACAAAGTGGAAAAAAATGCTGAAAATCTTGGTTAACCGTTAGTAGTATTATCACTGATTTGAAGGTAATCGTACTCAGAATGGCAAAATGTGAAGGCGTAAGTTTCAGAGAAGAGAGGTTTAACATTTGCCACTGAAACCTCCATCACAATTCTAACAGGACTTTGTTTCAGCACCTGTAGAGATTGGGTTTCCTCCTAACACTCTTTGAGATTTCTTAAGATTCAGGTGCTTTTATGCAAGAACATACTGTTGGCTTCCTTCATTCACTCTTCCTTTTTGAATGTAGCTTCCTAAAGAAAGAAACCCCCTCTCATCCAGCATGGCATAGAGGAGCAGTTTATCCCTTTATATTGCAATTCTTTAACTTCAGCTCGTTTGGTCTAGTTGTTGCATAAGTGCCTCAAATCAAATTGCTGCCTCGGTCACAAGGCTCATCTCCACAAGGCACCCATTCTAAAAGAATCACAAATCAAATTGCAATTCCCATGATTCAAAATAAAGCCATTATGGGAAGTCTATTAAACAGGAGGTCAGAAAATTATATTTTGTAATGTGACGGAAACTTCTGGCAGAAACAAAAGAGGAGGAGGAGGGAGGAGAGAAAAAGCTGCGAATACTTCAATTTTCATCTCTAGTATCTATTCCCATACCCAGTATGTTACTCTGTGAGCCAAGTTTAGTCCTGTATATACACTTTCTCAGTTGTTCACTTGTCAGCCTTTCTTATACTTCGTTTCTCTGCTAATCTTTGTTTTTTTTTTCTTTACACTTAAATTTCACGTCATTCACATGTAAGTTAATGTCTCACTACTATCTGAGAAGGACTTCTGTGGCCAAAGAGAAGTATAATTTGAGGAAAAGCAAATGCAAAGGAGAAGCTGGAGTGTATCAGAGCACACAGAGCCATTGGATTTTATAAAGGCACTGGGTTTCCAGAATGCCTTTCTGCAGGAGTGAACCTCACAGACTGCTCTTGTAGTAAATCTCTAGATCAGCCTTTTTCTCCCATTTCCTCAGGCTTCAACTCTGCAGATGTCCTAACTGGTGCAATGTGCTATCATGAATAATCTTTGCATTGTTGTTTCTCCCAGTTGGCACATTTGAATTCTGACTGTCTTCCCGCTGAAGACAATGAAGGAATCTAATGATGATTATTGTAGTAGGTGAAGTAGGCTCATGAAGGGAAGTTAAACTTTTTGTATCACTTGAAATCCAATTTTTACATGCTTTCCTTTAGGTTCAACCACAAGCATTCACATTCACGGAGACTGTGATACCTACTGTGTCCTAAGCACCACCGCACTGTGTGTTTTACATAATTATCACATTTAAGCCCAGGTTTGTAAAATTGCCGGTATTACCAAACTCACTGTTGTATCTTGCACTTTCAGACTTTCATCTGCCAAGAGCTCACATATGCCACCTATTTTTACCTTTATCTGTCGTCCTTGCTTTTTTTCCCCCCTGCAAATACCTTAGGTTTCCTCAGTACTTTCCGAGTCAACGAAGTGTCTTCTCATTCAAAATGCCATAGCCTGTGATCTACAAAAAGCTCTTTTGTGGTAATTGATTATCACTCTTATCATTTAATGCAATGCATAGAGCTGAAATTTTGGTTTAATAGCTAAGTACACTTGAGGATTTCCCACGTTTCGTGTAGGGCAGTGGCGATTTCTTAAAGTTCTGCATTTACAAAATTGATAAAAATAAAGGTGCAGTCCTTAGGGGATGTGAGTTTTCTGATGGAAATAGATTAACGAAAGATGACGTACTAGGTCAGTTTTATGATAGTTGGTAAATATTGACACATAAAGTAAAAACAGAAATGAATGAAAAGAAATTACCCAGCTCTTAGAGTAGTGAAGGCATATTTTTGGTCTTAGGAATATGTGAGAAAAATCAAGCCTCAAAAACAAGGCTGTGAAGAGCCAACAGGCATTGTAGTCCAGGCAAAGTGCAACATTATTACCTAAGTATTTAGGAAGACATAAAATTCCTTTCATCTCTCTGTTCCTTTGAAAGGCATATGGCCAGAATAGTGGGTAAATCTAGTCCAGGTAATTCAGTCTTTAAGACAGACTATTTTATAACTGTGTGTGTGTGTTTGTGTGTGTGTGTGGGGGGGGCAGATTCAATCTCATGGACTGTGCAAAATACCACCTATGTTTAAAAAAAAAACAAAAACTTGAGCATCTTCTCTCTTGTCATTTCACAAAGGATTAAAAAATTTTAGGTCTCTCGTTTTATAGAATTACTTCAGGCTCTGTTGAATGTAATTATTTTAAAAGATGTTCTAATTTGATCAATTATTTTAAAAGTAGTTGTAAACTCAGTTGTAAAGGTTTTCAGTGCTATAAGGGTGGCAGCTTATCTAAAAGGACTTTTGGGGGGTTATAGGATAAACAGCTTTCCTCTTGACCTCAAAAATAGGGTACAAATGGAGAAAGTTATTTTTTATTCCCCTGGTTCTGTTTTAGTTCTTGTCAGTTATGTAACTATTCTCTTCCTTATTAGCATCAGGGTCGTAGAAGGAAATCTGTGTGAGTGATTTAATAGCTGAAGATAAAAAAGAACAGGTTTTCAACATGATTAGAGAAATCACTCCACAAAAGGAATGCCTAGAAACAAAAATAATTTTAAGAAGCATTTTAAACAATTTCTTAAAGGTATAACCTTACTTACTGCAGGTTTGTTTCTAACTTAAAAAAATCCAAGTATTCCATTTTTTAATGGTTTTAAATACCTGGGTAAATTAGAATATAAAACAGTCTTACTTGAAATTTAAATACAAGGAAATCACAATTTGTGCTTTGTCACTAAAATAAGGGTTGAATGGTTCACTCCTATTAAAGAGGATTGAACACATTTCCTTTATTTTTTTTTTAAGATTTTTATTTATTTAGAGAAAGCACACATGCCTGAGCAGCGGGAGGGACAGAAGGAGAGGGAGAAAGAATCTCAAGCCAACTCTGTGCTGAGAGCAGAGCCTCATGTAGGGCTCGATCTCACCACCCTGAGATCAGGTCCACCTGAGCCACTGACGCACCCTTTTTCCTTTATTTTTAAAGCATGATTGATTAGAAGATGTAACAATTTAGTGACAGCTTTGTGGAGAAAATGTAATAAATGAACATAAATTTATCTGGATTTCAGAAATATTAAACTGTAGATATATATAATATAGATTATATTCATAAATATATACATACACACCCATGTGTGCATATATGTATATATTTGTGTGTGTATGTATATAAAATAATCTCCTAGCATCTCTTGTTATTTTGGGTGCCTGCCCCCTTAGGGAAGAAGAAGAAATACTGCTTAGTATGAGGGTTCTGCAGGTATGGTTTATACAGTTTCAGATGTAAAGCACACAGGTATCCTGTCTGGGACTGGTACATACATTGGCTATTTGAAAGAATACTGTGATGACATAATGTTTAGCATGAATTAGCATGAATAGCATGTTTCCATCTAGAAAAAATATATTTAAAGTAATGGGGTGCCTGGGTGGCTCAGTTCATGATGTCAGGTTCTTGGGATTGAGCCCCATGTCAGGCTCCCTGCTCCCTGTTTGTCCCTCTGCCCCCCCAAGTTCGTGTTCTCTCTCTCTCTCTCTCACAAATCTTTAAAAAAAATTATGTCTTAAAAATAATTCTCAACTTGGCAGCTTTCTTTCTATATCTGTTATGATCTCATAGTGGAGTATCTGTTTCTGTAGAAACTCATTTGATTCTTTTTTTATTTAATGTGCTTGTGATATTTGAATTTGTTTTGTAGCCATCAGTGTCTCCACTGGATGAGCTAACTTTATCTAATTTCCAAAGATTCGAAGTCTTACCTCTTCCTAAAGTTTGAAACATCCAGCAACTGCTTCTCTTAGTTAAAGGAGCTATATAAAATCAGTGGGTTAGTTGCTGAGATTTAGTCATATTGCCAAATAAGGCTAATGACTGTATCAAGGTGTTTTTTCCATGCAGGAGCGGTGTCTCCTGACTACCTTGCTATTTCCTGTCTTTTGTTAATCAACTCAAGCCCCTTCTGATTTGTAACTACTTACACTGTCTATCATCTTTCTTTGAAGGTGTGACGATTTTGGCTTGTGGATGTGCTATCCTAACAGAACTTTTGAAAGTTTAGCTTTTTCAAGATATTTATACGCGTTGAACCTGAACAAACCAATAAAGACAATCCTGCTTGCCAAAGGGGTAGGGGGCAGTGAGACCTATTAAAAACAAGGCAACCGGGTGCCTGGGTCGCTCAGTTGGTTAAGCAACTGCCTTCGGCTCAGGTCATGATCCTGGAGTCCTGGGATCGAGTCCCACATCGGGCTCCCTGCTCAGCGGGGAGTCTGCTTCTCCCTCTGACCTTCCCCCCTCTCATGTGCTCTCTCTCTCTCTCATTCCCTCTCTCAAATAAATAAATAAAATCTTAAAAAAAAAAAAACAAGGCAACCATTTACTTAATAATTACAGTGTCCTTAAAAAATTAGAAAAGGTATGTCGATGAAACAATTCAGTTACTGGGTACTATTCCACTGTTGTCTATGAGACAGCTTCTAAAATTTAAATCTCTTTAAAATGTTCATAAGCTGAGAAAAATACAAAGCAAACAATCAGAAATTTAAATGCAAAAATAATTAACAATGTACCTATATCTACTGAGGATAATAGCTTCTATTATTTAAGAGCTAAGCAGAAGAAACAGATGAAGAAAACAAAGTTCTTGAGAGTTGAAGAATAATGATTTAGCCATCTGGTATAATTTCTTCAGATGATACACTATTTTTTTACTTAAAATTACCATATCCTATAAACTGTATGAAGGGAAATAATTGTTATTTAGATGATGTAAATATTCTTAATTATGTCAAGTTAAGTGTTTGGTATCACAGACTGGGAACTATAGTTTTATTACCTATGTAATGCATTTGTGGATCTTGCTAAGCTATTAGTTCCAATAATATCCTTCAGCAGGAAAGTTCTTGGGATTAATTTTACTTTGTTAAAACATACTTCCTTTCCATTATTTTAAATTGTTGCTTTTCAATGTTAGTGGTTATATTTCTTCAGGAAGACAATCATTTTGTGTGTGTGTGTGTGTGTGTGTGTGTGTGTGTGTGTGACTACCAACACTATAAGAAATGCACTGATTTTATTTTTCCAGTTTCCATGGTGTAAATACTTGTACCACAGATAATTTCAGGCTACTGTTGTGAACAGTTTGGAAGAGCTGTACACAGTTTGCTCTTGGAAGCTAGTACTAGCTATTTCCAGAACACTACTGGATCTGAGTGATTGTTCTTTCCACATTATGGAAATGTCAACACTTTAAAAAGTTGAATCTAGGAGTCTAAAACATTTAGAAGACAAGTTAAAGAATTCCCACTTTTATAATAAAAATTAGTACATGATACCCTTTTATTTTTATAGCCCTTTTTAATATCTAAAAGTAGCAATTTTATTGATTAATGATCATCTCCCAGCCACAGTAAACTGAGGAACTTCAAGAAAAGGACCTTTTCTGTCAGGTAGACATGGTGTCCCCAGGAACTATAAAAAGTGCTAGCACATTAGTAGTCCCTCCTTTAATATGGTAAATAAATGTCAACATTTTTGAAGTTAAAATGTTACATATTTGGTTGTAAATTAAAGTAATAAGTTTTAATTTATAAGCCAATAAGAATTTGATTTAAAAAAATCTTGGTGATAAAGATCTGGGTACACAGATAATTTGTTACTAATCAACATAAACACAACTCAGCGCAGACACCGGCTGCCAAACTTGCTTACACCAAGCCTCCCCACCACCCACCCCGCCGTGCTCTGGCAGCACTGCCCTTCTCAGTCAAGCTTGTCTCAGTCCCAGTCTAGTGGGTCCCTTCCCCAGAAGACCAACACAAACCCCTGCCCACACCACAGGTCCCAACCAGAGAGTTCTGCAGGGCCTTGGTTCTAGTGGAGTTGGTGTCTGGTCTCCTTTCACAAGCAGACCAGAGCACATCTAGTTGAAACAGGCCACATTCAGGCCAGGGACCAAACACTGTCCACAGTAGCCAAGGAGAGCCCCTGCAGACAACTGGCCTGAAGGATAGAGCAGCCACAATGCAAAAGCAGAGTGCACACTGCACACGCCAGAGGCACTCCTTGATGTGCCAGGCCATACGTACCACAAGATCTATTCTTCATAAAGCCATTACTTTCAGGAGCGGGAGACAGAGATGGTTTTTCTAATACACAGAAGAAGGCAGAGACTTAGACAAAATGCCAAGGCGAAGGAATTCCTCTCAAGTGAAAGAACAAGAAAAAGCCACAGCCCAAGATCTAAGTGAAGCAGAGACATAAGTAATATGACTGACAGAGAATTTAAAACATCAATCATAAGGATAATCCCTGGGCTTGAGAAAAGAATAGAGGACATCAGGGAGACCTTTAGCCACAGAGATAAGAGTTAAATCAGAAATGAAGAATACAATAAACAAGATTGGAAACAGGCTTGTTGCAATGAATAGCAGACTGGAAGAAGCAGAGGGATGAATTAGTGACCTCAAAGACAAAATAATGGAAAATTATGAAGACAAAAGAGAAAAATTATGCAACTCTAGAATAGACTTTGGGAACTCCATGACTTCATCAAATGTAATAGCATTTGTATTCTAGGTGTCCCAGAAGAAGAAGAGAGCAAAGTGGGCAGAAAATTTGTTTGAGGAAATAATAGCTGAAAATTTCCTTAATCTGGAGAAAGAAGCAAGCATCCAGATCCAGGAGGCACAGAGAACTCCCATTAAAATCAACAAAAGCAGACCAACACCAAGACCTATTGTAATGAAATTTGCAAAATATAGTGATAAAGAAAAACTCAAAAGCAGCGAGACAAAAGAAGTATTTAATTTACAGAGGAAAATCCACAAGGCTAGCTGCAGATCTCTCAAACGAAACTTGGCAAGCCAGTAGGGAAGGGCATGATACATTCAATGTGCTGAATGGGAAAATTCTGCAGCCAAGAATATTCTGTCCATCAAGGCTATCCTTTGGAATAGAAGGATAGAGAAAGAGTTTCCCAAACAGATAAACTAAAAGAGCTCGTGACCACTAAACCAGCCTTGCAAGAAATATTAAAGGGGACTCTGAGTGGAAAGTAAAGAGCCAATTGGCAAAGACAGGAAAGAATCAGAGAATCTCAAGAAACAATGACAAAACAAATAATAAAAGGCAATAAATATATATCAATAATTACCTTGAATGTAAATGGAGTAAATGCTCCAATCAAAAGACCTACATCTGAATGTGTCAGAATGTATGTATCTTTTAAAAATAAGTTTCTATTGAAAGGAAAAAAAGATTTTAAGCCACAAGCCAGTTTGTAAACAATCTGATACCTAATCATATTGTGACAATAATTAAAGTGCGGAAACCAAGATGTACTAGATGACTGTGAGATAAAGAAATAGAAGGGGGCAAAGGAGTGAAAATCATTTTTACTCCCATTTAAACATAAAATTTGAACTTAGGAAGTTTCTTAGCACTTCAAATACAATACAAAACTCAATTTATTCCTTCCTATCATTTGTTTAAAATATTAGCATATACCATGTGCCTATAAGGTGTGGATTCCACAGTGAAAAACATAGCAGACTAATCTTAGAGTAATATATTTTAATGGGAGAGAATGCAAATAAGAAAATAACAGTGACCCAACCCTGAGAAAAATAAACAGGATATAAAAACAGTCCCATATATTTTGGGCTGGATGATCAGGGCAGTTTCTCTAAAGGGTGACAATTCAGGAAAAGTCATGCAAAACATGAAGGGGTGGGAAGGAAAGGGGAGCAGCAGGTTATGAAGGTCTTTAGGTTGGAGAGAATTGGGATAGTTCAGGGAGCAATAAGAATACCAGTGCACCTGGTATACTGTGAGCAAGGTTGAGTGATGGGAACTGAAATGAGAGAGTATACTAAGTGATATAACTTAGTCTCCTATGGGCCATGTGAAGGAATTTCAATTTTATTGTGACTATGATAGGTAAACTTTGGGGACCTAAAAAGAGAAGAATGATAAAATATGAACTGGAAAGCTTAAAGATCTGTCTGGTGTGGAGAATAGATTGTAGAGAAACATGTAAAACCTGGTATATTAGGAAACTCTTGCAGATGAAAGAGGGTAAAGCTGTTGTAAGAAATCTTCTCATAAGTAGAGTTGCCAGGTCTTAGTAATAGATTATTAAGAGACATGAAGGAAAGAGAAGTCAAGAAAAAAATCTTTAGTTTGGTCTGAGCAGCTAGAAGAACTACAGTACTGTTTACAGAGTTGGGAAGACTGGAGATGAGGTGGATTGTGTTGGGTAGGTATTTATTGTGTAAATCTGAAGCTAAAGGAGGAACTCGGGGCTAACGATGCGGTCTACAGACTCCAAGATGAGTAGTATTTCTCTCCTTGAGGCTACATGAGATCACTAGTGAGGGCATGTAACTAGATGAGGAAAGAATCTCCAGAACTAAGCACGCAATGACTCTCCCCTTTAGTGACCCAACTAGTAGGAAGACCTAGCAAAGGAAGAGTTGAAGTCAAGGAGGCGGGAGGAAAACCAAGAGTTTTTTCCTAAAAACCAAGCATGAAAAAGTTTGAAGGAGTGAATAATCAACTGCATCTGTTAAGTAAGAGAAGAAATACAGATGAACCATACAATTTCATTGGAGCTATTTCATTAGAGTAGTAGAGAAGAACAACTACTTGGGACTGAACTACAGAGAAAGTGAAGGAAAATACTAGGATAAAAGCTGTATATAAAACTCCTCTAAGGAATTTTGCTATCCAGGGGTATAGACGGGTAGACTGGAGCTGGAGAAGATTGAGGAAAGTTATTTTTGTGTTTGTTGTTTCAGTAATGAGATACATTGAAGTATATTGATACCTTGATGAAAGCAATCTTAGTAGGACAGAAAGAAGTAAAGAAAATGCATAAATGGAAATCCATAAGTAGGCAAGGGGAAATTAAACTTTGTACACAAGTGGCCAGATGTAGAAGCAGAAAGAATTCATTACTTGACACAAGAAGAATGGAAACTGGAAATGGAGGTGGGAATATGAGCTTGGTCACTTTTGCTTGCTACTGTTTTATCATTGAAAGAACACAGTGTAGCTATCATTTGGCAGTGGGAAGGATTGATGTGGTTGGTTGGAAGAAGGAAATGTAAAATGGTCAACTCAAGAATTTAAGAGTAAATGATAACAGAATTGTTAGGCCCACTTAGGGACAGCTTTGTGTGTGTGTGTGTGTGTGTGTGTGTGTGTGTGTGTGTGTGTGTGTTGCCACTTGAAGTGTTCAGATGAAATCAAGGACAATATTTAAACCCTATAAGGAGGGGTCCTTTTTAGTCATGGTATGTTAAATAATTTGTTAATTTTGACTAATACTTATGGATACAGGGAAGTTACAGTTAAAGAGTTGGTTATACCTTGGTTTGGATCGTACTAGAAAGGTACGGCTGAGGTAGAAATTGGCGAAACTTTTGAACATGGATTAAAGTACATGATTTTATTTAGTAATGGACTATAGAATCTAAGCCCAAGAAAGAATGGAAATGAAGAAATAAAAAAATAGTGGGGAAAAATGTGGATAAATTGTGAAGTTTCCTATGTAGTCAATCAGTTTTTAGAAAGGGATTGGGGTAGCTAGTTTGTAAATATGGACACAAAAATTAATTCCAACCAGGTATGCACAACCATTTAAGTTAGTACTTTGCCCTGTAACCCTTAAACAATAGGGTTTTGTTTTGTTTTTTTAACCTCTTAAATCTGGGCTGTCCTTGTGATGAGTCTTGACCAATATGATGCAGTAGAAGGGACATTGTGTGATTTGTGAGTCTAGGCCTCAAGTTATCTGGCAGCTTCTTCATTTGCACTTTTGAAACACTGCTGCCAATGTAGAAAAGTCAATGGTGGCCAACTAGAGGATAAGGGATCATACATAGGGAACCAGATAATGAATTTGGTTAATTACTGTTTAAATTCAGTCATAGCCCCATCTGAATACTGTCACATTAAGACTAAATTATAATACTAACTTTCAATTTAACTTGCGTAAAATAAAAGGGAAAAGAATACAGGTAATACTTACAGATATATACATTGAAGACTGAAGCTTGTTATTTTTGTAAATGGTCAAAGAACAGAGGGGAGATGATTGGCATACTGTGGTGCTTAGATTCATCAATATGGTCAAATACTCAAGCATTGAAACCATTCTGTCCTCTCAAAGCTCCTGCATCAGTTGGCGCTTTCAGCAAAATCAATCATAAGTAGTGGCTTGATTAGTTATGGATTACTAGCAACCTGTATGCCATTGATAAGGAGCTTATGACAAAAGCCTAAGTACATGACAAAACCTATCCCAAACTCCCACTGTTGAGTGTGTGTTTCTGGGGACCATTCTGGATACCAATTTCTGGATCATACAGATTTAGCTAGGAGATTGAAGCCACACCAGTTACCTGGATAGAGAAAATATAATGGAAGGTAATTATTAACTACTTAATTAAAATGTTAAAAAGTAATGCCTAAAGTATAAATGTAGCTCCTACAGGGAGCAGCAAACACCTCCAGAGTTAAAATAAAACATAGTGAAGTTATTCAAACTTTGAGGAGAGGGCCCTAAGAAGCTGATACTCACACCTCTGAGGAAGAGGTTGTGCACAGCAAGTGTTGGTATTTCTAAGCTTGAGGGTCTCATAAACCTGGAATCCTGACCTCCAAAGGTAGGGTTATGAGTTAATCAATGTTTGAATCTGTGAGAATGAGACCCCATGAAGTTGATTATGCAAGGGCTGGAAAAACTTCAAACCAGATACAGCTGTTGGCATAGAGGTAATTGCTTCTGCTAGAGTAAAGACTCATCGCCGGGTGACGCAGGGAACACAGGCCTATAGTAAGCCTACAGGATGCAACAAAAACAGGAACCAGGGCATTCCTCTTCCAGGCCGCTGATCTTTCTCTAGAGCACCTTCCCAAAGGAATCAATCATTTAACTCATTGGCAGAGCTGCAGTTTCCTAGATGACCAGTTTAAGCATCACAAAATGGTATGGAAGGGGAAGTTGAGAGATGAGAGACAGTAACTTAGTAACTAGAATAAAATGCAGAGAACAATAGGAAGGAAATCAGGGTGGAGAAGACAAATCTAAGGGTCCAAGTAAAATATTAAGACTTCAGTGGGATAATCCCTTAACTTTGGGTCAATGCCTAAGGTACACAAGTAGAAACAGAAAGATCATTTACTATGGGGACTGTGTCTCCATCTATAAAACTGAATTAATTTCATATTGCTACATCCACAAGGCACTAGGAAAAGGCAGATAGAAATTGTACCAAGATAATATCATCATAGCTGTTACTTCTATCAAGAATAGTAATATTTTCTGGGGGGGGGGGGAGCAAGATGGCAGAGGAGTAGGAGACCTGGGTTTCGTCTAGTCTCAGGAATTCAGCTGAATAGGGATCAAACCATTCTGAACACCTACGAACTCAACAGGAGATCGAAGAGAAGAATAGCAACAACTCTGAACAGAAAAGCGACCACTTACTGGAAGGTAGAGGGTGAGGAGAAGTGAATCCGAGGCAATATTCGGGAGAATAGACGGTGGGGGAGGAGGCCGCCATCAGCCGCTTCTGGCAAGTGATAGAGCCGCGGAGCACAAAATCGGACCTTTTAGAAGTCGGCTCCACTGAGGGACGTCACTGCAGTGGCTAAGCGGGGGGTGGAACCCTCGCGGGACAGTGGGGTCTCAGGACCCTCGGGGTCACAGAAAGACCGGGGGTGCCTGAGTGCGGCAGAGCTCCCAGGGATCGGAGCGGGGAAGCCGGCTGCAGAGATGGAGCCGAGGCGCGGGCTCTCAGCTCAGGGTTGCCATAAACTGTGATCCGTGGCCCAGTTGGGCCACTGCTCCGCCAGCAGGGACCCAACAAGCAGCAGATCCCGGGAGACTCTCCTTCCCTCCCCCCACCCAGGACGAGTGGCACGGGAGCGCACCACAGGGATCTGCTGGGTTTGGAGATTCCACCCAGGGTTGGGTGCCAGAGATAGAAACGCTTGGTCACAGGCCGGGTGAGCACAGAGTGCGGCCGGAAACCAGGGACACGGGAGTGACTGCTTTTCTCTGGGGGCACACTGAGGAGTGGGGCCGCGAGTTCTCAACTCCTCTTGGTGAAGATTGGGAGGCCACCATTTTCACTCTGGTCCTCCAAAGTTGTACCGAGAGCTTGCAGGGAACAAAAGCTCCTGAGAGCAAACCCAAGCAGATTGCTTAGCCCAGACCGACAAGGGCGGGGCAATTCAGCCTCCGGCAAAGACATTTGGGAACCATGGCAACAGGCCCCTCCCCCAGAAGATCAGCACAAACAGCCAGCAAGCCAAGACCAAGTTTACCGATCAAGGAGAACGGGAGAACTCCAGCGCTAGGGGAATACTGCACTTAGAATTCATGGCTTTTTTACCATGATTCTTTAGTTTATCAAAGTTAATTTTTTAACTGTTTTTTTCTTTTTTTGAATTTTTCTTTTTCCCTTTTTCAACCAACATCAATCACTTTTTTAAAAAAAATTATTTTTCATTTTCGGAGTCATATTTTATCCCTTCATATTAGTCACCCTTATTTTTGGCATATATATGTATAAGTTGTTCTCTCTTTAAAATTTTGAGATACAATTTCTTCTAACAGATCAAAATATACCCTAAGTAACTAGTGTATGGCTTTGTTCTAGTCTCCTGCCTGATCACGTTCTCTCCCTTTTTTTTCTTCTTTTTTTTAATCTTCTTCTTTTTTTTCAAACAACATATCAATTCCTTTTATAAAATCTTTTATACTTTTCATCTTTACAATCATCTTCCATCCCTTCATTGTATCAACCCTTATTTTGTACATATATAAGTCTCTCTCCCTTTAAAATTTTAGGAGGCACTTTTTTCTAACAGACCAAAATATGCCCAAAATCTAGTGTGTGGCACTGATCTATACAATAGTCTGATCATATTTGATCATATTCTGTTTTTTTTTGTTTTGTTCTGTTTTTGTTTTTATCTTTTTCTTTTTTTCTTTTTTCTTTCCTTTTCTTTTCCCCGGGTTTTAGGTCTTTTCTGATTTGTATAGAGTATATTTGCTGGGGACGTTGTTAACCTGTTAGCATTTGTTCTCTCATCTATTCTTCTCCGGACAAAATGACAAGACGAAAAAAATCACCTCAGCAAAAAGAACAAGAGGTAGTACCATCTGCCAGGGACCTACTCAATACGGACATTAGTACAATGTTGGACCTAGATTTCAGAATCATGACTTTAAAGATACTAGCTGGGCTTGAAAAAAAGCATGTAAGTTATTAGAGACACCCTTTCTGGAGAAATAAAAGAACTAAAATCTAACCAAGTCGAAATCAAAAAGGCTATGAATGAGGTGCAATACAAAATAGGGGCACTAACTGCTAGGATAAATGAGGCAGAAGAGAGAATCGGCGATATAGAAGACCAAATGATGGAAAATAAAGAGGCTGAGAAAAAGATAAACAACTACAGGATCACGAGGGCAGAATTTGAGAGATAAGTGATACGATAAGACAAAACAACATTAGAATAATCGGGATCCCAGAAGAAGAAGAAAGAGAGGGAGGGGCAGAAGATCTATTGGAGCAAATTATAGCAGAGAACTTCCCTAATGTGGGGAAGGAAACAAGCATCAAAATCCGGGAGGCACAGAGAACCCCTCTCAAAATCAATAAAAATAGGTCAACACCCCAAAATCTAATAGTAAAACTTACGAGTCTCAGAGACAAAGAGAAAATCCTGAAAGCAGCTCGGGAGAAGAGATAGGTAACCTACAATGGTAGAAACATTAGATTGGCAACAGACCTATCCCCAGAGACCTGGCAGGCCAGAAAGGACTGGCATGATATCTTCAGAGCACTAAATGAGAAAAATCTGCGGTCAAGAATACTATATCCAGCTAGGCTGTCATTGAAAATAGGAGAGAGAAAAAACTTCCAGGACAAACAAAAACTAAAGGAATTTGCAAACATGAAACCAGCCCTCCAAGAAATATTGAAAGGGGTCCTCTAAGCAAAGAGAGAGCCTAAAAGCAGCATAGATCAGAAAGGAACATAGGCAATATACAGTAACAGTCACCTTACAGGCAATACAATGGCACTAAATTCATATCTTTCAATAGTTACCTTGAATGTAAATGGGCTCAATGCCCCAATCAAAAGACACAGGCTATCAGATTGGATTAAAAAACAAGACCCGTCAATATGCTGTCTGCAAGAGACTCATTTTAGACCCAAAGACACCACCAGATTGAAAGTGAGGGGTGGAAAACCATTTACCATGCTAATGGACACCAAAAGAAAGCTGGGGTGGCAATCCTTATATCAGACAAATTAGATTTTAAACCAAAGACTGTAATAAGAGATGAGGAAGGACACTATATCCTATTTAAAGGGTCTATCCAGAAGAAGATCTAACAATTGTAAATATCTATGCCCCTAACATGGGAGCAGCCAATTATATAAGGCAATTGATAACAGAAACAAAGAAACACATTGACAACAATACAATAATAGTGGAGGACTTTAAAACCCCCCTCACTGAAATGGACAGATCATCTAAGCAAAAGATCAACAAGGAAATAAAGACTTTAAATGACACACTGGACCAAATGGACTTCACAGACATATTCAGAACATTCCATCCCAAAGCAACAGAATACACATTCTTCTCTAGTGCCCATGGAACATTCTCCAGAATTGATCACATCCTAGGTCACAAATCAGGTCTCAACCGGTACCAAAAGTTTGGGATCATTCCCTGCATATTTTCAGACCACAATGCTTTGAAACTAGAACTCAATCACAAGAGGAAAGTCGGAAAGAACTCAAATACACGGAGGCTAAAGAGCATCCTACTAAAGAATGAATGGGTCAACCAGGAAATTAAAGAAGAATTAAGAAAATCCATGGAAACCAATGAAAATGAAAACACAACTGTTCAAAATCTTTGGGATACAGCAAAGGCAGTCCTGAGAGGAATGTATATAGCAATGCAGCCTTTCTCAAGAAACAAGAAAGGCCACAAATACACAACCTAACCCTACACCTAAAGGAGCTAGAGAAAAAACAGCAAATAAAGCCTAAACCCAGCAGGAGAAGAGAAATAATCAAGATCAGAGCAGAAATCAGTGAACTAGAAACCAAAAGAACAGTAGAACAGATCAACGAAACTAGGAGCTGGTTCTTTGAAAGAATTAACAAGATTGATAAACCCCTGGCCAGACTGATCAAAAAGAAAAGAGAAAGGACCCAAATCAACAAAATCATGAATGAAAGAGGAGAGATCACAACCAACACCAAAGACATACGAACAATTATAAGAACATATTATGAGCAACTCTATGCCAGCAAATTAGATAACCTGGAAGAAATGGGTGCATTCCTAGAGATGGATCAACTACCAAAATTGAACCAGGAAGAAATAGAAAACCTGAACAGACCTAGAACCACTAAGGAAATTGAAGCAGTCATCAAAAATCTCCCAACAAACAAAAGCCCAGGGCCAGATGGCTTCCCAGGGGAATTCTATCAGACATTTAAAGAAGAATTAATACCTATTCTCCTGAAACTGTTCCAAAAAATAGAAGTGGAAGGAAAACTTCCAAACTCATTTTATGAGGCCACCATTACCTTGATCCCAAAACCAGACAAAGACCCCCATCAAAAAGCAGAATTACAGACCAATATCCTTGATGAACATGGATACAAAAATTCTCACCAAAATACTAGCCAATAGGATCCAACAGTCCATTCAAAGGATTATTCACCATGACCAAGTGGGATTTATCCCTGGGCTGCAAGGCTGGTTCAACATCCGCAAATCAATCAACGTGATACAATACATTAACAAAAGAAAGAACAAGAATCATATGATCTTCTCAATAGATGCAGAAAAAGCATTTGACAAAGTACAGCATTCTTTCTTGATCAAAACTCTTCAGAGTATAGGGATAAAGGGTACATACCTCAATATCATAAAAGCCATCTATGAAAAACCCACAGCGAATATCATTCTCAATGGGGAAAAGCTGAGAGCTTTTCCCCTAAGGTCAGGAACACGGCAGGGATGTCCACTATCACCACTGCTATTCAACATAGTATTAGAAGTCCTAGCCACAGCAATCAGACAACAAAAAGCAATCAAAGGCTTCCAAATCGACAAAGAGGAAGTCAAACTCTCACTCTTTGCAGATGATATCATACTGTATGTGGAAAACCCAAAAGACTCCACCCCAAAACTGCTAGAACTCATACAGGATTTCAGTAAAGTTGCAGGATATAAAATCAATGCACAGAAATCAGTGGCATTCCTATACACCAACAACAGGACAGAAGAGAGACAAATCAAGGAGTCAATCCCATTTACAATTGAACCCAAAACCATGATACCTAGGAATAAATAATCTCAGGAAACAAACTGAGGGTTGCTGGAGTGGTGGGGGGTGGGAGGGATGGGGTGGCTGGGTGATAGACATTGGGTAAGGTATGTGCTATGGTGAGCACGGTGAATTGTGCAAGACTGTTGAATCACAGATCTGTACCTCTGAAACAAATAATGCAATATATGTTAAGAAAAAAAAGAAGATAGCAGGAGGGGAAGAATGAAGGGGAGTAAGTCGGAGGGGGAGACGAACCATGAGAGATGATGGACTCTGAAAAACAAACTGAGGGTTCTAGAGGGGAGGGGGTGGGGGGATGGGTTAGCCTGGTGATGGGTATTAAAGAGGGCACATTCTGCGTGGAGCCCTGGGTGTTATGCACAAACAATGAATCATGGAACACTACATCAAAAACTAATGATGTAATGTATGGTGATTAACATAACAATAAAAAAATTTAAAAAAATAGTAATATTTTCCAGGCGACATTAATCTGAACATGACTAAAAACTGGTAAAAAGTATACAAAAGGAACTATTAGAACCCAGTAATAAAAAGGCAAGCCACACAATTTTTTTAAATGACCTATGCATCGCCAATAAGAACATGTAATTGTGTTCAGCATTTTAGTTATCAGGCACCGCCCATAATAGCCAAACAATGTAAGTAATCCAAAATAAATGCATGTTCATACGATCACATACTAGACATAATACAAGGAAACTGAACACACTATAGTGATACACCACGGATGCATCTAACAAAAGATTAAGCAAAACATGTCAGACCTGAGAGTATGTGCTACACGATTCCATTTACGGGAATTTCAGAACAGTGAAAACTTGACAGAAGTAATGGAAGTGGAGATAAGGATTACCTTGTCCGTGAGGTGGAGCCACTGGTGGGCCAAGTATGGTACAGGAGGCAGAAGGTGGGAGAGAACACATCTGGAGTACTGGATGAGTTCTCTTTTCAGCTTTGAGTGATTGTTCCAGAACCTTATTTACTTCATGCAACTTAATCTATATGCCCATTGCTTACACATCTCTGTTGGTTACACCTTATTTTACTTTTCAAAAAAGTCGAGGTGGGGGAACATCTATAGAACTACAGTGGATATACACATCTTAATACAAAATGAGATTAAATGTAGCAAAGCCCTCCTCACTTCAGCCAGCCCTTCACTTGGCATACCTGGGCCATTGGTAAGTTGCTGAACAACATGGGCATATTTGAGTCCTGAAGTGATCAGTACCCCAGAAAAGCCAGGATATCAAGATAAAGAATTGGCATAGTATGGGACTTCTTGATTTTTAAGGCTCAAGGTGAGAGTCCTGAGTTTAAAAAAAAAAAAATGGATGGCACCTCCATTTTCCAAAATACCAGACAGGAGCTGTCCTAAAAGCAGTGACCAGGTGAGACTTAGACCATAGGGTAGGCCAGTGGTTCCTCCCATCACACAATTCCTTCTGTAGCACCTAAGTTCTTCACCATACTAATGTTTCCATAAATGTTTTCTCATTTGAGCTGTATACTTAGACGTGCAATACTCTTAGTAGACTGGACCCTTGGTGGTTGATGTATTTCATAAGAAGATAACCAGATGAAGTAAAGTTTAGATGAGGAATCAGTTTGCTATTCTAGGTGGCAAATAGCTGAACAAAATACGTAATTGTTTTGATGATGCAGTATTATTTATATTGTGAATATGTGGACCTATGAAGAGATTATGAGCATATTTTACAAAATGTTCATTTTTAAAAACCAAGAACATTATTTTTTATGTTCTTAGAGACCATTCCTTTTCATTTAAAAATATTTGTGAGGTGTTTTACTATTATGTGGTTTTATGTTGGTGGTCTCCTGGCTGACAGTCAAAGACTTTGTTGTCATTCTGGTCTTACTGGCACCCAAATTCTCCTACTTCAAACCCATGCTTACTGTGAGAGTCACACTTGTCTGTGCTCTGTTGCCCAGCAATGCTGTATGCTGCCTTGACCCCAGTAGTATCTGCTACTTGGGAGGCCTTCCCACTCATTTCTCTCTTAGCTGCCTATGTCCATCTATGCCTCCAGAATCTCTCCCCATCCTTGCAGTCTTAGGTCCCATTTTGGCTCCCCCAAAAGGCTCCCTGATGCCTCCATCCTCTCCTACTCCTCATCTGATACAATCATAATTGATACCTTATATCCACACTTGAGGAATGTAAATGGAAAATTTTGAATAGTAGCTTTACTTTTTACTCATGTGACTTATATAGGTTGTGGTTTGCCTTACTAAATTGTGAGTTTCTAAGGCCTCATCCTCCTTTTCTAGTTTCCACGGCAGCAGTGTGCTCCCAAGGTGCTTCAGAAAATTGGGCTAAACTTATTTGGCTTAAGTTCGTTGAATTTATGGTAGTCCCAACTTTTACATATTCTTGATGACTCAGGAAGCTATAATCCCCTACATCTACATCTGCCATTAAACATCTCTATTTGATCCCTCTCCCTCTCCATTTCTTCACTTGACAATGTTCACAACTGGCCAGAAGCTGGAGTACTGAGAGATCTTCTTTACCAACATATGGCTCTATCTGAACGATTGCAGTAGACTTGAGTGTGCTCATTTAAGTCTAATGAGGTCCTCAGAGGTGACCGTATGACTCATGACATGAAGTCATTTTTCCAATTAGCATTCTGACAAATGCATTAGAAGGAGAACCCTTTCAATAGATTTCCACAGCTGCTGAAAGGATCAGGTGTCAGAAGATTTTCAGCTTTGTTCTGCTGTTCTGTTCAAATAACTTATTTTTACCCAGACTCTGCCTCTTGATGCAGCTGACGGCGATCATATGTCATCAGAGTCTGAGCCCAGTTTAAAAATGGTCCTTGTTACTGTACTACAACTGAAGACATTTTAAAAGGGAACAGCCATAATTTTTAATTGAATCATTCATCTTTTTGTTTTGTTTTGCATTTTTTAATTTTATTATGTTTATCACCATACATTACATCATTAGTTTTTGATGTAGTGTTCCATGATCCATTGTTTGCGTATAACACCCAGTGCTCTATTCAGTATGTGCCCTCTTTAATACCCATCACTGGGCTAACCCATCCCCCCACCGCCCTCACCTCTAGAACCTTCAGTTTACCTTTTTAAAAATATATAGTATAATATAAAATTATTCAGAACTAACTCATTCTGTGTCCTACTAACACTGGTATAAAACACGTATTTGCAGATATAATAAAGACTGGAGACACTCCCATTATCCTAAAACCATATCTAGCTCCAGTTTGGTCTTTTACCACCTCTGTATTCAAATTCAGAACATATGTTCTCAGGTGGATAAAAGAAGCAAAGTTTACAAAATCAATAGTCTCTCCTGAGAGGTTGTGGGGTATGGCACAGATGTGAAGGAGAATACTATTGAGGGAATGGTCTCAATTCTTCAATATTTAATGCTCAAAAACTATAGTGGTTCCTTGGATAAGTCTGGATTGCATACTTGTAAAAAAAAAATTCTTAATGTAAATTTTCCAAACAATTGAGGAGTTCTAGATTATCTGCAGAACTTTGAATATTGTTCCTCAAGATATTCAAAAAATTAGAGAAATAATTATGGTAACTATTGGCTTAAAAGATAAGAATAAATGCAAGAGATGAGTAACCAACTTAAAGATAGTTATGATAATTAAAAACAATTTTATTTCCTTGAGCATACCTCAATAAGAAAATGGCTTTCAGTGCTCTTTTCTAGGATAACCCCACATTAAATTGAATCTCACCACTGGTGATGTCCTGTAGGCATTTCTTTTCAGATAGTTCATGTTTTTGTTTTGCCATAAAATCACATTTTGGAATATTTGATACATTTTATACATAGAGGCTGAGACAGTTGCTTGCACATGTTTTCTTGGTGTTAGTATAGGTACTGACTGCTCTAATTATTCAAGTAGGACAGTATTCATGTGGGAAAAGGAAAACAAATTAAACAAATACTCTTTATATAATACATGTCTCCAGAATGGAATATGGGCTTCAAATTTAGGACGACTATTCCTACAAAGATATCAAAATACTCCTAGCTACTAGCTTCTTGCCGCCTCAAGAGTAAAAGTTTTAATCAATTGTTTCTTTTTTAATCTGTTAAAGAACAATTTAAGTATTATTATTTCTCCAATCTTATTACATAAAAGAAAACTAGTAGTTCCACTGAGAACAGAAAAGAGATAGTAGAATAAATATGAAGCAAAAGAGTTTTCTTTACAAAAAGATTAGGGCATAATTTGAGTTCTGTTTCAAAAGATTACTCAACAAAAGCTTCATTCCATTCTAGAAAAGTATGGCTCATAATTAATGAGCCAGATGTTTTTCTTCCCTTTATGGAATCCAAACTATATTCAGGTGCAATGAAATCCCATACTTGGGAAGCTATACTGAAAGTACTGAAACATTTTTCTGAGAAGAAAATCAGGTATATCAGGGTTGGCAAACTATGCCACACACAACATATCCAACCCATGCTTGTTTTTGTAAATAAAACTTTATTGGAACACAGCCACACCCATTCCTTGGGATATTGTGTATGGCTGTTTTCTGGCTACAAAAGCAGAGTTGCTTAGTTGGAACAGAGATTATATGGATCACAGAGCTGAAAATACATACAGTCTGGCTTTTTACAGAAATGTTCTAACTGCTGAAATAGAGCTTTGATTTGTCTAATCGCTCCGTTTTATACATAATGGTTTTCTAATTAGACTTCATTAGAAATGGTTATTAAAGTACTATGGGAACAATATCAAAAACCTTAATTATACTTGTGTAGGCACATATACAAATAGCTGAGTCATTTATACTGTTCACAACAAGTTGGGGAATTTATCAAAAGGAAAATTAAAAGCAGTATCATGTATATATTTTTTGGTAACATATTGAAAAACTAACATAGGTCAAGTAGAGCAAGTGTAACGAAGAACAGTGTGGCAGATATATGGATGACAAAGGGCATTTTAGAAAATTACTTTATATGAAGAAAGTTTGAGAGAGTGTTTTGCTTGATCAGAAAAAAAAATTAGATGAAAACATTGTTTTTAAACACGTAAAGTTGTGCCATCTGAAAAAGAGATTCAACTTGATCCTGAGGGCTCCAAGTGAAAGAGCAAAGAGTCATTGTGTAAAGTTTCAAGCAAGCAGATGATTCACTATAAGAAGAAGATACATTTACTCATCACTGGGGATATGCAAAGTCGGGGCCCGCTGCTTCAGAACCTACTTGTGTGAGACACCTCTGACTGAGGCTGTCCCAGCAGAAGCTGAGGAAAAGCCAGATAAGGTTAAGGTATTTAGAAAACCTGGGAGGGATGGCTAAACTAGATGGATCTGAAGATGATCTGGACTTGCTAGTTTGTCTTACAAGTTATGCCTCGATAAGCTAGACAGACAAGTATATTCAAAATGAACAAGGCAAAATACCAAAATGTAAAGTTCGTAATTCACAGCGTTAACTTTGTGTACTAAGGTGTACAAACAAGAATAGAGAAAGACTACAGAGTGAATTTTTTTTATATGAATGGGTTTAATTCAAAAATATAAATTGAATACTGCAGTGTTATAAATTAGAGGATAAGAATTCATTTATTTCACTCATAGATGATATGCACACAAAGAATAACAACTTTCCCTCAGTAGAACATAATAACTTTTATATCTCTTTCTGACGGACACTTGGACATGTAAAACAATCTGGCCCCAGAAACCTAAAACAATGTGCTTTGATTAGCCACAGAGCATTTAACTGTTAAGAGTTCATGTAGGAAAAAAAAAAAAAAACAAAACCAGAAAGAGAACAAAACAAAAAACCTCCATCAGGTATAATTGCTAAAATTAAGAAAATAATAGAACAGTTGATGAAAACAGCCAACATCTATGTTGTGGACGATAGTGAATGAGTGCAAGTGAAGGCGAGGTGCTTTCCTTTTGCTCAGTATGTGGTGTAGATGCTTCCTTCTTATCACTTCAGTCCCATCCACAGCATTACATTAGACCAGGCAATAAGACTAGAATTATTGAGTGGTTTTGTGTTTGGAATTCTGGTTGTTTCTCTAAATGCTTTCTAATGAATACCTTAATGCACTTCTTAATCTATAGTTTCTCTGTTTCTCTTCTTTCCCCACTTAGAGATTAATATTTAAGTAAGAAACAGGATAATTCTTCTGCCAGGTTTTATTTTTAATTCCCTTAGTTAACTATTAATCTTTTGACATTATTATCCCCAGATTACTGTTAAAGCAAGATTCTTACAGTCAACATTCCTATGAAAAGGATGACTTACTGAATGAAGTGCTAAAATTTACTAGTACATTATAGCAGGTATGAATTTTGAAATGGGTTTTACTTATGTCAGGAATACAATGCAAATGCAAATATTCCCCTGTGTAAAATAATAGCAAATGAAAGGAAATGAACATAAACTACTGATTCAACTGATTGCAATCAATGCTAGTAAGGATGTAGAAATAGATGGTTTAGAAATTTTTAAGAAGGTTAAACGATACTAATCCACTATCTTGTGTTATTTAATTCATCTTCAATAGATTTCCATGCTGATGGACCTTTATTTATATCCTATAACTGTCTTGCTTTAAAAAACATACTTTATTACCTCTCTAATATGGAAAAAAGTAAAATAATTAGCTAAATAATTTTTCAAACTTTGGTCTAATTTTTGTGTCTCATGCTTTATTTCTGCAACTTTCATCTCACTAAAAATTAAAGTTGGCATCTGAAAATAAGTAGAATAACATATTTGAAAAAAGTTAGCTAATAGACTTTGGTGTTCTTTAAAAATAATCTTCCTACCTACACTACCTTTTATATAATTAAAGATTTAATAAGACAAGATAATACATTTTGATTTGTGTAATTATTATTGATTTGCTTTCACTCTTCAATACAATTTCAAAGTAGGCCAGTGCTCTGGTGCTACTACTTTATCAAGTTTACAGTCACTTTTGCAAAGTGATTTTGATCTTAGTCAGGAGTGTTCAAATAAAGTGGACCGATAATCAATAAAAGAAAATCCTATAAGAATTACTTTGATCTATATATTGGTTTGAGTATTTGTCCTAACAGCACATTTTCAAAGAGCATATCTGAAGCCCATATTTCATTTTGTAAAACTGTGCATTAGGAATAGAAGATGGAGTTTGTGATGTAGTGAGGAGGTGCATAACTTTATGATGAGCTGTAAATACAGCTTGCGTCTGGCTTCAGAATTCCTTACTTAGTCATATTGCATGCTTTCTGGATGATGTACATATCCCAGGTGTTAACATCACAGGTAATAATAGATCATGAAAAAGCAGTTTCCTTATCTAGTGAGCATTGGTGAATGGGTTTTGGCAAGGGTGACCAAATCAATCCAGGAGAATTCTTACACAGTGGGAGAAGACAAAGGGAGATGGGAAGATAATATTCTTTTGAGCATTTCAGTTTGACTGCACTCGTTCAGTGGATTCAAGTAATTGACAAGATAGGATTTATCTAAGTCCTCTTTCTGGGACCATTCTTTAAAATAAATGACAGTCTTTCTCTTTCTCATTTATTTATTTATTTATTTATTATTTGTTTATTTATTAATTATGGCATGAATTACTTTTTCTTACATGTTCCAAATCACAGCATTATGCTACTGCTGGTACTGCAGTAACAACTAGTTGATCTTGCTCTGAAAATTACAGATGGTGGGACAGTATTCTGAAGTACTTCTGGAAGTGGTTTCTTCCTTGCCCTTTATGCCTCAAATTGCAGTTTATGTCTCTCTCTGGGGCCCTACGCAAGGACATCCAACCCTGGGGCTCTGGGTGAGCCGAAATCTGGTCTATACCCTACTTACCAAGCCATGAATCCTGTCATGGGGCTGCATTGACTGGGAGGAGGGGAAGCTTTCCTCCTGCTAAAAGGCACTATGTCTTGGCCAACCATTGTATCTAGAGGACAAATCCACCCAGATAATGTGTGGTTTCTATTGCTCCCTCCCAGAAATGAGGCCTTTTTCTGAATCACACAAGTACGACACAGTGATCGTGGTTATCACAGACAACTCAGTGACTCAGCAGTGTGCGTGGCCAAGGGAAAAAAAGAAGCCACACAGAAAGCCAGAGAAAAGTAAGCAGTCCAGTTATTTGATTTTGGATTCAGAAATAATCTTTGAAATTCAGGAAAGACAGCTTTGAGAGGAAAAGCTTTGATTATAAGAATCTAGGTTTGTTTTTTTTTTTTGAGTTTCAAAAGGCTAAGACCTGAAAGATAGAAAAAGACATTGAAAATAGAGTAGATGGAAAGCCGCACTAACCCAAAAAAGGAGGTAAACGTTCCCATGTTGAAAGAGAAAGGACTATTTGAAGGGAAGAATAAAACTTAGACACTGTTAGGGCCTTGATAAGGGACCTCTAACTTGCTCTCTTCTCCAGGGTCTAGTTTTTCAGACGGGATGGAAAATGGAATCCTCAGATATTTGCAGTCCTGAGAAGAATGAAACTTACACCTTGCTTTCCAGAGTAAGTCTGGAGTTGTGACAAGGCTTGCAGAGAGTTCCGAGGACACACAGATGCAGTATAACAACTACCGAATTGACATGGTGACAGCTATCTCATCGGAGGTGGGTTGTAAAAGCCCTCTTGCTTTCCTGCAGCTCCCAAACGGCTTTTCAGAATACCTGTAATATTTTCTGTGGCCCTGGGAGAGGAATCAAAGGGCAACAGCAAGAACTGGTGAGAGAGCATGATGGCCTGAGAGGTGGTAATAACCTCTGAAGTCTAGTGACTGGACACCAGACAGCTGATGCCCATACCTTGAGAAACTCTAGTTTGGCGAGACCCCGGGTATAAAACAGCAGGTGCCTCCCTGTGCTAGTGCCTGGACTCGACTTTATCCAGGAAGAATTTAGATGGATATAGAGAGATTCGCTTGATTAAGAAAACCCTACATCAATTATAAATTTTTCCTCTACGTAGGCTCTGAATGGCCCTAAATTTAGTTATTAGGGATTTAAACAAAGTTGGATTTTTACACACCCAAGTTTGTGGCCTATGAAAATCCATACTTTACTAATGGGTGTTAAAAACAAAACAAAACAAAACAAAACATTGCAGGAGGGAAACCTCATGAGTGTTGCTCTTAGATCTGCCATATTGTTCTTAAACAGCCATTAAAATAGGATTGCAGTTTTCAAGTTCCTGCTTACCTACAATATTTTGGGGGGCTCAGTTATTACCACAGTTAATTCATTCATGATGGCAGTTTGGGGGCCTTAACAATGAGTCACACACATCTTCCCATCTAAGATGAGGAAAATAAACTCAGAGGAGGTGAACTTAGGCGTCTAGGTTAAGACCTACTAATGTCCTTTCAAGTTTTCTCCCACTCAGTCATGTTGTGTAAAAAACACACCTTAAATTTCTAGCAAATAACTATATCTTAAAACAAGTGAATAAAAACATTGGCAAACATATATCATTTGTCCAAAAATCAGAGTCATTGCTTTGGTTTATTAACATCAAAGAAACACAAAGGGATTAATAACATTACTTTCTATATGGATAGAACTATATGGATTTTTATATTAGATGTGACTAGAGAATGCTTTTAGCAAACTCACAAATATTTATATCTGTTGGTCAATTTTGTTAATAGTTCTTGAAAGCTAAGTATTGGTTAAAAAAAATTGCTCTAATCTTCAGTAAATTACAGTGTCATAGCAAATAGATCCAGATAAAAGAACCAAATTTTTTTACAGCACTGTCCCAACGTGCAAAATGAAACATGGCCTTAGGAATCATCACTGCATATTTTAGAAAATATAATCTTTTTTTTCTTGAATGCATTTGGGTAGCAAAATCATTTAATTATAATGTGTGAATATATATATATATACACACATATATATATAAACTTCAGTGAGAACACAGAATTGCTCAGAAATTTCACCTAGAATGAGATTGTAGATGAAATACAAGGCATTTTTATGCTGGGTGTGAAAAAGCTGACTAAAATATTTACGTATTAATATCCCATTGCAAAGATCACTGTTAGCTCATTGGCCTTAAATTATTCACTAGGTTCAATGGTTATTATTTTTGGCTGCTGCCTCCAGACCTTATAAATACATTTCTAAGGTCACACACTCTACTTTTCATCTAAATCTTTCTCCTTCTTTTCTCTTTTAAAACGGAACATTAAATGAAATTTCCTGACATTCAACCTTAATGAGTCAAACACTTTTTTAAACCACAAATGAAACTACAAGGATATTATTTTTTATATTCAAAGAATGATCCAGAAGTCAGGAAATAGGGGGTTTTAGTATCAACCCTAATAAATATTATTTTTTAAAAATGGCAGTCACAACAGTACCTCTTTTGTTGGAGGACTGAAATTATCATATCAAAATGTAGTGTAGAAATAGATTTTTTTTTAGATGTCTCAGAGTTGATACTCATCAATAGATGTTTTGCCTTGTGAATACCTTTGAAAGATAGATATTTTCAAGGACTCCATCCATGTTTTCTGTGTGTTGACTAAGCTGTGGTCTACAGGTTTTGGAACGTGGGCATCTCACATCCCTGTGCAGCTGGAAGGGCCTTTTATTTTGCACTACTCCAATTTTGCTTTGCTTTGGATTCAAACACAGTAAAGGATACATTTTCTCATCATGGGAGTGCAAGGACCTGCTGAACATAGCTTGCATCAGATCAAAGAGTCCATATAGAATTTAAAAACAAATGTACCTTTGGCATAAGAACAAGTTTGGGAACCCCAAAAATAAAACTAAACTCTTGACCTGTAGTTGACCTTAGGAAATCAGTTCCCATTTATGTTTCAGTCCAGTTACCTATGATGTCAAGCAACCTCACATTACCAACTGCTAGAGAATTTGGTCAGTACCCAGTGAGCACTGTATTTCATTCTAGATAATGTGATAATTTTCAGCTCTTGTTGGTTTGGGCATGCTCTCTGGGTCAAATGCCCTGTCATTTTTCTCCATGCCTTTGTTTCTGCCTGATTGGAATGCACTTTCTTCATCTTCACTCCTCTTTTATCAAATGACTAAAACATTAATTAGGTAAACACTTAAGGCTATCAACTGGGTAGTAGGAAAAGACTTTAATAGCACAAGGCCCTCAAACTTCAGGAAATGTTTCTTTCTCTAGTTCAATCCTATTTGTCTCTTTAATGCAAAGTACCGCTCTGCTGCATCTAGCCAGTCTTCATACTGACCCCCCTCTCACATTCTCCACTCCCCACGGCCACCCTCTAAAACTTCTCTCTTGGGCCCTGAAACTCATTTATATTTCCTATTTAATTCTCTTAGGAGCAGTAAAATTCAGGCTGCCGAATGGATAGGCTGTATTTTAAGGCACAACTTTGAAACAATGACCATTTGGTGGATAAGAACTAAATTACGAAATTCTAAGAGAAAATTCATTAACATGTGTTTAGGATGCTTGGGGGACATCACCATTGACACAAGTGCCTTTGTCTGGAAGGCAAAGTAGTGTTTTAATATATATAAAGATGATTAGCACTGATAATCAAGAAATGATTCCCACTGGGAGAAAAGATGCATTACCCAAAGAGCAATATAGGGACAGACAAGACTGAATGGAATTGATAAATCTAAAAACAGGATGGCAAAAGGAGAACATAGAAATCAATTCAACAAATAGTTAGAGAACATCTACCTTACACGAGGGCCCAAGCTGTTTCTTGGAGCTACAGGATGGGTAGCCAAGGAACTTACCCTTAACTTGGGTATCAGGAAGTGTTCTCCTGAATCCTCGACCTTAAGGCTAAAATTCTAAGTCAACACAAAGATACTTTGAAAGCAACAGAGGCAAAAATCAACAAGTGGGACTGCATTGAACTCAAAAGCTGTGGCTCAGCAAACGAAGCCATCAGTAAAATGAGAAGGCAACCTATGGAGTGGGAGAAAATATTTGCAAACTGTGTATCTGATAAAAAGGCTCCTATCCCAAATATACAAGGAAGTCCTATAACCCAATAGAATACAAAAACAAATAACCCAATTAAAAAATAGGCTAAGGACCTGAGTAGAGTTTGTTCCAAAGACGTATGGTGGCCAGAGGTACATATAAAGGTGTTCAGCATCATTAATCATCAGGGAAATGCAAATCAAAACTATAGTGAAATACTACCTCACACCTGTTAGAATGGCCACTATTAAAAAAAAATGCTGATAAGGCTGTGGAGGAAAGGGAACCCTTGGACACTGCTGGTGGGAATATAAATTGGTTCAGTCACTACGGAAAACAGTATGAAGTTTCCTCAAAAAATTACAAATAGAGCTACCACATGATGCAGCAGTCCCACTTCTGGGTCTATACCTGAAGGAAATGGAGCCATTATCTCTGAGATATCTGTACTCCCCTGTTTTCCACAGCATCATCCACAATAGCCAAGATACAGAAACAACCTAAGGGAGAAGATTTTATTTTCATTTTTATTAAATCTGTATTTTATCTCATCCTTTCAGTTACTAATTACTATAAAAATTTTATTTTCTTTCTAAAAATTTGAATTCATCTACAAGTCTACCTGGTCAGCTTGCACAATGCCGTTTTGCTGATTCATTTTTGTGACTCCATCTTCTATGATTTTAGACATATTCTCTAGATACTATTTATTTTCTGTATTTACTAATTTAGACCTATGGAATCTTTGGGACTATCACTATTCCTTCATTGTTTTTGGTGATTTATTAAAAAAGACTATTTTTAGAGGAGTTCTAGGCTCACAGCAAAATCGAGAGGAGGGTGTTGAGATTTTCCCACACACCCCTTGGCCCCAGTGTGCATATCTTTCGCCATTATAAATCCCCAAACCGAATGGTAGGTTTGTTACAATTGATAAACCTATATTGACACCGCCTATTATTCAAAGTCCATAGTTTACATTAGGGTTCACTCTTTGTTGTATGTTCTATGGGTTTGGACACGTGTAATGACATATATCCACCATTATAATATCCTACAGAGTACTTTCACAGCTCTAAAAAATCCCGTGTTTCTCCTGTTGATACATCCCTATCTTGAACTTCTTGAAACCACTGGTCTCTTTGTGTGCTTATGTTTCAAGGTGAGCTCTTAATTTAATTCTTGTGAATTCTCAAGACCTGAATTGGTGGTCCTTCTGTGCTGAGAGGATTTGTATTTACTTTTGTCACAAACCCAAAGAATACTGCCAACATGGGAACACTGGGGATCTCTTTAGAGACACTCATTTCACATTCGATAAACATAAAGTACCTTGTTATTATTCTACCTTTCGAATGTCCAGCAGAAAACATGGCCCATAGTTGATGGTTCATAAATGTAAATTTATTCTCTCTCTGAGCTCCTTAACATTTTTGGTGAATATATATGAATTTATATCCCTATGCTTTTCTAAAAGTAGCGATCTTTGATTTCTTATACCTACTGTTCTCTTTTCATTTGAAACTTCCCCATCAAAAGCAAGATGTAGTGGAAAATTTGAATGATCTGAACATACTGGTTTCACATGAGTTCTGCATAGTCAACATTCCGTTCATGTAATGTCTAATATTTGCTGTAATATAATGTTAAAGATAGGACTCTGGGTAACATATTTATGTAGGAAAATGAGTATACTTTAGATTATAAACTTAAATATTTCTCTGAGAATTACATGTGACTTTGTCCACATAGGCAAAGTGATTGGAACTTCTCTAATACAGAGAACCATGGAACAGAAACAGATAGAGTAGAACTAATGCATTTGGTACTTAAGCTAATCAAGCATATAGTTTTCTAACTGGAGTAGTGTTTCCTACAATTAACTTATGCTATGGTTTATGTAAACAGTTTTGTAGATCTACACATTTAGGACTCAAAATTTTATGGGTCAATGAAAATATACCATATGATGGAAATAGAACGATCCTACAGAAGTTTACAGTTGATAGATTTTTCTGTACCTCCCAGTGATAACTTGAAATTTTATTTTACTGCTTTTGTTTTTCAGTGCATATGTATTTTTCATAACTTGTGAAATAGCTGAGCATCATTTTCTGCCAGGCTGTAACTGAATTTCAGTAAGGCAGAGAAATAGAAATATTGGGTATTGTACCTTCCATTAAGAAGGATTCAAGAGTACAGTAAACTAGAAGTATACATCTCAGGCACATTCTGTCATCTTTAGTCTCTTCTAACCTCTTCGGAGGCAGCCTGGCCATTCACTACATTAATAATGCCAAATTTGGGTTCATAGGAATACGTAAAATTTACAGTGACATCTGGTAAAAATCACTACAGAAATAACATCACAAACTTTCCAACTTCCTGGCATGTTTTGATTTTTTTGATAGGCACTAAACAAAAACAAGGAGCATTTTTTTTTTGAGAAATTGAAAATAAGAGTATCTAGCCTATGTTAAATTTCTACTGCAAAACTTGGTAGATCTTTACTTTCAAAAAATATATGCCACCAGGTCCTTTGACTCTATCTGTTGACTTTTCAGTTAATACAAGAAAATAGAAAAGAGAATCTGAAACCCACATTTACATGGTTCAATTTAAGTAAGATTTGTTTTTCCTCAAAGACAGGATTTCTCCTAAGCAAAAATGTTTTATTTCTATTCTTACTTGAAAGGTACTGTTTTAGAATATGAATTGAAAAGCACGATTTGGAGAATCGTGTGACTCAGCTCTAAGACACTTGGTTGCACAGGAGCCCTGGAGTGTCATTTTAAATGTGTAAGTGGCATGATAAACCTCCCACTTTTCTAAGAATAGAGCTCTCACTGGACCCAGTTATCTCAGAACCCCAAGGTACAATATGATAATGATACCACTTAACATCAGTGCTGAAGTAGAGGGGAAAAAGGGAAGGGTGGGGAGAGCTTACAAGCATTTTCACTAGAAAGAAAATCAAATTAAAATATTAATTTGCTGATTAATATAACATTAGCTGACCTATTTTCTCCAGCTTGTGAAACAACAAAGACTTGTGAAGCTAAATAACTGCCTAAAAGATAAATGTTTTAAGAATTCCCAGGGAGATGTTTAGCTCCTTTTTAAACATCATTAAAGATAGGCCGTGCATATATCAGGCAGTTTTATGCTTTCTGTACTGAAACATCCTGTTTACATTTATTAATGCAATGTCAAGAATAGAGGTTTGCTTAGGAGTCCTCCCTTATTTCAAACTTAAGACCAGTAAGTGTCAGTTTTCTTACCCTTTGTCACTCACTGTAGGATTTTACAAGAATGCAGATTCTTCCAAGGAAGTGATTCAGGTCACATTTGGAAATTTACTTGTTTAAACTATTCATAAATTGGGATAATATTGATTTTAAAAATAGAAACCAGCAAGCTGCTGTCCATATGCTCACAGCCCCAGGACCTCAGAAATTCAAGCTGGTCTTCAAAGAAGCATATTGTAAAGAAACAGGACGGGCTTTTGTGCTGAGAGTGGAGTTCCTAGTACAACTCTGTTTCTACAACCACGTGCTGATAAACCACATTTTCCTTTGTAAAGTTAGAGATTGTGGAACAAAATTTTTAAGTCTTTCTTCAATTCCAAAACTTCTAGGAATTTGATCAACTGAGAAATAAAATAAAATTCACTTTGCTTCTGATGCATGGTCTGAAGAAAGTGGAATGGTTTTGTTAGGTTAATACAGTGGGGATCCATGGGAAAAATATAAATGGTGATGATAGGGTACAGTGAATAAAGTGTAGATGCTAAAGTTTTGGTAGGGAGATGAAATAGGGTTACCCAAGTAATACACGGTGGAGACCGATGGAAAGAAAGAGTCTAAATTATCTTCCTAGCTCTTTAGAATATTTTGTTGATTAATTACTCCTTAACATAATTTGGGAGATAATGCTGACTTTTTGCTTAACATTGTAATTAAACTATATCCTTTAACATAAAGCATAATATGATTTTTTAAAGCCACTTTCCATGGCTAGGGACTCTTCGAAATGTGTCCTCAACGGCTAATGCTGAGTCCATCCCTAAATTTTATTGACTTCATGAAACCTATAGAGTTTGAAGTTTCCTCCCCTTTTTTCATTCAAAGTTTCACTTCTAGGGCGCCTGGGTGGCTCAGTTGGTTAAGCAACTGCCTTCGGCTCAGGTCATGATCCTGGAGTCCCGGGATCGAGTCCTGCATCGGGCTCCCTGCTCAGCGAGGAGCCTGCTTCTCCCTCTGACCCTTTCCCCTCTCATGTACTCTCCCTCTCTCATTCTCGCTCTCTCAAATAAATAAATCTTTTAAAAAAAATTTCACTTCTATAATACATGTTTCAAAAATAATTTTTTTCTCTTTTTGTCAACTTGCATAACAGTTTGTTGCTTTTTAAATGTTCCATCCAATTTCACAGCCCTTGATCTTCTGGTGCAGTGTATAGAGTATCCCTGGAGTCTGTGAGATTCTGGTTTCTGTGTCAGCTCTTAAGCTGTTCTTCAATTGTAGCTTCTCTTTTTTGTGCATGTTATGCTTCTTCCTCTCCCTCTCTGTGTCTCATACACACATGCACACACACATGCACCTTTTGAAAATTGGTTAGAATGGGTACCTGTGATAAACAGTATAAGTTGCCTTAAAACTATTGTCCTCAAAAATCAACCACAGAGACAGGGTACAGTGGTATTCTAGTGAATGTTTAACAACTTTCTCTGGAAAGAAAGAGAATAAAAGCCCTGGTGTTTAGTGTTGGCTTGTTTTCCTGGTGTAAATACTCTTGCCATGCTTGATTTCCAGCTCCTGAGGCGACCTCACTGAATGTGGCCTTGGGACAAAATGTATATAATTGGCCCTTATGAACTGTTAGCAGTTGAATGACTGTTCTTTTACCTAGGCCTCTTGCAAAGGTTGTTCATGCAGCTGGTAACCTTGAAAAAGACATTAACATCTCCCTTCACCCCTGTCCCTTAGCCAGGAGTGGCTTACTTACTGCAGAATTTAAAAAGGGATATATTCCCCAAGCTCCTTGTCCCTGAGCTGTGACAGAAATGTCCTGTGCATACAGCATTCGTGTGGGCCATATTATGTCGTACATGGGGGCCTTGCGGACAAAAGAAATAAATGCAAATATGCTGATATTCAGGCTGACTTCTGTTCCATGAGTGTAAAATATTTCATTTCTTAGATGTCTCCTATCTTCTGCCACCACACAGGATACCGTTGAAAGCCAATTTACTGTTTCATAAGTTAGGGTTAAAATAAAATCTTGATGGATATCCTACATGTTGAAACTGATGGAAACACACGTATGTGAAGGTCTTTATAATTTGGCAATAAACAGGAATTTATTTTCATTGATCAAAACTATAGGAATAGTATAGAATAATTTTATGAGTACAAAATACTGTTGCTGTGGTAACTTCAAATTCTCATACTATACCAGTAAATTTTTTCACTTTGAAGAATTTACTGACCATTTACATACTGAATTCTGTGGGATTTTCTTTTCACCTGCCTGGTATTGCCATGTTATGTTTCACAAAATCTAAAATCTTCCAACACCGATGCCGAGAATATTTAACTATATGTCACAGTTTTAAGTCAAACTGGAATTCTTTGACAGTCAAATTTTAAGCACTTAATATATGTGGAGATCACATATATATATACACACACATATGTACGTATATATATGTTTTATCTATAATCTCCAAAGACATATTTGCAATACTAATTAATTGCTGGCATCATTCAGTCATTATAGATATTTTCCAGTCATCATAAAGTCTGGGTCAAACTTCCTTGACTAAAATATATATACTCAACTACAATAGAAAGGTGTGATTAAATCAGTGCCAAAAAAGTGACCTTGCTTCCACGCCACTGCCAGGCTTCATCTGACTGCAGACTGATGTGGTGCAGCAAAGCACACCATTTCCTCCTCTTCTTTCCTTCAGGTTCTTGTTCTCAACAAATTATTATGTAACAGATTTAAGGCTTGAGGTTTATTATTCTTAATCACTACATACCCTAGAGTAAATAAATAATTTTTGGTGAAATTTTCACTTGGTATTATAATCCTAAGAATGTCACTAAAGACGTTAAAGTAACCTAGTGTTTCTTTAATAGAGTATTAAATGTCAAGATCTTGATAAAATAGTACAAAATAGATAAGTGATAAAAAATTGTGCACATATTAAGTCCTAAATGCTGCTCAACATAGACTAACAAAAATTGTTAAGTAATGTTAGTTAATGATACTGTGAAAAACCTTCATTTATCTCATATATTACCAGATGTAAATATAACTAATTATATTACAATAGTACAATTTAAAACATATTAGTTAAAGAATATTAGCACTTTATCTAGTTTGCTTAGTATCCTCTATTATGATAAAAAGTAATAATGTCAGTTTAAGTGACACTATACCAAATAAGAAACATGAAAGGAACAAAAATAATCAAGTGTGAATTACAGATAAATGTCTATCTATTTTTAACTCCTTGATGAGTTCACAGAAAGTAAATTCTTCCTTTTGTTTCTTGGCTGACAGTATCCTTCTCACCCACACTCAAAACCTACTTGAGTTTCATCCCAGTGCTATGAAAACATCTTGTGGTATTCTAATAGGGCCATGCCCTGTACCCATTAGAGATAGTGTATAGAGAAATGATGCCAGAAATGTGCCAAATGAAACTGCAATATTTATTTCTGTTCAGCTCATAATGCATACGAAAAATGCTAGCTCCTAGCGTCCTTTTTATCAAGGTCTTTGTCCTAATATTGACTCAAAGGCTAATTCACTTTTTTTTTTTTTTTTTTTTAACTGTCGAGTTCTATTTGAATCACATTCCCACGGGTCTTAATGGCAGACAACCTGATGATATCAAGTGCGACCACAATCCATACACAAGCTGGGATCTACCGTGGTGGAAATTGTTGTATCAGAATTTTAGGAATAAACTACAACATATTCCCTAAACGAATTTTAAGGAAATTATACAGAAAGGGAAGTAATTCAGAGATCTGTCTTTCCATCATTTGACAATCTACTTAGGCATTTTCATGCTGTCTCATTTATTCTGTGGAACATTCCTGCAAATTTAATATTATAAATCCCATTTTAGACCTTAGACTCAACTTCACACAATTCAAGAGTGATAGAGTGGGACTTGACCACTCACAGGGCATTCCCTATGCTTTCTCCAGACATTTTTTTTCTTATTTAATGGGATTTTAAAAAGGGTTATTAAATTCCTGATCCTAATTTTGAGCATTTCTTCTTATAAACAGATAAACTGTAAGTGAATCGTGCTTAATTTTTGCAAAACCCTATAATGGATAGTGGTCCATATTTGGTGAAAGAGTACAGTGTTGAATGACCTCACAGCCTTAATTTGTATAAGTTCATTATAATGTAGTAAGAGATCCAGGATAAATATGTATAAAACAGATTTTAGTAGACCAGCAATATATTTTAAGCATGTCAATTTTAAGATACTTCTTAGAATCATGAATCATTTTAGAAGACATTTAAAGCAAGGTGCAACCTAAGAGAAATTCATCAGCAAAGTTAAAGTATCTACATTATATTCTTTACTTGCCTTTTTATATTATGGATTGTAACAGCCATTTTTGCTTCACCTTACAATTACTATTTTATTTGTGCCTTCACTAAAATTCTAGATGTAGGTTTTAAATTTACTGTATATTTTTATAATATAGTAAGGAAAAATTCCTGTTTTCATTAGCATCTTGCTATTTAAGGATCTGATCTGTGTATGTAGCTTTATGTTGCCTTTCTGGAAGAATATATGGAAGATAGGAATTCAAGCTCATTTTAGTAGCTAAAGAATTCTGTTCTCCTTTTGCTCTTTATTTTAAAAATAGTCTTTCTGTTTCAAAAATGGAAAGACTTACAAGATTTAGTTGTATCAAACAGAACGAACCCTTCTTAGGATTGTTCTGTTTGAGACTATATGCTTCTAAAGCAACTATATTTTACCTTTTCTAAACCAATACAGCAAAGTCAAGTAAAAAGAAACTGGAGATTGAAGTCTATTTACTGCATAGGGGTTCTGAAGTTCATGGTTTCTCACCAAACTTTAGATCTAAAAATAAAATAGAATCATAAAATTCAGGGAATTTTTCTTGCCGGTAATAATGACTGAAACTGGAGGGAAGGACAAAAGATGTGACGTATTTTCATGGTAACTTCATTATAAAACCAAAACAGAAGGACAATTTCACGGACATTCAGACATAACAAGTAATAATACATGGGAAATGCCTTACTAAAACCAGGAAATAGTCTGACAAATCTTCCCAGCTATCAATAAAGAGGTTTCTCATAGATTTTTTTTAATGGAAATCAAATAAAATCAATGCACCTGCTTATCAACAAAAGAGTTTGGGGAAAAAAATAAGCAAAAATCAAGATTTTCAGAACTCCCCTATTACACTCCCTGGAATGCCACCTTCCCCCCTGCTGTCTTATGTTAGTTCTCCTTCCCCCATCCCCTTCCTTCCCATCCCTCTCCTTTTCTAAGACCTGTAGCTTTCTGCAAAAATAACTGTTTTACAATAATACACAGAATAGGACACCTGGGTGGCTCAGTTGGTTAAGCGACTGCCTTCGGCTCAGGTCATGATCCTGGAGTCCCAGGATCGAGTCCCGCATCGGGCTCCCTGCTCAGCGGGGAGTCTGCTTCTCCCTCTGACCCTCCCCCCCCCCATGTGCTTTCTCTCTCTCTCATTCTCTCTCTCTCAAAAATAAACAAAAAATCTTTAAAAAAATAATACACAGAATAAATAATAACGGCTTTAAGTTTTACTTATCACTTACCTATTTTGCTTCTACCAACATAACAATTTGATGATATCCTTTTCCTATTAGACATTTTAAAAGATAGCCAAAGATCCTAAAAATATTTGAGAAACATTTTTAGACCATCTTAGGAACTAATTTTATGACATGTGAAAAGAAGCAGTGTGTATCTATTTTAAATATTATGTTCTGGATATTGTAACATGGTAAGCACAAAAAATCGCCCTTCATAATCAACCTGGTTAAAAGACAAACTATTGAACTCTTGGAATACTTTTATATTTTTAACTTTTATATTTTTATATTAATCATTGTTTTATATTAGTTTACAATATAAATTTTACAAGCTTTCTGTTACTATTCCCACATTTCCTTCTTTTTTCTCTTTTCTCCTATGCCTTTCCCCACCTTCAGAAGTTCTAATATACCTATTACTTGGCAATTACTTGATTAAGTTGTTTATATATGTTACTACATATAATATTTAAAATCATGTTAGGAACTTGATGTTACAAACTTCATTTTAAAATTGAGAACTTTGAAGCTCTAAGAGGATGAGTTACTAAAAAGGAGATGTCTCTTCAATCTACCACATGGAAGAATCAATTAAATGGAGATGTACAAAAGAAATTAAAACCTTCAAAAATTATACCATCACTATCACAGGCTATCCTAGACTTAAAGTCAAGGAACACATTTCTTTTACACATGACCCCAAGGTAGTGTGCACTGGTGTTGAATGTGCCCATGTTTGAGGTGACAGGTCACTCAGCATATTGTCCCAACATTTCGGAGAGGTATCTGAAACATGATGAACAAGCAGTGAAGAGACCAGGGACAGAGGTGAGAAGCATTTCCCACCCAGCCTTGGAAGGAACATTCATTACTTAGCACAGATATAGTCCAACACCAAAGGAATTGCAAAATGAACTGTGTGTGGATAAATGTGTCAAATTTTTCAAATACAAATTTTTGATCATTTAGACTTCCTAGAGGTTAGTAGGACTGACTAAAATGTCAAGGCAGGGAAAGGTGGTACATAGTTGTTTAGATAAAACTAACGCATCACAATGATAAGACTATTGTTTAGATATTTTAGTGATCATGAGAGAAACAAGGCCCATAATTTGTATTTTATGATAGGCTTACATTTTATGGCTTGGTTGTCCTATAAGTCAAACAAGTTATTCCCAGAGAGAAGTAATCAACTCATAGGCGTGGCTAATTGGCTCATACCAATTGATATTTTTCTGTCAAATGGTAATTTCTACCACAGAGAGTTATTGGTCTGTGGTTTTCTTGTGTGTCTTGTCTAGTTTTGATATCAGGATAGTGTTCTCTCTAGTTTTCTGGAAGATTTTGCACAGATTTAGTATTCTTTATATTTTAGGTAGAATTTGTCACTTAAGCCATTTGGGCTTTAAATTATCTTTGCGGGAAGGTTTTTAACCATAACTTTAATCTCAGTAATAGTTTTCAGGCTACTCAGGTTATCTATTTTATCTTGAATAAGCTAGAGGTATTTGTGTCTTTTGGGGAATTTGTCCATTTCATCTAAGTTCTACAATTCATTGGCATAAAATTGTTAATATTTCCCTATCCTTTGAATATTTGTGGATTTTATAGTGATATTATAACCCATCTCAGATCTGATATTGGTTAGGTTGCATCTTTCCATTTTTTTCTTAGCAGTTTAACTAGATGTATATGAATTTTATTGATCACTTCAAATGACCAATATTGGGTTTGATTGATTTTTTTTTTCCTATTGCTTTTCTGCTTTCTGTTTCATTAATGTTTACTCTTACATTTATTTTCTTTGCTCATTTTATTTTGGGTTTGATTTGTTCTTTAGTTATTCAAGGTGAAAGCTGGGGGTTACTGATTTATGAACTTTCTTCTTTTCTAATATTGGCATTAAGTGCTTTACATTTTCCTGCAAGTATGCTTTAGTTACATTTCACAAATTTTGATGTGTTGTGATTCTATTTTCCCAAATGTTATCTAATACTACTTTATATTTTCCTCTTTAACTTAAAGGTTGTTTTAAGTATATTTAGTATTCAATATTCCGGGACTTTCCAGGAAACATTTTGGTTTTGATTTCTAATGTAATTCCATTGTGACTAGAGAACATGATTGGCATGGCTTGATGTTTTGAAATAGGAGACTTCTTTCACTGCTCAGAATACCGTTTATCTTGGTAAATGGTCCAGGTGCTCTTGACAGAAATAGGCACTCTACTGCTGTTGGGCAGACTGTTATATAAATATTAGGTGAAATTGGTCAATAGTGTTGTTCCAGTCTTTTATATACCCATGGATTATTTGCGGGGGGGAGGGGTCTACAGCTTCTCTGAAATGAGAGGGTGTTATTGATTCTCCAGTTATAACTGTGAATTTGTCTGTTCTTATACTTTTGTCAGTTTTTGTTTGATGTATTTTGAAGCACTTTTGCTAGATGTATGTATGTTTAAGACTGTGTTTGCTTCTTTGGTTAGTTGACCCCTTTATCATTATGGTAGGCTGGTAATCTTTGCTCTGAAGTAAACTTAGTCTGATACTCATAGTTACTCAAGCTTTCTTTATGTTAGTGTTAGCTTGGTATTTATTTTTCTGGTTTGAGATTTATTGTATTTTTTATGATTCCTTTTTTCTCCTACATCTGCTGTACCTCTTATTTTTAGTGGTTATTTTAGGGTTTATTGTACGTATCTTGAACTTACCAGTCTGCTTTCAGGTGAAGTTATACTATCTCATGTGTGCTATTAATCTACATGTCCATTTTCTTCTTGAATGACTTCCTTTAACATTTCTCCTAACACATTTTTGCTGATTATGAATTCTTTCAGCTTCTATATGTCTGAAAAAATAATTTACCTTTGTTTTTAAAGATAATATTTCCTGAAAACAAATTGTAGGTTCACAGGTTTGGGCATTTGTTTCTTTTTAGTTTTTGTGCTTTAAAAATCTTACTCTACTGTCGTCTTACTTGCACTGTTTCAATGAGAATTTTTTGGTTTGTTTTCTCTGTAATGTTTCTTGTTTCCTTGGATGCTTTTGTGATTGTTCTCTTTAATGCTTGCTTTTATAAAACTTGATTATGATTTGTTTTTGTGTACTTCTCTTTATGTTTCTTATGATTGGGATTCATTAAATTTTTGGATCTGCATGTTTACAGATATTATCAAAATTGGAAAAAATTTTGGCCATATCACTTCAAATATTTGTCAGCTCTCTTTTTTTCTTTCAGGGACTCAAATTACATGTATATTAAGCTACTCAACACTTGTCCACAGCTCCCTGATGAGCTTAATGTGTTTCTTCTGTTTCATTTCAGATAGTTTCTATCCCAATTTCTTCTCATTAGGGGTCATATTTTTCTTCTTTAAAAAATTCTTGATTTTTTTTATTGGATACTAGCCATGTGAATTTTATCTTGCTGATTCCTGAACAGTTTTAAATTTCTATAAATATTCTTGTGCCAGTTTCTTGGACACAGTTAAGTTACCTAGAAATAGTTTGATCTCTTAATGCCTTGGTTTTAAGATTTTTTTATTTTTTTTGAGAGAGAGGAGGGTAAAGAGGGCGAGAGGTGGGGAGAGAATGAAGAGAGATAAAGTGAGTGAGGGAGAGAGAATCTTAAGCAGTCTCCACACTCAGCAGCACTGAACCTGATGTGGGGCTCAATCTCATAACCCGGAGATCATGGCCTGAGCCAAAATCCAGAGTTGGACACTTCACTGAGTGAGCCACCCAGGCACCCCAAGTTTTTTGTTTTGTTTTGTTTTTAAGTAGGACCAGAGCATTAACCTATAACTACGTGTTCTCCAATGCTGAGGGTAACTTTTGGTAACCTATCCAATGCTTCATGAATTATGCCTTTTGGTTGGGCTGGTGGGAACAGACACTTCTCAGCTCTATGTAAATTCCTAGTATTGTTTCCTCCAATCCTTTGGGTAATACTTGCCTCAGCCTTGGCTAATTTTTTTCACATCAATAATATGCTGAATAATGAAGGAGACCTTCTATAAACCTCTGGGATTCTCTCCTTGTACACCTCTGTCCTCTCTGGCACTCTGTTCTATGAACTTTAGCTGCCTTTGCTGGACTTTTAGCATCATCACCTCCAGAAGTCCATCAGATTCTGCCTAGATTCCCTCCCCTTGCCAGTAAACTCTCTCAAAACATTAAATTGAAATTATTGTAGGGCTCAACTTATTTGCTTCCTTTCTTTCAGGGATCACTTTCCTTCACTGCCTGATGTCCAATATCTGGAAAACAATTTTTTGAATATATTTTGTCTATATTATAGCTGTATCAGATAGGAAGCTGAATCTAGTTCCTGTTACTCTGTCTTGACCAGAAGTATGTATCTCCACATCTGGACAGTTTAAAGATTCCATGGGCAACTGATTGTATAGTTATGGTTGAGAGCTACTATTTAAGAGGTCTATTACTGGATTCGCGTTAGGGTGGGATAATTTATATAGTTAATGAAAATAGCCTGGGTTTTTATCAGATGAAATAAAAGAAGATATATAGTTATTCCTGATATATACTTGACACTTAATAGCTACTATTTACTTTCCATCATTTTTAGGGTACCTTTGAATAAAAAGAGATGGTGTCCTATAATGGAAAAGGCCATAAACAGGACTTGAATAACCTGGATTTTGGTTATTGGTTTCCCACCTATTAGTATTGGCAAACCATTTAAACTCCAGAAGTCTTTTTCTTACAAACTTGCTGAAGGTAGAAACTTTTTCTTTGATGCCTTAGGGGATGGTTGGCAAGATTAAGATACTAAAGATGAACATCCTTTGATAAAATGAAAAATGTCTTACTTATATGTGATAGCATATGCAATTCTTTGCCTCGTACATACTTTATTAAGTTCTACTTTACTATGTGTTCCACTTTTCCCAAATGAACCATTTATGCGTACAGAGTCCTTGAAGCCTGCCCTTAAAAACAAACATTTGGGTGGATTTTAAAACTTTACATAGTTCAGGGGCTCCTGGGTGGCTCAGTCGGTTAAGCATTGGCTCTTGATTTTGGCTCAAGTCACAATCTCAGGATCCTAGGTTCTGGCCCGGCCTCGGGCTCTGCTCTTAGTGGCGGGGGGTGGGGGTGGGATGGCCCGAGATATTCTCTCTCTCTCTCTTTCTCTCTTTCTCGCTCTCTCTCCCTCTACCCCTCCCCCCATGCACGTACTCTCTCTGTCTCTCTCTAAAATAGATAAATCTCAAAAAGAAACTTTACATTGTTCAGAAAATTTTTCAAACATATTTTTTAAAAGTTAATAGAGAAGCTGATTTTTAAAAAATAGAATAAAGTGTGGGGAAAGAAACATGAAAGAAAAGTTTGTCTTTTGATAATGTCCTTATGGTAATGTATAAAAATGAGTTGCCATTATGTACTATTAATATAAAAATTACAGAAATAGGTTTCCTTATCATATATATAATATATCCCATATGTTGGGGTATTTAAGTTCATTGTGCTGATGATACCCAATAATGTTTAGATATATCAGAAGTCATCTGATCGAGACAGTTATGATCCAAGAGACTTAATTCTGGTTTTGTTAGTATAATCGTACAACCACAAAAGCACATGTTTATTTGAGGGATAGTGCCACTTCTATGAGGAATACTTCACAGTGAACTATAGCCAGACTAAATTGCTGTGTAAATAGCAGAAGCAAAGCTGCAGGTACAGCACTCCTTTAGACCGTCGATCAGAAATGTTAAATGTCATGGTGCATAATTTATCAATGCTAATAGCCCTCGGTGCAGATCTGAGGGAATTAACCTATACAGCCCAACTATTTATCACATCACAATATATAAAATGTACTTTTAATTAATAAATGGACAATCTATTGCCTTCATGGATGCAGCTGATCAATCCTTTTTTATTTTCTGTCTACAGTTTGGGTCCTTTTAATGGGTTTTAATGGGTTTTTCTGTATACTTGCACAGCTGAGTTTATGCACTTACTTCCTGGAACAGTTTCTATACTTTGTGGCATAATCTCACAGCCTCTTTGGTATTTTTCCACAGCAATATCATTTTGAAAATAATCATGCTTCTTGGTATTTTAAAATGACATTCATTACTTTTGAGCTGACCTCACTGGCACTAACGTACCTGAAAGTCATAAAATAAGTATAATGCAGTTCCCATCAATATGCCAAGTCTATAAAGGACTGAGCTGATAGTTTAAAATTTAAATACAAAGATTTTTAAAAGTACAGTGGCTCACTGTACTCATTAAAAGTGAAGCAAGCAAATAGAACAGAAAAAAAAAACATTTTAGATAAATGTTACCAAAGCATCTGAGATATTACTTAACGTATTAAGGCAACTACTGAATTCAATTGTCTATTTACATTTGGCATAAAATCAAATTTAGTAAATTTGATGATACTGCCCAATTGCCTTTTCCATATTTACAAATAGGATATGTGTTTTCTAGGAGTTTGATTTAGAAACAGGAACAATTACTTCATAAAACAATTTTGAAGTCATCGATGGTTTCAGCACGTTACACTGGAACACTCAAATATTTTTTTTGCAAAAATAATGTGTTAAAATAAACAAGAGAACACTTACTATGAGGTTTTTTTGATATCCCAAATATTCTCTGAAACATGTTTTGACTCAGGGTTTGTACACATATGGAAATAATATTTTGAACATTTCCTCTTAGGTATATCATAAGTTTTAGTAAAAGACTGAAAACTGAAATAGCAAGACTCATTCACTCATAAATAATCACATTATTATAATCCCTTGGTTTTATAAGGATGTTATTCCTTCTCATGCTGCCCTATCATGTCCTTATGCCTTAATACTTCAATTTTCAAATCCAAATACCAAGGAAGACAGAACATCTTACAATGAGCTCCGTTTTCCAGATTAATGCACCTGAGCAACATTTTTCCTTATTTAATATCCCTTACTCATTTCCTCTCCTGTTGTAGGGATAGCACAGCTGTTTATCTGGCAATTATCTTTGAATCTATTAGTGAAAATGTCTAAATTAATCATAAAAAGACAAGTGCATCTCAGAGTGCCTGTGCTATGAATACAGGACCATGTTGTATTCTTTCTGTCATTTTCACTGGTTCCATATGGCAGCATTGGTTTCTTGACATTGCAAATGGTAAATTTATTTCCTATAGAGAAGACCTATATAGATTTATTAGGGTGTACTATTTACTTCTAGAAATCCTATCATTGACCCCAACAACTCAGTTCATCCATGTGGGTGCTTTTAAACAGCCCACAAGAATTTGCATATCTGGGACTTATGGGCAATGGGAATAATTGACTTTGGTAATGTATCCAAAAGATTAACAGATTCAGTATTTGGATAATATAATAATATTTGAATATACTAAAATTTGAATATATATAATAATTGAATTTGATAAGAAAAGAGGTTTCATTAAATGTAATAAGCATTTTTTTTTCTGTTACCTCTCTAATCTCTGTGCTGTGGGCAATCTAAAGATGAGGGAAGAAGATCAAGCATATAAACTGACAATTAGAGAAAAAAAATAAAAAGTGGAATGTGAATACCGGGCCTATGCCAGGTTGTGTCATTAATATAGTCATTCAATTAAGGAACATTAGAATTTACAAGATGAAACCTACACAGCATAACTTGTAAAATATGGGTAAAATACAGCCTTAAAAAGAGCTTACCCTCAGAGAGTTCAGGGTCTACTAGCAAGGACAGAAACACAAAGGTTTAAATTGTAATACAAGTGTAAGTGATAGTGCTGTGATGAGAGGAAAGTGCTATAGGAGCACAAAGGGAGGAACCCTTGTCAGTGCCAAGCCAAGCTTCACAGGTGACATTAAGTCTGAAAGTACAGTTGATAATGTTATATGTGGATTAATAAAAGGGGGAGGAAATCCTTATTGAATAATTATCCCCCAGGAAGAGGAATTGCCTTCCCAGAAATCAGGGAAAGGGAAGCAAATAAGCTTTTCAGATGTGTTCAGTCACATGTTAGTAAGAAAAATAAGAATGAGTGGCCTTCAGGGTTGAAAACTGTCCTCTAGGTCTAACCTTACCTGATGTGAGCTGAGAAGCGATCATCGTCTGTTGTGTGGGTTCAGGATCTCTAACATTATAAGGAAAATGGAAGTGCAACCATTCTTCCTTGGTACACAGAGTCTGGATTTACTATTTTTGCTCCTCATATCTCATTTATAATTGCTTTATTTCTATGCACATATGATAAATAAATGTACTTGTGCCTATACCGTTGGTGGTTAAAAGCAGTTTAGAGTAACACATGAATGGCAAAATGGCTTTGCTCATGCACCGAGGGACAGTGCCTACATGGGGCCCGATAGTAAGAAGTGTTCTGAGGACATATGCCGTAGCTGATGAGCCCAGAGTGGAAGAAAACTGTAGGAGTACAAGGGCCCCATATTTACTGGCTGAGTTATGAGTGAAGACTTAGGTCAGCAGACTTGGATTCCAATCTGGACTCTGTCATTTACTAGTTTGATCTCTTTACACAAGAGATCTCTTTACACAAGTTTGCTTAACCTCACTAAACCACTGCTCCCTTTCCTGTAAATTGGGACTTAAAATAGTATCTACTGCAGACACACAGTAATAATTACATGTGATAATACACGTAAACTGTTTACCACAGTGCTTAGCACATAAAACCACTCTGTAAGGACTAACTTGCTATGAGGTTAAGTGAGATACTATTTATAAAGGGGTAGCATATTGTAGACCAAAATGAATAATGGCCTTAATATTAACTGCAGAATTTTAAGAAATAAATTTTAAGAAACAAAATAAATCTTCTCCCACAGAAACACTTTGAGATATAAGTGTACTAACCTCATAGTAATTGACTCATTCATTAACTCATTTATGCTACAAATATTTATTGAACAACTGTTTAATTTTATTTTTTTACTGAAGTGAAATTGACATACAACATTATATTAGTTTCAGGAGTACAACATAATGATTCAATATTTGTGTATATTGGGAAATGAGCACCACAAGTCTACTTAACATCTGTCACCATAAATAGTTTTAGAATTTTTTTCTTGTGCTGAGAACTTTTAAGATCTACTTTCTTAGCAACTTTAAAATATTGAATATCATATTAACTATAGTCATCATGCTGTATATTACATTCCCATGACTTACATATTTTATAGCTAAAAATCCATACCTTTTCACTCCCTTCACCTCCTTGGCGCACCCTCATCTACCACGTTTGGCAAGCCCCAGTCTGTTCTCTTCAGCTATGAGTTTTGGGGTTTTGTTTTGTTCTGTTTAGATTGCTCATATAAGTGCAATCATATGGTATTTGTCTTCCCCCCCCCTAACTTATTTCACTTAGCTTAATGCCCACAGAGTCCATCCATGTTGTCACAAAAGGCAAGATTTCATTCATTTTAGGCCTGAATGACTATTACCTAAAAGAAGAAAGAGCAAATGTTGGCAAAGATAGGGAGAAAAGGGGACACTTGGGCACTGTTGGTGAGAATGTAAACTGGTACAGCCATTTATGGAAAACAGTATGGAGATGCCTCAGAAAATTAAAAATAGAACTACCATACAGTCTAGCAAATCTGCCTCTGGGTATTTGAAGAAAACAGAGACAGTAATTCAAAAACATACATGCACTCCCATGTTCATTGCAGCATTATTTCCAATAACCAAGACGCGGGAACAACCAAAGTGTCCACTGAAAGATAAATGGATAAAGAAAATGTGAGACATACACACACACACGCACACGCACGCACACACACACACACACACACACACACAGAGAGAGAGAGAATTTGATTAAGCCCTGAAAACTAACGAAGCCTTGCCATTTGCAACAACAGGGAGGGAACACCTATTATATTTTCATTCTAAATACTATGGGTGAAATAGTATGATGACATTTTTGCCTTTGTGGTGCTTCTTTTCTTATCAGTACAATAGTTCCACATTTAAAACCAACCTACCTACATCAATGCTACTCCAGTGCAGAAAAGAGTAAGTAGCTGTTGTATATATTACCCTCATACTGTCTCTGATATTATAGGCCTATCAACCCTGATTTCTCAAAATATTTTCAAAACAGAAGTGTCTTAAACCTTCTGAAATTCACCCCCACAGCATCCAACTAGTTGGTTTTTTGCAAGGAGGAGAAACAAAACTTCTAATTGCTCCAGTCCTCCAGGGGGAGGAACCACACTGAACTATTTCTGAAATGTAAGCAGCAATCACAAACATTTGTTGAATGAGGTATTGAGAAGGTTCATCTGTAGAATCCAAACTTGTTCCTCCACATGCACAAGCCCCTGGTATATATTTCTGAAGGCTGCTAGAATTATGATTTTCAGATGGCTTCAGTGCTTATCAATCCATCTGCAGAGGGAGATTAGGACTTTATTTTTTTTTTCCTCACCTCTAAATGCACCTGATTTGGATACACCCTAGATGCATGGTTTTCTAAGAAACAGTCTCGATGAAATAGAACTGTATTTTAAACTGAACTTTATATTGAATTCCTGATGGCAGCATATACCCCAGTCTTGAAAATAATGGAGGGTTAGATTCTTTTAAAGCTTTGCTGTAAATAGATATTCTTAAAATGTTCACTTAATAGAAAATACTCTAGTTTTAAACTTTATGATTTTACTCCTAGCAAAATAGCTGTTTTGATTTTCTCTAATTTGAAAAGGACCATTTCAGAAATAATCTCTAAGATGCTGTTTCCCCAAAACTAATTATAACAAAGTATTGATGTTGACTTTGTAAACTCTATTTATTAAGGAGTACTATATGAATTCTATCCAGAGAAAAATAATAGATTTCAAAATTTATTATGTACTGTTTGTAAAAGAATAAATTCAATTATTACAGGAGAAAATCAGGTACAAAGCAGAAAAGATTCATTTGAGTATGTTTCTAATAAAATTATAAATGCTTACATTATTAACTTCAAAGTGTAGATTAAGGCTACTAGATGGCCCTAACTTGTAAATCAATATCGATTAAAAATAATTATGATCAGACAAGTAAACCAAAGTCTGTATTGCTGAAAAAAGGGTTTGCCCTAGTGACAGATCATTGCGACAACCTCTCACGCCATTGGGTGATGTTTACCATATGTCCCATGATTGATAGTCAGATTTAATGAGTTCTTACAAGCAATTAAATAATCAAGAGTTCCTGCTGTTACATGGCATAGCTTGATAGAACAGTGACAAATGAGAGAATATCTACAACCTAATCAAAGGGACATATTTCCTTGGGAACAAAATAATATTATCCACCAGTGCAATCAAAGGACAAAAGAACATAGAAAGGACACAAACAGAATGAGATAAATTATGTCCTCTTTTCATTATTCTGACTGCACAGTTTCCATTTATTGAGCCCTATTAAATCAGTAAAATTAGGCTTGTTCAATATGTTTGACTTATTATAGATTGTTGGTTGGTACATATATATTTAAGGATATATACATATTATACATATATCTCCTTAACCCTTCGAAAGAAGCTATAGGTAAAAGTTACTAGCAGTAAAATGTATTACTCTTGAGTCCCCTTAAGAAAAATACATCAAGAATAAAGACTAACAGGCAAGCCAAGAAGTGCAAGGCTGCCTTAGGAGGTTTTCCTCAGGTCTTCAATGTTAAGTGTTATTCTACTGGCCCCCCTTGGTGTTCAACCCAAGTAAATGTAACACAGTTTTGTTTTTGCCAGTTCAGCTACAGGTATAAAGTTACAATAAAATGGTCTATTGCCTTTGAGGATTCTCCTCCTCCTTATTACTTCTACACAGTAATTTCCCATAAATTTCAAATAAAATGTCTCCCATGCATTTAGTCCTTTGATATGATTGTTTTTATTTCCCTTATTGTTAGGAAAGTACAAGGTTCCTGTTCTATTAAATTTTGATGAACTAAAAATTTTTTAAGTCTGTTCATGACATACCAAGTGATCTATTTTTCTACTCCTGCTTACTCCTAAAATTTAAGTAAATAAGTAAAATAATAATAACACACGACTGTTATAAAGTCTGTGCTGGTATAGTATATTTGCTTATTTTATCTAAAAAATCCATCACAAGTATTACTATCCATTTTTGGCATATTGAGATGCAGCTTTTAATGGCTGTCAAGTCAAGCCTTAAACAGGTAAGGGGCAAAAAAAAAACAAAACATGTAAGGGGCAGAGAGAATTTGAATCCTTGTGCTTTCAAAGTAGCTCTGTAGTAAAGACAAATGTTCCAGAATCAGATATGCCTGAGAATGACTCTGGCTTTGTCACTTACTAGCTGTTTGACTTCTGATAATTAATTTATATTCTATAAACCTTAGTTTCTTCAGCCAAAAAAAGGGGGGGTGATATGTGAGATAACTCCTATAGCATAAGTTACACTGATGAAATTACTTCATCAGTAAATACTATTATTTATTTATTCAAACATAGACTGGCCATTTAATATGGATCAGGATATATTCAAGTCCAGCCCTTAAGAAAATCACAATTTAAATTCACTTAAGTATGTAGTATATTAGAATACAGATTGCCTGCTTATGGTGTTTGATAAGAAAAGGCACAGTGCAACCTGAGCAAACAAAATAAAACTACAGGAAGCATGATAAGTCCGGGTTGGGGTAGGACTGTTAAGGTAGGACCTCCTAGAAAAGCTGAATTTTAATCTATAAACATGAACCAGATGAAGACTGAACTTAATGCTGGCTCATGAGCTAGAATATAAGTGTTGGTAAATTCAGGGAACATGACTCTGTTTGATGGCAGCTCAGGGCAACTCTAGGAGTAGTAAATGCTTAAGCTGAAGAAGTTAAGCAAATCATGTAAAGATATGCCAAGATATTTGTCCTTCAACCTGAAAACTATAAAGAACAACTGAGGAAAGTTAAGCAATAGAGTAAAAAGGAACCCTAAAAGGGAGCTATCCAATTAAAATCCGGGGGCAGCAATTCCAGCTAGAGATGATGATAACAGTAGTAACAATGGAGAGGGCTAGAAAAATTCCTAACATTAAAAAAAAAAAAAAAATTCCTACTACATGAAGATTGGATGGGGAAAGTGAAGGCTGATGGTATGTTAAGAATTATAGGAGAAACAAATTCTGGGAATGGAGATAATTTGTTCAACCTTGACAATACTAAAATTCATATGAAACATCCAGGTAGGGATAGAGAGCATGCTGACGGTTATATGGTTCTGCAGCTCATTAGAGAAATTGGGGCAGGAGGGGCATTTCAAGGCCTTGAACATACAGATGTCCCTTAAAGGTATGAGTAGACTGGATTATCAAGGGAAACTAGAAGTGAGAAGATGGCCAACGAGAGAACGCCAGACAATATTTAAGTTTACGTAAAGGAAAAGGTATCCACGTAAAAGATCAATAAGGAGTTACCAAGAGATAAGAGCAGAGTCAGGAGAGATTGATCTCCTAGATGTCAGAGCAACAATGAATTGGAAAAACAGAAAACGCTCGACACTTGTCATAAAACGGCAGAAGGAACAAGGAAGATAATGTTCCGCAATGAGTATTATACCTTTGGTTATGACCACTTTAGATTCTCTTGCTGTCTCCTGTTTCTTGAGCATTTGGCCACTGTCCTGGCCCCTGGGAGTAACCTGTTTCTCTCAGACCTCTGATGACCCCTTTGTGGGCATAAACCTAGGGGTTTCACTCTTGATCCTGAGGCATGGAATGCCAAAACCTCTGGCGCTCACCTGTGCACAATTAGGAAGTACAAGGGAATTTAATGCCCTGTGGGGCTCACCTTTGATCAGTGGGAGATGATATTACTTTCTTCTTTTTTAACAAACTGCCCTAAAAAGCAGTCATTTAAAAGCCACTCATGAGGCAGTCTCAGGAGAATGAGCAATTTGTACTTGATATCCAAGTGCTGGACAGGATAAAACACATCGTCTTCTCGGCCCTCCTGTCTCTGCCACACTGTCTTCCCCCCATATTCCTGCTTCTGGGGCCACATTTTGTGATGCACAAGTAATACTTCATCCTTCTCTTCAGGCTCTGCTTGCTGGGGAAACAATGCTAAGACAAATAGATATTACTGTTGGAATCAGAAACATTCATTGTAAGTGCAGGAATTCCGTGTGATTTAATACTGTGACATGAAAATAATTTATTTTTTTCTTGTTATTAATCTAGCATCTGGGATCCTGTAGCTAAAATAAAGTGATGCACTGTGAATTGTGTAAGACTGTTGAATCACAGACCTGTACCTCTGAAACAAATAATACATTATGTGTTAAAACAAAAAAAGATAGTAGGAAGGGAAACATGAAAAGGGGGAAATCGGAGGGGGAGATGAACCATGAGACTATGGACTCTGAGAAACAAACTGAGGGTTCTAGAGGGGAGGGGGGTGGGGGGATCAGTTAGTCTGGTGATTGGTATTAAAGAGGACACGTATTGAACGGAGCACTGGGTGTTATACGCAAACAATGAATGATGCAACACTACATCAAAAACTAATGTAATGTATGGTGATTAACATTACATAATAAAGAAATTGATGAATAGATGGCCATGAAACAGGCAACAGAAACTGCATTTAGAAAAAAAAATAGTAAAAAACTAGAGTAAATCGAAAAGCAAGAAAAAATATTTAGCCAGAAGAGAATTCAAGTCACATTTCAAGGGAATTCAAAGTAAATATTCAGTAGTTTTAATATGATAAAAGAGACATGTGAAAATGAATTAGGGGATTTGGGAATGTTAAGCCTAAATTTTCCTCAAGGATTGAAGAAGTTAGCTTAACCTGAGTGACTTCATTGTCTAGCTTTGTACAAGCTTCTCAAAGTGTGGTAGTGAAATGAGCAGCATCCAGCATCACCTGGGAATCTGACAGAAAAGCAAATTCCTAGATTCCACCCCAGATGTACTGGATAACAAATTCTGAGGGTATAGCCCAGAAAGCTGTATTTTAGCAAGGCCTCCCAGGATTCTGATGCATGCTGAAGATTAAGAACCATTGCTACAAATAAGCATGGTCTGTTTCATTTGGGGTAAAGAGTAATTTGGAAAATGGAAACAAAGTTTCCTGCCTCTGAATTTCCAGAGCCTTTGTATCTATTTTTTCTTGACATCTTTAAAACAAGGACAGCTTGCTAGAAAAATTTGATAAAATAGCTGTATGTTTGACTAGCCATTATGAACTCTAACCTCTCAGTTTCCAAAAGGAACCGGAGCGATGAAGGCTTCCCTTGCAATGGTCACCAGGCAGTGTACACAATAATGAGTAAAAATCACAGAAAGCTTTTTTAGAAAGTGGCAATCTAGTTTCTATCAGGAAAAATATGCCCATGTAATATTGGAAAATTGTGCCACTGATAAAGAGTGAGGGGTAGTTGCAATTTACTCTTTTAAAATGCCTTAGACAAGGTTCTACACTAAAGGCTATTGATCCAATTGAGTCAATAAAGGATTGAAGGGGATGTTTGGGTATAGGTAGGAAACAAACATTAAAACCATCAACTCTCCATTAGGTACATGTGGGTTTTCTAGTTTGCTGGTCATCTATATTGAAGCATCCATTCTGATCTACTTATTCCAGTTTTAATTGATGGATCCCCAAGGAATAAAAATAGGTGTCAATATTCTCTAAAGCAAAGGTTTTTAAACCTTTTAAGCAGGGGGGAACAAACTTGCTTCTACCTGAATATTTCTCAAAATGAAAATTGACCCAGAAACGTTCTATGTAAAAACTAAGGTAAGTGTAGAATTGCTCTGGTCTGCCTTTAATGACCAACAAGTTCTCCTCTCAGCTGTGATTTTTAAGATTAGCATGATAAAACATGCCATGCCCATACTAAGTTCAATTCTGGACAGCCTGCGAGCTAGCATTTAAGCAGACTTTTTTTCTTTGCATTTTTTAAAATCTGCATTACACCCTGTTTTGAGACTCAGTATGTTCCCTGACAGGCGTTTCTACTTCATGGCTCTGACCCCCAAGCTCCTGTTGAAAACTGCAACTGGCGCAATCAGGCAGAACAGCTGTTCCCTGGGCACCTGATGTGCAGTGTGGTCGGAGAGGCCCATTGCAGAGGACCTTTCCTGGTTGTACGCTCAAAGTGGGGGCAGATCCGTAGGGTTTCTTCTCACCTGATTTATCTCAGGATAGTCACTCTGTGTCCTTGGACCCCCTCAAGGTGCAGAGCAGGGCCAGAATTCCCAAATTAGACAGATTTTCTCCTATTTCATAATGGTCAAGTAGGTAGATCGTGAGGAGCCATTGACAAGGGGGAGAAACAGCCTAGCCAGAGCAATGTGAACAACCGATGAGTGTCGCTGGGCAGCAGGGTTCCTTCCTCTCCTCCCTGGTCACTCCACATCCACCCCACTGTCTTTCAGGTCCTGGACTAGATAAGCAGGTGCAGCTGAAGCCACCTTACAGAGAGTTAGACCCGTCGGCGGCTTCAAGTGACCCTCATGACCCTCACAAATAGCTGTTCTTTGAATAGTTTTATAAACATATTAAAACTCGGATATTACCAATATGCAAACATCATAGAGATCATCCTTGCATAATTCAAATAATCGGTTATGACATAAAGCAAATACTCCCAACATTTTCTGGTCTGTGTTGGATAAATAGCCATTAATGCTGTGCTGTGTGGTGAATCACAAAATGTAGGGCTATGAACCCGGTGTTCATATTATATGTGACACTTTTTCATGTAACTTACTGAAATATTCAACCATATTAGACCTCTTAGACTGCTAGAATTAATAGAGAGTATAAGTTTGCTTTAATGAATTAACTGCTTGCTTAAGTTACTCTGAAGCTGTCTTAACTTACCAGGGCATGAAAATACTGTCAGGGTACAAGGTATGTGATTATTTTACAGGAAAAAAAAATATGTCTGTATACAAATCTAGGAGTTGTAAATGATGCAACTAAAAAGAAAAAAATAACTAAAAGTACAAAAATCACTGAATATAGAGCATATGAAAGAGTAGGGAGAGGAGCAGAATAAATTGTATATTCTTCTAAGGACACTTTCCATGTAGATTTAGAGAAAAGTAGGTAATGTATAAGAGGCAGTACAGAGAGATCAACAACTGGCACTAAAATATTATTGTCCGTATATAAGATAAATGAAAGGTAAAAATACTAAAGTTCAGTAGCATTAAAATCTTTGAATCTCTCAGAATCAATAAGTTCACAAAAATTACACACCTCATTAAATTCTACACAGATTGCAAAGCTAGCTATAATGTAGAAACAGGCAGACAGTCTGTCTCAATATTATTACAGGAAGGGTTGGTTAAATTAATAGCTTCTCATTGATTAAAAAATCTTGCATTTTACATGTTCTTAAGTTGGTTCCCACCATTACCTTTCAATAACAGAACGAGTCTTTGGAGAAATGTGTTTATATTGAGCTACTGAAATATAAAGGTAGGCAAAAGATGTTTACAATATCCTATCGTTTCCTGTTGTAAAATGCCATCTACCTGAAAACAAAAGATGTTTGCTTCCATATACTCTTAGTGATTTTATCATGCTTAAAATCTCCTGCTAAAAATGTAATTAGCCTGGAATGATAACTAAGCATAAAATATTACTCCATAATAATATTCCTAAGTAAGACATCATTTTGTCAGGTGATCTAATATCTGACATTGCATGTGCTAAAGCCACTGGGAGCTTGTCCATTTGTAATCATTGTACATTAGGAAATGCTTTCCTACCAGACTACAAGTCCACTGCATTTTTCATATATTCATTCAGCTCATTTCCATTTTGCTCAAAAGAAAACTTAATGAAACATGGTAGTTCTAGGACTTAGAAAGATTTTATTATGAATGTGAACTCTTCATCTTATGTATTGATTTCTATCCAGTAGAAGGCCAAACTTGTTTTTTTAATATACATAATTCTTTATTCTTAATGCAATCTGCTGCTTCCCTTGAGAGTTTCAATACATAATTTACCTTGGGTGTTGTCAAGGATATGGAAAACATATATTTATTATGGGCAACTAAGTTTATTTAAGTTTGAAAGGTTTCTTCAATCAGACTTTAGCTGACGATACTGTCATTAGTACAGTTGGTCTCATTATTTCATCCCTTGCACAGATGTCTTCAGTTACATATGTTGCTGTCTCAAAATCCATTTGTTGGCTCTGAAGCACCATCAGATTATATTTATTTGGTAGTCTTGTATAGTTTATAAAGTACCTTTTAACGTGTATTATAAATTAATATATTATGTAAAGGATATAACTGTCCTATTCAGATACTATATAATTGTATATTTTATGTGTGTATACATATATTTAAACTCTTTAAAAGATTAATTGAAAACAAATAGCCTCAAACTGAGAACCATTTCCAGTCGCAGGCTATTTCTTAGTGAAATTTATTTGCAAAACATATGTAGAAGTATAAAGCTATGCAACACCGCGTATATTACATTCCACTCGGATATGCAACATTTAAATGCAGCAAGTGAATAAATAGGAAGGATTTAGGTGTTTTGAGGTTAGTTTGCTTATTCTTACATATAATTATGCTATATATTTTAGAAATGTATTTTAGAAACTATACTTTTAAACATTTTAGAAACTATAATTAGATTTTCAGAATATTCATGTGCACAATGTCTGCACATTTATCCATAATCAGATGTAAAGACACTAAAATTTCACACTCCTTGATTTTGGAAAAAAAAAATCATTGGCAACTCCTCTTTTTTCTCCGCTCAAGAGAGAGAAATGCTTTATATGACAGAATAACCTATATCTATGACACTGATGCTTCACTGAGGTGGTTTATCATCTAATACAGTGTTACTGCATTTCATGTTTTGGACTGAAGACGTTTGCCCAAATTATATAACATTTGGAGATTACATAAGAAGGGTCATATTGCAACCAAATAACATTTGGGTTTATTAACAATTACCATTGCTAATTGTGGGTTGGAGCATATGTCAAATTCTTAACAACTAAAGGCCATGAGTTCATGGTGATCATGCTTTTTCAAATTATAAATAGCTCTGTGCATACTTGACATTGTTGTTATAGCAAAAAAAAAAAAAAAAAAAAAAAAAAGAAAGAAAGAAAGAAAACCTAGCCAGCCCACACAATGAGGTGAGGATGATTATTTCATCATGAAATTTAAGACTATTTTGTTTGCTTACCTTGTTATATCTAAACCTAATCTTTGAGATGGTGATCCTAGTTGTAAAAGTTATTACATGATGACGTTTGTTGCACTTCAGTGGAAATTCAAAGTCATTCCTGAAATCTCAAAATATTCGAAACATTAAAGGGATATGTTTTTGCAGACTTAACATTTATAAACTTCACTTAATAAAGGGTACAATCAGTTGGACATTTTCGTTTGTTGTGTGAAATAATAGACTAGAAAGTAAACCCAAGGAAAAAAGGCACAATTAAGGAATTAATTTTTCACTTTCCTCTGAGGTCAGCAGTGTAATCACTGAAAACATCTACAAAAAATAAGAATCTAATGCCAAAAAGATATTTATATATAGTTTTTTTCTCAAAATACTGAATAAAGTATATATAGAAAGCTTTACTAGACTTAACTGACAAATTAATTAGTAAAAACATCTGAGATAAGTTACCTAATTGTCACCATGTGGAGCAAATTTCTATTTCTTTGTAGCAAATCATTTTTTGTGTGTGTGTGCTCTAGTGTTCAAGACAACTTGGATGTATTGCTATACAATAAATCCATTAATTTGCAATGAAAATCGACCAGTAAGGAAATAGTAAATGAGAACAAGGCTTGTCAAAGATTCTGCTGTGCATGTGATTACCAAAGCATTGTAAATATTACTTAGGTATATTATTTGTGTTGGAATAACACAATTACTGGTATGGATTCAGTACTCACTATGTGTCAGACACTGATTAAGCACTTCTATTGCATCAGTGTTAACCCCAACAAAAGCATAATATTATGGTGCTCAGTCTACATATGGGGACATTGAGACCCAGAGGTTATATAACTTCCCACCATCACATAACTTGTAAGTATAAGAACTGTGATTTGAATGCTTTTACTCCAGATCTGTGCTCTTAGCCACTGCCCTGTAAAGAGGAGACTCTAAGAATGGTATGAGCTCTACTAAAGACCATTTAATGTCCTGCAAAATTTGTTTTGCTTCTTGCAGCTTATTGAGAAATAATTCCATAGCCTTTTACTATCCACTTACTCAGAAGGACTATGAACTAACATGCTAAAATAAGTTAATAGTATGACTTATTAGTATGCTATATATTCATAAATGGGCATTAGTGCTTTACTGGAGCTGAGAAGTCTGTTTCTATCTGAGTGAGGTTGTCACACAACTAGGATTTCCAGATTTAGTGAACAAAAAATGCCCCTGTATTTCAGTCCAGCAACCTTAAATAAGATTACAGTGTCCCTTTGTGTGTAGAGATGGAATCCCTGCAATTTTCAGGAAAAATGCATTGTTATTTTTGTACTCTGTCATGTTCTGAATTGGTTTCCATTTCCAATTGTTCCCTTTCATGCTCTTTTTAAAAAGTTTGTGGTATTGTAAACAATGAACTTCATGTATTTAAATTGTACAATTTGATATGTTTTGACATATGTATATGCCCATGTAAACATCAATACAATCCAGTCAGGGAACACCACTCACAAGAGAAGTTTTCTCATTCCCATTAGTAATGTATCCCTATTGTCCCTTCTGTCACATCTCCGGTACACAGGGTATGAATGACCTGCCTTCTGTCCCTCTCAATTAGTTTATATTTTCTAAAATTATATATTAATGAGACCAAAGAGTATGTATCCTTTTTGTCTGGTTCCTTTCATGACTTTTATTTCATTTTTATTGATTGATTTTTTTTTCAAACTTTTTCCTCACAAGAGGCTATATTTTCCTTTCTTTGAAAAAACTGGTAACAGACATTTTGAATTTTATCTTGTTGGGTGCTTATATTCTGTATAATATTGTATTCTTCCAAGTACCTTGAGTTTTTTTGTGTGATGGGGTTGTTACTCAGATATATTTTATCTGTTTTTTGTTTATTGGTTTGTTTTGGAGTCACGGGAACTGCATTTAGCCTAATGTTAATTTTCCTTTACTGCTGAGACAAGATCCTGCTGAGTACTAACCTACCCATGCCCGATTGAAAAAAATGGTGGCTTGTTTGGTGAAAAGGAATACTATTCCTTGTCCTATGTGAGCAACAGTTATTGCCTTCTGCAATTCTTTTTAGTTGGTCTGTCTTCTATCCTAGAGTAGTTGCCTGTGAAACATACACTGATCAGTTTTCAGCTAATTACTTGAGAGGACCCTCTACAGATCTCCTGAGATTTAGCTCTGTGCAACTCTCGTCTTTGGTATTCTGTTTTATAAACTCAGTAACACTGGTCCATCCAACTCTGAGCTTTGTCTCTACAACTCAGGAAGACTTGAGCTCCTTCCTGGTTGTCCCTGTTGGTTCTGTGACCCGAAAAACAATAATCGGAGAAGGGTCACCACATTTGTTGACATCCTGCAGGAATCTGTGTTTTTAATTGTGTCAAGTCTAATGACTTTGAGAACCACTGTTTCATATATTTAGTTCAGTTTTTAGTTTTGGGTATTTTGTTTTGTTTTTGTTTTGATTTTTTTTCTTCTGGTTAAAAACCTAAAAAGGCATTTTTGGGGAGACAAAGGTGATTGGGTCTTGTCTGAGTATTGGAATGGAGTGCCTGGGAAGAAACTATAGATAAGAATGCATGGCTAGAAACACGAAAGCAGGGAATGACTGGAGGGAAGCCTTGTGTGGTGATTCCCTCACATATGAAATAATAATATTGGGTGGGAGAGAGAGAGAAAAAAAAGAAATAAGATATTGAGGTACATTATTGGTGAGGCCAGGGGAACATAAAGATGAGGAATCAATAAGCTTTACCTGTAAATATCCAATCCTAAGGACTTCAAGCCTTGTAGGCCATCTGTTCTGTGACATCATAAATACTCTGCTGTTGCAGTGTGAAAGAAGCTACAGACAATACACAGTGAATGAGCAGGCTGTGTTCTCGTACATATTTAATTATGGATTAAATTATTGAAATTTGAATTTCATATAATTTTTGTATCATGAAATAATATTTTGAAGTTTTTAAAATACTTAAAATGTAAAAAAAAAAATCTTAAGTTACAGGCTGTAGAAGTATAGAGAGAACTGTAGGGAGTGGGAACTTCCAGTTCAATCAAGATAGAGGAAACACACTTCCTACTTCTCCTTGAGTTGAGGAGAGTAAAAAACCTAAGAAGACTCAGAAAGTTAGAAGGCTGAAGACTGGCTAGGGAACTTGAGACCCAAGGAATGGCATGGTGGTTCTCTAGGTTTTCTTTTTGGCCATCTATATTTTGAACTGGGTGTTTAAGAGGCTGGCAATTCAGAAACATTGACAAGGCAAAACAAAAACAAAAGCCCCCAAGCCTAATCTTTCTATCCAAAGGACCAGGAGTGAGGCAGCTTAGATAAATAATTTTTTTTAAAATACTGTCATAATCTGGCAACACCATGGAAAAAAACTGTACCCCCCAAGCCCATTTCTGCCCCAAAGATAAATGGAAAGCCTCGACTTCCATTCCTCAAATATAGTGAGGGATTCTGCCCATTGGTGTCAGAGAAGGTCAAGTGGAGAGGTAGGACTTTAATCCCCGCCTAGCAGTAATGAGACCCACACCCTTGCCAGTGATGGCCATGTGAGAAGTAGTAATGAGATGCCTCCTTACATATAGGTATCAATGGAGGACAAGTGAGGAACCTGAATTTTCACTCTAATCTAGCAGTAAGGAGTTAGTGCTTTCTTTTTCCCACTGTTGTAATGTCAGAAGCATGATGCTGAAACAGAAGATCCAGAATCACATAACAGAGTAACAAAAATATCCCCATGATATCAAAAATAGGCCAATTACCAGGAAAATGACAACTTGAATGAAAAAAGATAATATATATCAACACCAAGGTGACCTTGGTTTTGGAGTTACCTAGGATTTTAAAACAGCCATCATAAAAATGCTTTAATGGGAAAGTAAACGTTCTTGGGGAAAAAAAAGTTTTAGCAGAAAAAGTTTTAACAAAGAAATTGGAGATAGAAGAACTAAATAGAAAATTTTAGAACTGAAAAATATAAAAAACAAAAAAATAAAAAAATGGATGAAGTAAATAACAGAATGAAGAGAACAGAGGAAAGAATCAGTGAACTTGCAGAAAGAATAATAGAAATTACCCAATTTCACCTGTTAAGATAAAATAGTGTGGGCTTCATTAACTTTTTCAGTTTCTTCTCTATAGAATAGTTACTTTGTAGGAATTTAATCTTTGAAAATAAATATGAGTAGTAGCTCCCTGCAGGCAAATTTTCCTGTAGGTCTCATAAAAACACTCTCCTCCCATCCCCATACAGCTACTCACATGCACACATACAAACAAACATATACACCAAGCTCCATCCCATCCTAACAACCTCGGTCAAAGAAACAAAATGCCTCACTATTTTCAGGAAAAGAACTGAAGGTGATTAAGGAAAAATACATCTAGACCAAAGCTGAAGGTCGTATAGCAATAAATTATCTTCCTATGTCATGGTATGGAATATGTGTTTGGGGAGCAAGGTAGCTATCACTGAGGGAGCAAAATAGTAGTAAGAAATAAAAGAAGTAAGGAAAAAGATCATAAATATAAGAAGGTTTAGGAAAATTGCAAAATTGGCCCTGTTATTAGTATTCTGAATCTTAGAATTTGGCTTCTTTCACTGGTTCCTGACTTGCCTCCAACAGGGAAAAGATTAGTAACAAGGAATACACCTTCTTTCCAAAACAAAACAACACATTGATAAGCCCTAAGGAAAAAAAATCATGCCAGAGTTAATACTGAACTGGATTCATGACATCTATTTTCTAGTCACACATTAGATACTAGTTATATCATTTAAATGAGTCACTTCTAAGGTTGACCTCTCTACAGAAGAACTGGGACATTTCTTACAACCTAAGACTTCTATAAATTTTATACATCAATTAGTGTGGTCTTTTAGGCATCAATTTTCCAGTTGGGAGATAACAATTTTGGTAGGAGATTCCCTAGTGACCTTGAAATCACATCCTTACTGTGACTAGTCCATTTCCCAGTAAGGTTGAGTACAAATTTAGGTGTTACCAGTTATCAGAATCAATAACATCATGGGGTTAACAAGGAAATACAGAAGGCAAAAATTTAGTTCTGATTTCTCCCAATGATGAAAATGGAAACATACCCAGTGTTAGTTGAAGACTTGACACTTATTTTTCAAAATAGAAGAAATCCTTAACATTAATATACGATAAGGAAAAACAATGACTATGAATTGGTAAGCATTTATTGTGAGGTATTGTGAGGTCTGCTTTATGTGAATTATTTCATTCAATTCTGAAAGAATGCTATGGGGGATCTCAAATAATTTGTCCATTTTTGGATGAGAAAACTGCAGCTTAGGGGAATTGAATAACTTGGCAAAGCATACCCATCTGGTAAAGAGTAGAGTCAGAAAGGTCAGCTGATTTCAGAATTGGTGATCTTAACAATCGCATGTTTCCTTCCTAAAAAAAGTGTTCACATTAAAATTTGGGGATTGTCACAGTGGATAAGAGAGCTGTTGAGTGGAAAGAGGATATCTTCTCAGGCTTTTGAGGCAAATAGATCACCAAGCTAGTTGGAATCAGCTCAAAATGTTGCTCAAGCAATGATGTTTTTATCAGGGTATTCAGATGCCCCACTTGCACTCCACCTTTTCTACCATTGATTTCACTTGTACTATAACTCTTATGGCATTGGAATAAAACCATTCATTTTACAACTAGAAACATTCCTTTAGATGCAAGGTACATGTTATGCATTGAATTAAATACCCTTTTTTAATGAATGGCAGGAGGGCTACTTTCCACAGAGGAGATTATGGTGGTCAATGAGGAGCAAAGGAATGAATAGAGAGAGAAGAGGCTGTACTCCACAACAGCAAAACTTAGCTGCAAATAGGGGAAGCCAGGTATGCCTAAGATAAACTCAGTATGGTTTGCAGTTGAGATGAGAGACAATCCAGTAAAGAACAATTCCATTATGACAATCAAATTCAGGGCATAAGTCTGTAGAACTACATGGGTATTTTTTGGAACCATAATTATAAAGACCTTGGAAATAGATGTGTTCTATGGTTATTCAGACATGAGCAACAAAAGAACACTATGTGAACTTTAGATAGCCAGCCACTTGTGATTTATTTCAAAAGAGTTTCCCAGAGAACATTGTGATATTCTCTGGCTGGCTTTTGCAGTTATACCAGTCAGCAAGCTGAGGCTAAAGACCACTCAAGTATTATTTAGAAATAAAATAGCTACAAAAACAGGATTAGGTTGTATGTTAAAAAGACACCAAGACATTTTAAGTCAACTAAGTTAGCTCTAGGGGCAAGAATAAAATGAATACAAATGTAAGCCAATATTCTGATAGATATAGTAGTTTCACAGAATCTTGTATCTGAGAGTATGGAAAGGCCACTGAGGAGATAGCTGTCAAATACCTGTCATAAATGTCTATCAAAGCAGTATTTAAGTTGCCTGATACTTGAATACATCAAGTGAAAGATAGCATCTTAGGGTCAAAGAAAAGCATATGGAGTCTAATTGCTCAACACAAAAGAAAATGGATAGAGAAAGAAAACAAAACAGCAAGTTTAATCAAAATAGTCTTCAACCTTGCAGAGCGATAAAGACAGTTCAGAAAAATGAATGGGTTTTCCCATTCAAGTTAGAAAAATAGGCAGAAAGAGGTAGGAGAGGGAGAGAAAATATAGAAATCTACAACTTCCATATATGAAAAAAAGTGGCATATACAATGGAAAAAAGGAAATAAAAGCACAATTGATTAATGAAAAGTTTCTTGCAAGAAAAGCAATGAAATTTTAAAGAGGCTTTAGTAAATGTAATCTAAAATTAATTTCCAATCTTGCAGTCAAATGTTTGAAATCTGAGGACCCCTCCTCTGTGACAGGCCGTGTGATGGGGCATGGTGACAAGTATTACCCATATTCTATCTAGTAAATAATACTGTGAAATTTTCCATTTACATAGATAATGTTAGGTACGAAAGTAATGCCCTCTGCAATCTCATTTTGGAGGCTGACATTAAAAAATAATTTAAAAAAATCTGGTTCAAGCCAACTGTTTCCCAAATGTATTTGCTCATAACCCTGTTGTGAAACATCTACTAAAATCTCTAGAATCATTAGACTATTTAAATAACACTAGATTAGGGAAATATATAAAATGAAGTTTTAATCAGTTCTTTTGAGGAAGAAATTTCAGCTTTATGACTGATGGCAATTTCTAAATTCCTGCATAAATAGAAGAACCCAAACAGAGCACAACACTGTTGAGTAGTTCAGGAGACAGTTTGGACAGGATGTATTAGAACTTTAAAGACAATACCACAGCACAACTACACAGAAAAGCTACAGAAATCCTTTTAGAGTCTCCTTAAATTTTTAGCCAAATAGCAAAATGAGCATGCATAGGATAAAATTCTATGATGCTCCATGAGTCCATACTAATAAAAATATTGTATAAATAATGCTGAATAAATATATGGGAGCGATTAGACAAATATCCCATGCAGAAAAATTTCATGTAGTCACCTTCGAAGAGATGAAACATAATCCCACTTCTTAAGCTTTGGCCACACTAGTGACTTGCTACGAGAGTCCAGTATGGAAAAGGAGGAAGAGTAACTTTACAGTGGAGAAACCTGACAAACACATCTCAAGTGCAGTGATCAAAGTTAACATCAACTGAGGTTATATTGATACTATGTACTCTTAATACTATGTGATGAGAATTTCACTTTATCTCTAGGGACTTCATTTCAATAACACATTACTTCTAATCATGATAAAAACATTAGAAACATCCTAATTAAGGCACCCAGTGACAAATATATCCTAACACAAGATGTTAATAGGGTGACTGAATTCGAGTTATAGAGGAACTAGTTCTACCATCAAAATATTTGTATAAATCTAAAACTGCTCTAAAACAAAGTTTTTAAAATTTTATTACAGTGTATTGTTGGGTTTATAAAAATGTAGAAATAAAATGTATGACAGAAATAACTTTTGTCCATATATAAATAATACAATATTTGTCTTTCTCTGACTTATTTGTAACATGTCATCAAGTTCCATCCATGCTGTTGCACATGGCTGGATTTCCTTATTTTTTATGGCTAAATTGTGTGTGTGTTATGTTTTCTTTATCCATTCATCTAATGATGGATGCTTACATTGTTTTCATGCCTTGGCTATTAAAAATAGTGCTACAATAAGAATGGTGGGTGCAGATATCTCTTTGAGATACTGATTTCATTTTCTTCAGATAAATAGCTAGAAGAGGAGTTATTGGATCATGTGGTAGTACTGTTTTTAATAAGAAACCTTCCTACTGTTTTCCACAGAGGCTGTACCAATTTACATTCTCACCAGCAGTGCACAAGGGTTTGCTTTTGCCCACATCCTCATCAGTATTTGTCATTTCTTCTCTTTTTGATGATAGTGATTCTGAAAGATGTGAGGTGATATCTCACTGTGGTTTTAATTCGCATTCCCCTAATGATTAGACATGTTGAGTGGTTTTTTTGTGTGTACCTTTGGACGTTTGGATATCCTCTTTGGAAAGATGTCTTTTCAGTTTCTCTCTCTCTTTTTTTAATTGTTTAGGTTTTTTGTTTTGTTTTTGCTATTGATTTGTCTGAGTTCCTTAGACACTTTGGATATTAACCCCTTATCAAGTGTGTAGTTTGTAAATTATTTATCCCATTTCACAGGTTGCCTTTTCATTTTTTTGGTTGTTTCTTTTGCTGTACAGAAGCTTTTTAGTTGGATGGAGTGCACATTTTTACCTTTGATTTTGTTGCGTGTGTTTTTGTGTCCTATCCAAAAAATAATTGCTAAGACATATCAAGAAGATTTTTCTTAGGCTTTCTTCTAGAAGTTTTATGGTCTCTGGTCTTGTAAGTTCTTAATCTGTTTCAAGTTTGGTTTCATGAGTAGTGTAAGATAGGGCTCTACTTTAATTTTTTGCCATGTAAATATCCAATTTATCCCAGCACTATTTATTGAAGAGGCTGTCTTTTCTCAGTTGAGTATTTTTGACTCCCTTATCAAATGATAGTTGCCATATATGTGTGGCTTAACTTCTGGGCTTTGAATTTTGTTTCACTGGTCTTTGCTTCTTTTTTTTTTTTTTTCAGTGCCAGTACCATACTGTTTTGACTACTATAGCTTTGTAATATTATTTGAAATCAGGAAGCATACTGCCTCCAACTTTGTCATTCTTCCTCAGAATTGCTTTCGTTATTTGTGGTGTCATGGTTCCATACAAATTTTAGGATTTTATTTTTATATTTCAGTAAAAAATGCCATTGGCATTTCAGTACAGATTGCTTTGAATTTATTGATGGTTTTCTGTAGTATAAATATTTTAACAATTTAATTCTCTCAAGCCATAAGCATAGGGTATCTTTCCATTTACTTGTGTCTTTAATTTCTGTCATCATTGTCAGTATTTTCAAAGCAGAAATATTTCACCTCCTAGGATAAGTTAATTTTTTAATAAAGATTTTATGTATTTATTTGTCAGAGAGAGAGAGAGAGAGAGAGTGCATGCATGCACAAGCAGAGGGAGTGGCAGACAGAGGGAGAAGCAGGCTCCCCACTGAGCATAGAAACTGATGTGGGAGTCCATCCCAGGACCTGGGATCATGACCTGAGCAGAAGGCAGATGCTTAACTGATTGAGCCACCCAGGCATCCCGGTTAAGTTAATCTCTAAGAATTTTATTGTTCTTGATAATGTTATAAACTGAATTATTTTATATCTTCAGATAATTCATTGTTAGTGTATTACAAATGATACTTAGTTTGTCCTTTTTATAAGTTGATAATTTATCCTGCAAATTTACTAAGGTTGTTGATGAGTTCTAAGAATAGTCTGGTGGAATCTTTTGGATTTTCTATACATAAACTCTTATCATCTGAAAATATAAAAATTTCACTTCTTTTCCAATGTGGATGACTTTTATTTCATTTACCTGTCTGATTGCTCTGGCTAGGATATCCAGCACTATATTGAATAGAAGTGGCAATATGGACACCCTTGTCTGGTTCCTGATCTTTGATGAAAAGCTTTCACCATTTCACTTTTGAGTATATGTTTGCTGTAGGCTTGTCAGAGTTGGACTCTATCAAATTGAGGTACATTTCTTTTAAACCCAATTTGTTGAGAGTTTGTATCATGAATGATGTTAAATTTTGTCATCTGTTAATATAATATACACCTGTTGATATGCTAATATGATTTTCATCTTTATATTACTACAATGTGTCACATTTATTGATTTGCATATGTTGAACCATACTTGCATCCCAGGGATGAATCCCACTGGCCATGTTGTATGATATTTTCAGTGTGCTGTTGAACTTACTTAGCTAGTATTTTGTTAGAATTTTTGCATCTATGTTCATCAGGGATATTGGCCTGTAGTTTACTTGTGTCCTTATCTGACAAGGGTATCTGTAATTCTGGCCTCATAAAATAACTTGGGGAGTGTTTCCTCCTCTCTGAGTTTTTGGAAGAGTTTGAAATGATTTGGCATTAATTTTTTTAAGTGTTTGGTAGAATTCAATAAAACCATCTGATCCTGGTCTTTTTTTGTTGGAAGAATTTTGATTACTGAGTCAATTTACTTACTATTGGTGTGTTCTAGGAATTTATCCATTTTTTTCTAAATTTTTTCAGTTCTTGGGCATATAGTTGTTCATAGTAGTCCTTACGGTCCTTTGTATTTTCATGATACCAGCTGTACTGTCTTGTCTTCCATTTACTATTTTTTTAATTTAATTTTATTATGTTAGTCACCATGCAGTACCTCATTAGTTTTTGATGTAGTGTTCCATGATTCATTGTTTGCGTGTAACACCCAGGACTCCTTGCATTATGTGCCCTCCTTAATACCGATCACTGGCCTAACCCATCCCCCCACCCCCCTCCCCTCTAAAACCCTCAGTTTGTTTCTCAGAGTCCATAGTCTCTCATGGTTCATGGTTCCTCTCTCCCTCCGATCCTCCCCCTTCATTTTTCCCTTCCTTCTCCTAATGTCCTCCCTGCTATTCCTTATGTTCCACAAATAAGTGAAACCATATGATAATTGACTTTCTCTGCTTGACTTATTTCACTTAGCATAACCTCCTCCAGTCCCATCCATGTTGATGTAAAAGTTGGGTATTCATCCTTTCTGATGGCCGAGTAATATTCCATTGTATATATGGACCACATCTTCTTTATCCATTCGTCTGTTGAAGGGCATCTCGGCTCTTTCCGCAGTTTGGCTATTGTGGACGTTGCCTCTATGAACATTGGGGTGCATATGGCCCTTCTTTTCACTACATCTGTGTCTTTGGGGTAAATACCCAGGAGTGCAATTGCTGGGTCATAGGGTTGCTCTATTTTTAAATTTTTTGAGGAACCTCCACACTGTTTTCCAAAGTGGCTGTACCAACCTGCATTCCCACCCACAGTGTAAGAGGGTTCCCCTTTCTCCACAACCTCTCCAACATTTGTTGTTTCTTGCCTTGTCAATTTTTGCCATTCTAACTTGTGTAAGGTGGTATCTCAGTGTGGTTTTGATTTGAATTTCCCTGATGGCTAATGATGATGAACATTTTTTCATGTGTCTGTTAGCCATTTGTATGTCTTCTTTGGAGACGTGTCTGTTCATGTCTTCTGCCCATTTTGTGACTCGATTATTTGTTTTTTGGGTGTTGAGTTTGAGAAGTTCTTTATAGATCTTGGATACCAGCCCTTTATCTGTAGTGTCATTTGCAAATATCTTCTCCCATTCTGTGGGTTGCCTCTTTGTTTTGTTGATGGTTTCCTTTGCTGTGCAGAAGCTTTTTATCTTGATGAAGTCCCAAAAGTTTATTTTCGCTTTGTTTCACTTGCCTTTGGAGATGTATCTTGAAAGAAGTTGCTGTGGCCGATGTTGAAGAGGTTATTGCCTGTGTTCTCCTCTAGGATTTTGATGGATTCCTGTCTCACAATGAGGTCTTTCATCCATTTTGAGTTTATTTTTGTGTATGGTTTTAGAGAATGGTCAAGTTTCATTCTTCTGTATATAGCTGCCCAGTTTTCCCAGCACCATTTATTGAAGAGACTGTCTTTTTTCCATTGCATATTTTTTCCTGCCTTGTTGAAGATTATTTGACCATAGAGTTGAGGATCCATATCTGGGCTCTCTATTCTGTTCCATCAGTCTATATTTACTTTTTTTTTTTTTTCTGATTTGGATCTTCCTTCTTTTTTTTCTTGGTTAGTCTAGCTAAAGGTTTGCCAATTTTGTTTACCTTTTCAAAGAACCAACAGTCAGCTTTGTTCATTTTTTCCATTGTTTTCCTCTATTCTGTTTTATTTATTTCTGCTCTAATCTTTATCATGTCCTTTCTGCTAACTTTGGGCTTAGTTTGTTCTTGTTTTCCTAGTTCCTTTAGATGTAAAGTTAGTTTGAGAGCTTTCTATTTTTTTTTTAATGTATGCATTCATAGCTAAAACTCAGAACTGCTTTTCCTGCATCCCATAAGTATGATATGTTGTATTTCCATTTTGGTTTATCTCAAGATACTCTTTTATTTCTCTCTTAATTTCTTTGATCCATTGGCTATTTAGGAATGTGGTGTTTAATTTCCAGATATTCGTGAATTTTCCAGTTTTCCTCCTATTACTGATTTCTAGTTGTAGACCATTGTGATCAGAAAAATTCCTTGGTATGATTTGAATTTTTTTAGATTTGTTAAGACTGGTTTTGATGCCTAACATAGGATCTATCCTAGAAAACGTTTCATGTGTGCTTGATAAAAATGTGTATTCTGCTGTTGTTGGATGGAATTTCTTTATAGGTCTGTTACGTCCATTTGTTCTATAGTGATGTTCAGCTATTTTATTTGCTTACTGGTTCTCTGTCTGGATAATCTACACATTGTTGAGTTGTAGTATTAAAGTCCCCAACTATGACTATATTGCTGCATATTTTCTCTTTTAGTTCTGTTTGCATTTACTGTATTTAGGTGCTCCAATATTTATGGGTGCATAAATACATATAAATGTTATATAATTTTGATAAATTAATCCCTCTATCATTATATAATTATAAAATGACCTTATTTTTATAAATTTTATTTTGTCTGACATAGGTATAGCTACCCCTGCTTTCATTTGGTGACCATTTCCTTGGAAGGTCTGTTTCTATCCTTTCACTCTCAGTCTATGTGTGTCTTTAAAGCTAAACTGAGTCCCTTGTAGTCAGCATATCCTTGGATCTTGTTACTCTATTCGACCATCTGTGCCCTTGGAAAATGTAATCCATTTACATTATTTTAGAGAGGGGAGAGGGGCGGAGGGAGAGTGAGAGAGAGAATCCCAAGCAGGCTCTAAGTCCACCATGAGCCTGATGCAGGACTCAGTCTCATAACCCTGATATCATGACCTCAGCCAAAATCAAGAGTTGGATGATTAAATGACTGAGCCACCCAGGTGCCTCTGTAATCCATTTAGATTTAAAGCAATTATTGATAGGTAAAGATTTTTACTCTTGCCATTTTCCTAATTGTTTTGTCTTGTAGATCCATGTTTCTTTATTATCCTGCTGTCTTCTTTTGTAATTTGATGACTTTTATAATAGTTTGCTCTGATTTCTTAATCATAACTTTTTAACCACTACAAGTTTTTGTTTTTTTTTTTTTGTGGTTACCAAAGGCTTACAAAAAATGTTTATATTTTTAACTCCCTATTTTACTTTAATAATGTTAACCTCTAGGGTGCCTGGGTGGCTCAGTTGGTTAAGCGACTGCCTTCGGCTCAGGTCATGATCCTGGAGTCCCGGGATCGAGTCCCACATCAGGCTCCCTGCTCAGCGGGGAGTCTGCTTCTCCCTCTGACCCTCTTCCCTCTTGTGCTCTCTATCTCTCATTCTCTCTCTCTCAAATAAATAAATAAAATTTTTAAAAAAAATAATGTTAACCTCTATAGCATTTCTTAACTTTATATTTACTCCCCCCCTTTATATTTCAGGTTATTTATGTTACAATTTATATATTTTTATAAGGTGTATCTAATTATAAATTATGGTTATTTTTAATACATTGTTTTTTTTTAAACTTTTATAACTAGAATTGTAAGTTATGGACCATCATTACAATATTAGTGAATCTGACTTTAACTATCTATTTACCACTACCAGGGAGTTTTACACCCACATTAATGTGCTTTTACAATGGTAATTAGCACCTGTTTATTTCCATTTGAGGAACTCTCTTTAGCATTTCTTGTAAATCAGATATAATGATGATGAACTCCTTCAGCTTTTGTTTGTGGAAGTCTTTATCTCTTCATTTATGAAGGACATCTTTGGTTGACAGGTTTTTTTTTTCTTCTAATATTGTAAATATATATCATCCCATTGTCTCCTGGTCTGAAGACTTTCTTTTGAGAAATCAACAAAAAATAAATGATCTGTGAAAAGCAGTCAAGGCAGGGACCAAAGAAGAGAGCTCCTAGTTGATCAAAATGTTACACTGAGTAACTTTCTAGAGCACAACCATGCAGTTGAAACAATGCCATATTTCAGAGACAGAAAAGCTTATATGCTCCTGTGGAGAGTCTCAAGTATGTGGTCTTTAGAGTGTTGATGACAAACACTTGGTTCGTCAATACCAGATTATCAACTTGTATAGCCTTGAGATTGGATCAGGTCAACAAGGAACCACAGATTATTAGATCTGTGGGGAATGGGAAGATAGAACACAAAATAATGGCTTTTTCCTATAGTGGCATCATATCATTTATCCCAAATTGTGTGAAGAAAAGTAGGGACCAGATTTGGCCACTGGAGGCAGCCAAAAAAAAAAAAAGAGTAATTGTTAGCCACTTTCTTCTCTCCAGCCCTACCAAAAATCCTTTCTCAGTTCCCCAGTATTCTCTTTCTTCATCATGATAAACTAGGCAACAGATTACTTCTGGTTTCTGCTTTGTTCTTTAATCCCAAATCCATTTAGTTAGTAGATACTGAATTTTCTACTGCAAAATTTCCTCTCTACTTTTATTAATCTTATCTTTGTCCTTGTCCAGGTCTTTAGAATTTCTTACCTATATATGTGCATTTCTTCATTCACTCCCCCAATATTTATTACTCACCTACCTCTTTCTTTGTCCATGCTAATCATAGGAGAGGTACATTGATGAAAAAGTTGGTATGTCTATTCCTCATGGTGTTCATGTGTTGTGGTTAATAGTGTCAAGTTTTTAAGCACTGATAAGTACAATTGTGAGAAAGAAGAGAGGTTTAAGGATGTCCCTAGAAGAGTCATCTCTTCTAAGCTTAGGATATGCAGCTTCTTGGAAGAATTGGTTCTAAACTAGTATCAAAGGAAATGGTAAGAATAAATTAGCCAGAGGGAATGAAAATGCCTAAATGTAAAACAAGCAAACAAAAAACCCAACAAACTGAATTCTTTTAGAATATATGTCAAAATAAAACACTTTAAAAAAGTACTTATGAAAGATATTTAAACAGTAATTTTTCACTTAGGGATGTATGTGCAATATACACACACACATACAGACAGACATATAATTGTATACACACACACATACACATATACGTATAGAGATATACATATATGTAATTAGAGTAGTCATCTTGTTTAGAAATACATATATTTAGATGATTATCTACTGAATTTTAGAGAGCCAAGACATTTCTTCCTACCAAGAAGGAATTTTGGAGGAAAAGTAATGCAAATTACTTACTTTCAGAAACAATCAGAACCATATGGAAAATCAACAAGGTAACAAGGTATGGCAAAGCCTTTCCTGTGTTTGCTGATGAGTAAGAGGGCAGCTCCATATGCTTTCATGTACATTACCCCAGGAAGACAGGGCCATATGTTCACACGTATGTCACCCTTCTTGGCCTTCTGTATAAGGCAGTGTCCCAAGGGGTATGTTGAAAGGGAAAAGAGAAAGCAACCACAACATGAATATGAGGTTGTGGCGTGTTTTCTCTGTTGACAGATTTTGTTAGACCATCACTTCAGTTGGCAAGCTCCCAGAACAGCTGCTTTACCCTGAAGCAAAGGTCCTTGTGATAGTACAGAATCTTCCTAGTGAGTGAGACAGTAGAGTGAAGGTGATGTGCCCTTTGGGAGTGGACTTTTCTTCCCTAGTATGGCATGAGGAAAAGTAATAATTACCATCTAGGACTTAATATTCACCGAATTTTGTTCTTACTCTTTCTGTCACCTTTGCCATCAAGTTCTTACAAAATGGATTAACATCTGTTTATATATAACTAAAATCTTTCATATTTAAAAGAGAAAGGCTATGAAATCTTAAAAATTCTGTTAGTAAAATCTCTTTCATTATAATTTAGTGATTAAATATTGATGTTGTTTAAATACCAAAGTTGATTTCTGACTTCTTAAGCTTATATCCAGGCTGTTTGGGCCAGATTTAGGTTCTATCATTCCAGAAAGTGGTAGAATTGAGGGAAAATATTTCACAACTCCAAAGAAAGTGACTCATCATGATTCACAGGCTCTGTAGAGCCTGCTGAAAAATTAAATGGCTTTATTTATCTTGAAGGCAGGCATCAGGAATAGATGAAGAGCATATTGTAGAGCTAATCTCAAAGTGCTTTGGTCTCTTAGCTGTATTTCCTTTATAAACTGTGTAAATATATTATCTATACTTAGTACTGGATTTGACTCTTCCTAAAATTAAGTCATTCAAATATACTGAAAGAATTAATAAAATACTATTTAAGTTTATATTTCAAAGTCCATGTACATGGAGAAAATGTTAAAAGGTTCATAAATTCAGTTCCCACTTGTGCAATTAATGAAGCATAATTATTTAAGGCTATTTTTTCAAGTCTGTGTTTCATATTCCTTCTTCCATCAAAAAGATACAAGATTAAACCAGTAATCAAGTGAGTGGCTATGTTGAATATTTTAAGTTTTGTGTCACAAGAGAAAAATTTGAATTTCAAAGTAAAAAAAAATTGTCATTGTTATTTTTAGGCGAAAGTAATTTGAGATAGGCATTTGGAAGAGTCTTTTATTGTTGGAAAATTCTGTAATAGTTATCTGGGTTTTTACTGGCAAAAAGAATAAATATCCCCTATTTTACATAAATAAAATTTTTAAGAAGGTTTTACAAGTGTTCCACATAGTTAGCAAGCAGGGAGTACCATGACATAAACTCAGGACCATTGACTCCAAAACTTATATTTATTTTCCACCATACTATGTTGTATGTTATAGGTAAATGGATCAATGCTTCTCCTTTGTGTTCTCACATAGACAGAGGAACCATTCTGAAACGGATCTGAGAAGTCTCCTCTAAAGTTCCTAAGATACTGAGTCCCAGTCATCCATCTATCTTCTCCTATTACTTCCTCCTTCCAGTTTCACCCCACTGTCCTTCATTCTTGTTGCCTCGATTACTTCTCAAAGCAACTTCTAGGAAGCCCTAATTGCAGGCTCTGTGTCTTAGATACCTTTTATTCCTTGTCACTCTTCATTTTCCTTCCAGTGTCTCCCAAATTATTGTCTCCCAAATCATCTATTTGCTCATAAATCTTCATATCAGACTCTGTTTCTAGGGAAAGCTGAAATAAAATACCTATTTTTCTTTAAAAATTCCCTTTTCTCCATTTCTCTCACTTTCCATTATTCCTTCCCATGCCCACTTCCCATTCCTTTTGGCATCCTTTCCCTTCTTGACAGGCACTCAGGTTTCCCATGGTCTCTCCATTTTCCCTTTCTATCAAAACCTATCCTCATAAAATATATTTTAATCCAATTTACTCTGGAGAGTAAATTACTAATAAGATTTGGGGCCTTAGATGTCTCTGTGGCAATTGCACATTAGCCCAGGGGCCAGACAGTACCCAGTGCTCTAAAACTTTGTAGAATTTTAGGTGGTTTGTTTTGTTTTGTTTTGTTTTGTTTTGTTTTGTTTTGTTTTGTTTTCTCCTGGGAATAAAAGCTATTTAAAGGTTAGTGATAAGAGTAGGAGCTTGTCTAAATTTCATGGCTAATAAATAGTCTTCCTCTTGGCAAAATTCTGTGAAGTAATTTAAAATAATATATACTCAGATAATTTTTATCAACATGCCCATATTGACAGTTTGGTTTTTTGCATTCAAGAAAAACTCATAAGCCCTAAACATTATAAAATATTGTTTTTCTTTTGCCCCTAAGGCCATACTTTCTTAGCCAACATGTAATTTTGTTCTGAATAGTTGCAATTTTCCCTTGGTAAAGTTAGTTATTTCATGATACATAACCAATTGTCTACCACACAGTAGTTTTGAAAAGAACAATAAAAAGTGCTGGGACAAGAAAAGCAACTCACTCTGGTAAACAGAAACCAGAGTCCCTAGCATACTCAATGTGATTAAATAGCACTAAAAAAGATCATTGCAGTTCACATGAAGAAACTCAGATGGCCAATCCGATGCCATGGTTAGTGCATTGTGTCACAACTCAAATTCTGAGTGGTAGACATGGCATCGGTTTCACTATTGGCAAAAGTATGAGAATGTGGAAGAAGCTGTTAGAGCATACAGCCTGTGATGTTTCCCCACCACAATCTGACTTACTCAGATATCACTGTGCCAGAATAAACAGGAGATCACTCCAGACAAATATCATCAGAGCAACTCGTTCCTAAAATGCCTAGAACAGTTTAGTAAATAAAAAACAATAGTTTGAAAGATTCTGTCTATTGGAAGTCAAAAGGCTTTGACAATCCCTCACTGATCTCTATAGGGTCTCTCAATAAACCAATGGAAATCAATTTTTTAAGTTAGAATTTGCTCTCAGAGTTGAAGAAAATATGATGGATGCCTAGATACTAAGTTTAAAAGAGGATTTAAAATACCTTGAAGGTCAAGAGGTTCGAATGTTTAAAGTAATTTGCTGTGGCAAATATACATTTTTATAAAATTAAACCCACACATGGCTAATTCCAGAACATCTCCTATATCCTTGCTTTGATTCTGACAAGGAGATATTAGAGAACCAGTGATATTCTCTGAATAGTTGTTCAAGCTTTTATACTTAAAATCAGGAGTAGAAAAATGATGTAAAAAATAAATACATTAACTTTAATTTGATAATTACTTGTTTTAAAAGAAAAACTCCACCCAAAGTGGTTGAAAACTTACGTCCACACAAAAACCTGCATGCTGATGTTTATAGCAGCTTTATTCACAATTGCCAGACCTTGTACACAACTAAGATACTGATCACTAGGTGAACGGATAAATAAACTGGAATACATCCAAGAAATACAATACTATTCAGTGCTAAAAGAAATGAACTATCAAGCCAAGAAAAGACATAGAAGAAAATGAAAAGCATATCCCTAAGTGAAAATAAACCAATCAGTATGACATCCCAGAAAAGGCAAAGCTATGAAGACGTAAAAAGATCAATGGTTGCTGGGGTCAGAAGGAAGAGATGAACAGGCACAATACAGAGGACTGGGAATATCTTGACAGTTGTGCCTTTTTTTTTTTTTTTTTTTCCTGTTAACCCTGGTGTCTGGCATAACAGCTGCTCAGTAAGGGCTCAATAAGTGATTGCTAAGTTTTTAATAAAGTGGTAAGCATACACTTAATGAACATCAATAATTTTTTAATTTTATTATGTTAGTCACCATACAGTACATCATTAGTTTTTTTATTTTTTTATTATGTTAATCACCATACATTACAACACTAGTTTTTGATGTAGTGTTCCATGATTCATTGTTTGCGTATAACAACCAGTGCTCCATGCAGAATGTGCCCTCTTTAATACCCATCACCAGGCTAACCCATCCCCCTTCCTCCTCCCCTCTAGAACCCTCAGTTTCTCAGAGTCCATAGTCTCTCATGGTTCCTCTCCCCCTCTGATTTCTATTGGATATTTGTGGAATACTGCCTTAAGTTATCCATTGGTTCCATGTTGGTTTATCTCCTTCATTAAGATAAAAACATCAAGGGAGGTGATAGTAGATATTAGACCATATACATGTATATACTACCATATTTGTTATATTTCCTTAGTAAAATTATATCTGCAGATCAGAATTGATACTGGGGAAATAAAAAATTGTAAAGAAACTAAAAAAGGGCATCGATTAAAGGTGTTTAAAGATCTTAAATGCATGGAGAAGCAGTGGAGAAGCAGTATGCTGCTGAACTGGACTATAAAATAACATCAAAAATGTATATATTTTACTTTATAAAAATCTCCAGAAGTATTCATTTATCTCCCAAATAAATAATACTTATTGTCTTGATACATTCAAAATTGGTGAGGTCTTTAATTTTTCAAAAAAATATTTTAAGGTGAGGTACTTTAGAAATGAGTGGGCTATTTTCTTTGTTACCTATGGTACCATATTACATTGTTTGTACTTGCTAAGATTTTCATCCACCAAACTGAAACTGTATTTTTAAGAATAAAAATTCTCTGGGAATAGTAAATAAGAACCATCTCCAGTTTGCTAACTTTGAATTTCTCAATTTCAATTTGACTTACATTCAGCTGAGTTGCAACTTTTTTCCCCAGTGTCAATGAACTGCTATTGGATCAATCAATGGATTGATTTCTTGAACCAATTAAATAAAAAAAATGTATAGTGGGCTTAATTGTAATAAATCAATGTTTTGTACAGCATAGCAAAATACATATCCTTCTTCCATTTGTGGACACTACGGTGTCACTTTACTGAAGTATCAAGAAAATAACCAGTTCACTGAATCTTACAAATCTTTCCGTTCACCAGTGAGGCAAGAATCATTTAAGATTAGCAGAGTTGAAAAAATAGGCAAGTTAATTTTTAAGGACCTGAGATTCTAGTAATGATCCTAGTGATAATCTAATGTGATTCTTGTGGTGAAGTATGTTCAGGAGATTGGTCAAGTTTCAGTTGAAATTCCCAGCTGGTAACATAGGAGAGCCAAGTACACAGTCTTTCTTGTAATTGCATCTGTTGCTAAATCCTCTGTTTCTCTTTTATAAACACCAAAAGTCCCTTCTTCAAAATTCTTAGTTCATATTCTAATCCAGGCCATGATAATCTTATAGTTTAAAAATTTAAGTAGACTATCAACAAACTGAACCTTTGCTGTCAACCTGTCAAAGCAATTTGTAGTGTCATTGTCAAGAGCCTCAAATAATGCATGATGAGGGTATATGTCATACTAGTTACTCTGCTCTTTTTAAAGATAAACTTCAGGTTCATGGAATTTCAATGAGAGTGGTGATACCAACTGACTTCTTTTTTATCCTGATCTTTTGCTGCCCCTAATGTGATTAATGTAAAGGTGATAAAATCTAGTAACATTAGCATAGGGTAGGGGGTGAGAACCAGACGCTGCCATTAGGCCCTCTAGGTTAGAAGCATGGCTCCTTCACTTGCTAGCTGTGTAAACTTGGACACATTTCTTAGCCTCTCAGCTACTTAGTTTCTTCATAGGCAGTATATTATGCATTTTACAGAGTTTTATTGGATTCAATAAATTAATTCACATAAAGCACTTAAAACAATATTAGTAATATAGTAATGCAACATAACTAAATGGTCAACAAAATGTTATTTCTTCCCTAAATTATTACTATTTCTTCTCACTGTAATTTCTATAAAATAGTTTTAAAGCTCATTAGTCATATGATCCTAAATTAAATCAGTTTTAGTTTTATACTTTGGAGTTTACATAATCAGCATTTTATCTGTGTTTCTAGATATTTCTGTATACTGAAAAAATTTTTTTTGAAATTATAATATTGGTTCTAACCCATACAGAAGTATAATTTCTTGGCCTTCTACTGAATCCAGTCATCACCTGAATGTGAATATAGTATTCTTCACAATTTATTTGGTCATTTCTTTTTTTTATTATTTCTGTTATCTATTGCTTAGTAACCTCAAAACTTAAGGGCTGAAAACAAAAAAATTATTTCTCATGTTTGATGTGCTTACCATCTGGGCAGTTATTTCTTCTAGACTTTTCTGGAATTATCATGAAATTGTGGTCATGTGACAGCTGAACCAGGATAGGTGGATCCCAGAGGACCTCACTCACATATCTGGTGCTGTGAGGAGGAAATGGCAGGAGGTGGATAGGTTTTCTGTATCCCTGCCCATCTCTCTCTCTCTTTTCTTTACTCTCATCCTCCGGGTCTTCTTTGCTGTGTAGCATCTCATCTTCAAAGAGACTGACATCTCAAAGCAGTCTCAATCACTTCTGCAACATTCTTTTTAATGGAGTAAGTCCCAAGTCCAGCCCCGATTCAAAAGGAGGGAAAATGGTCTCTAACTCTTGCTAAAAATAGAGAATAGTAAAGTCATTTTGCAAAGCAGCATGGTAGGAATTACTACAGCCATCTCTGAAAATCTACCACAGTCTGCCTTTTGGGCACAACAGCTTGCACCCTTCCCACGTGCAAAAGAAACTCTCTCCTTCCAGTACACTGTCTCTAATCGCTTTTTGTCCAATTATGACATTAGGCTCACCATTTAGTCACATGTTTTGACCCAGGTCTGAATATGGGTTAAAGTCCTTAGGTACATTTCTTCACTGTGGTCCTCTCGATCTGGAGACAAGTTGAAAGGTGAAAGACAAGTTTTCTGTCCCTCACTCCCCCAATATGAAATGAGAGATAAAGAGAAGATAACCTCTGTAACACCCTGTTCAAAAGAGGAAAGAGTAAGGAGCACATGACGACCAAAGGTCCATAGCAATTCTGACATCTATATAACCACATGTTTTCTGTATTCTGAAGCCAAGATTTTCTTTTCCTCTGACCCAGGAAGCCTTTTCCAGCCACTAGGAACCTCCACCTCTAAGTCCCTGTGCCTGTAGAACTCGGTCCTAAGATCTTCATGTGAATGGCTCCTATCCTCCCAGTCTTGGATTAGAATTCAATTTTGCTTAGTGGTTGATGTTGAGAACACTGTCTACAGTTGGTCTTTCCTTCTCATATTTTCTTCTCGGAATTTACCACATTAATGATTATCTTCAGTGTTGATTTATTTACTTGAATAGTGTATGATTAAATACATAATAAAAGCTCATAAAAGCACAGAGCCTCTTTATTTCCTATTCACTAAATTCTCAGAATTTAACACAGAGTCTGGTACTTGAGAGATGACCAGTAAATATCTGCTAAATGAATGAGTGAATGAGACCCTACAATCACCCTATAAAAGAGAGGTGTCCCTGTTGCAGAGATGAAGAAATTGAGTGAGACTTAAACAGGTTAAATAACTTGCCAAAGGTTACACCTGTTCAAGAGCAGAACCCAGCTTAATCCGGCAACATGTTTTTTCTATAATTTCCCATTCTTTATAAATGGAAATAGACTATATGACCTTCTGACGTTGACATTGTTTTGGAATCTTCTTGCATCACTTCACCTTTTCATGTAACTTCAGGTTATATTATATCAGACAACTCCAGAAGAATGCCAGTGACTTTCACCTTGCTCTCCCTTTCTGTTTATAGCCTTTTCACAGACAGTGTATATTATTTAATAAGTGAGCAAATGGAAACTGGCAGATGAACTTACCCTACACTAAAGAAGAAGACAGTAAGCACATGTTTTCTGCCTAATTTCCAATGGATTAGCATCAGCTGGTGTCCCTCTTTTGGAAGGAGTATCTTTCCAAAAGGTATCCTTAGAGATTGTTCATTCATTTATGTAATATCTCTATTTTGATTTCCAAGCATATGCTTCCACAATGTGTAAAGAATTTCAAATGTGAAAACAAAAGTTTTATATTAGTCTTTCCTTAGAGATGCATCATCATTTAAAAAAATACTGAAATGCTATTAATACAATTGCAAAAGTACTTTAGAAACTAAAACCCCCATCTTTCAAGGGAAGTACAAATATATTCCAATTTGCTGTCGTCACTAATAAGCACATATGAGCACCTATTAAGATCCTAGCACTGTTTTTGGTAATTCTTATTGTATACTTAGCCTTGCAACAAATATGCCATGTAGTTATTTGCAGTCCTACTTTACAGGTGAGGACCATGGGTCCCAAGGGCTAATGTTAGCAATTCCAGCCCAGATGTGTAGTTTTCAAAAGTTCATCACACCAACCTTAAGAAGTTGTGATTTCATCCTATATTATGAAAACTAATGAGACAATATAATTTAAAGCAAAAAGGAAAATCAGAGTGCTGATGTAAATGAAGGGAAATTCCCTATCACATACCAGAATGGCCAGAGGTTAGTCTGGTGATAGAGCCATGGGTCTCAAATAATCAGTTACTTTAAAATGTTATTAAAAACAAGCAGCAATTTTGGGTGCCTGGGTGGCTCAGTCATTAAGCATCTGCCTTCAGCTCAGGTCATGATCCCAGGGTCCTGGGATCAAGCCCCACATCAGGCTCCCTGGTTGGCGGGGAGCCTGCTTCTCCCTCTCCAGCTCCCCCCTGCTTGTGTTCCCTCTCTCACTGTCTCTGTCAAATAAATAAAATCTTAAAGCAAAACAAAAGAAAAAAACAAAACAAGCAGCATATTATTTTGCTTGACCTGAATAGAAATGTTATAATTTACTTTGAATAATGTCTGTGCACTGTGGTTCATACATGTAGGAAGGATATACATTCTTGTCTATATGACCATTTGTGTGAATTGGGCAATTAGAATAAACTTTATGCCCATTAGTTTCTCATCTATAAATATTAATGGTACATACCTTATAGATTATTGTAATTAATAAAACAATCCATGAAGAGTGTTCACCACAGTCACTGGAAAATGGTAAACAGAATATAAATAGGAGGTGTTACAATTGCTTCCAATTTGATTTTTTTTTAAGATTTTATTTATTTATTTGACAGAGAGAGACACAGTGAGAGCAGGAACACAAGCAGGGGGAGTGGGAGAGGGAGAAGCAGGCTTCCCGCAGAGCAGGGAGCCTGATGCAGGGCTCGATCCCAGGACCCTGGGATCATGACCTGAGCCAAAGGCAGACACTTAATGACTGAGCCACCCAGGTGCCCTTCAATTTGATTTTTTTAAAGCAACTCTATCAAGGGTTATTTTATGCAGATAAAATTCACTCATTTCAAGTGTATGATTCAATGATTTTTAGTAACTATACTGAGTGGGTTCAGGCATTACCATAATCCATTCAATTTTATTCTTATTTGAAAGTTTTGATTCACATTAAACATCTGTAAAAAATATGGTTGTCAATATTAAATGAGATTTAATAAGATGTATATATGTATGTATAGATATTGTTAGCTCAATAGATAGAAAACATACATAAATACTACCTTCAACATAGGAAGACCTAGGTAAAATTTAAACTTTCTCTACCATATCTGAATTGAATTTGTGAAATAATTACAATTTCTTCAATAATTTAAGAATTATTTTTCTATTCCATGAACTTACGAACACAATTTTCACTAAGATATATTCCAAATTGGTGTGCGTGTGTGCGCGCACGCGTGTGTGTGTGAAGAACCAACATTTCTTTGCAAAGTGAATCAATATAAATTCTTACAAGAGAAGCCAGATTTTGTGTTGTTTCCATTGAGGAAGATCCTGAAAATGTTTACTTCATCCTGTTCTGCACTTAGTATTAATAGTCAAAAATATCAATAATTCTGAGAAGTGGGCATAGGAAAAAAAAGTTTACATGTTAAGTTTAACATACATACACATATATGCAGTCATTATTATGTATAAGTATTTGTATTAATATTATGTATGTCACTTTACCTATAGTCATTATTTTAAAAATTAAGCAAATGAGGCTAAAAAGTTATATATTTTGTACCCAAATGTAAAAAAAAACCTCTTGAAATTATACCTATTTACCCAGTTTTCAAAGGTTAGTAAATCTCACTACTTTGACATATGGTTGCTTTTTTATGATTTTATTACCACTTTATTGGTACAAGAACATGGAAAAAATACCATTCAGTGCTTTGTTTCCATTAAATAACAAAATAAAAGTCCTGAAAAATATGAAATATAAAACAAGTGGAGAATCAAACATACCAATCCTCTCCTCCAGTAGACCCTATTAGAGTTTGATTTTACTGCCTGTTTAAAGCATTGAGTTTTCTTTTGCTCTGTTGTAAATTTCTGCTGCTGCTGTGGTCAAAGTCACTAGTTAAACTTCAGATTCTTTCACTCTAGTAAGGACTCTAATTATAACTTTGAGTATGTTAAATAAATACCAATTACATATTAAGGGCCAAATTCTGGCCTTGAATTTAAACAAAGAATTTACACACCAATTAAACCTGAATATCTAACACATATATTACAAAAAGTCTTTGATGCTGAGGTATATACACACACATAATGATAGAGCTGTCGAGGGACTAAAAATATTTAGTTAAGTATGATTTGAACTGGGCATTAGGTGTCACCAAAATTCTTCCATGGTGATGTTTCTATTTTACATTGAACTAAAATTGAAAGACTAATGGGAGATGTACTTATAAAAACCTAAATATCGTAAATGTAAAAACTTCTATTTTGAGAATGCTTATACATTTTCTTCATGTCTTGAGATTCCTTTAAAAAGAATAAGAGCTGCTTCCCACAAACAGAAAGGATAGAGAGGGTTTAGCAAGTGAAGTTGACCGCTTTGTTGGAAATCTCAGCAAACCATTTTGGGTGACCGGGATCAATGGTAACAACAAATATCTTGAAACTCTACCAAATGAGGTTTAGAAACACTACCAAATAAGGTTTAAATATCTACGCACTGGTAATAGTCTTCTAATAGGCTATTTATGTAATAAGACGCATCCTTGATTTTCACTCAAAAAAGTTTCAGACAGAATGTGAGATTCTTTATTCTCACAAAACATAACTTTAAAAAGAGAATGAGATCTAAGAGAGGTGAAAACATACGTTCACACAAAAAGTTGTACACTAATGCTCATAGCAGTACTATTCATAATAGCCAAAAGCTAGGGGAAAAAACAAGTATCCATCAAGTAATGAATGGCTAAGCCACAGTGTGGTATATCCATAAAGTGGAATATTATTTGGCCATAAAAAGAAGTGAAGTACTGATACAGGCTACAACATAGATCTATGAGAAACATGCTATGTGAAAGAAGCCAGCCATGAAAGACCACATATTTGATTAACACGAAAGTTCAGAACAGGGAAATCTATAGAAACAAAGTAGATTAGTGGTTACTTGGTTCTGGGGAATGGTGGTAGAAGATAAGGGGTAAGAACTAAAGGAAATGAGTTTTCTTTTTAAGGTAATAAAAATATTCTATAATTGGCTATAGTACAATTAATTGTACATATTTGTGATCATGATAAAAATTAAACATTTTAAAAAGGTGAATTGCATATTGTGTGAGTTCTGCCTCACTAAAGCTGCTACAAAATAAAAAGAATTAGAAAAAGAGAAATTTACCTGGTAACAGGCTAATCCAAGTCTCACGTATAGGAATGTCCCCAGACATTAAATATAGCATTAGAGATTGTGTGTATGTGTGTGTGTTTGTGTTTACTTTAGCTGTTGTTAATGTTTTCTAGAAGGCTAATATTTTGAATTTAATATACTTTCCATTTTTAGTCCTCTATTTTTAGACAAGAATCCATTGAGAAATGATTTTACACGTTGAATTATATCAAAATGACCTAAAATGTTTTTCATACATAAATATTATTTGTCAACATGTGCTTCGTTTTATGTAATAAATTAACAGAATCTAATCCTCTGATCAGTTACACTACATCATGCTATTTAAAGCTTAAAGCCCAACAGGGACTTTTTTTAAATTTAGTATAATTTTAAACATTACAAAAATAGTTTTCGTACAGCTCCCCTGCTGTGTCTTAGATTGTTGCCAAGGCTTTTTGTAATATGTTATCACTAGAGTAACATCTTTCTATAAATATTACATCCCTGATTCTAATGTCACCCAAAATAGCAGTGTGGTATAAAGGATACTGAGAGAAGAAATGTAAAGAAAGAAACTGAATTAATTTTATTTATTTTCTAATCATTAAAACTACCATATCATCATGTCTTCCCACTTATCTACATACCTTTCAAATGTAGAAGTCTCCCTTGAGTTTGAGGATATTTGTTTTCAGGTGAAAAGATTTTTTCCTTAGAAGATTAAGCTCAGCTGGAAAGCTGATTTGTCATTTGAAAAAAAAAGTCATTGAACATTGTTGAACAATTGGTAAAACCCTACTAACGAAGTATCAATTTCTTGCAGATTTCTCATTTCAGGGACCCATTCCACAAAGCAATTTCTTCATTGTACAAATTTTAAAGACCTAAGCCTAGTATGCTTTGGATATAGTATAAATCTCAATAGGAATTCTAAAGAGAATGGAATTGACATAGTTTGCTTTTCTTTTTTTTTTTTACTTTGAAACTTTAATCCTTTATTTTGAGGAAAATTTAGTCCACATGTGACTAATTCTCGATCACACTTTATTCATCAAATTATATTTTAAAAGAGCTACTTGAGGCTCTAACTCAAAAAGCTTTTGAAATGGACTTTGGAAATTGTTTTTTAATAAGCTATTAAAATATTGTTCTTGAAAAAGAGAAAGTCATTATTCTGAGCCCAAAGTAACAAAAGATTCAAGTTCAACTTGAAATATTAAATCCAAAATACTCAATAACTCCTACATTTAATACAACTAATTTGAACTTCCATTCTAATAGTCTGTCTCTTTGGAACATCCTTAATTGCATGTGGCCATGCTAACTGCTAACTTTTGTATGACAAAAAAAAAAAAAATGTTTTCTGGGGACTACCGAATGACTTTTAATCCCTGGGTAATAATCTGATGGTGTCAGCTTGATTAGGCATCTACATAGGCCAAAAATTTTTTTGTTAGGGCGCCTGGGTGGCTCAGTTGGTTAAGCGACTGCCTTCGGCTCAGGTCATGATCCTGGAGTCCCGGGATCGAATCCCGCATCGGGCTCCCTGCTCAGCAGGGAGTCTGCTTCTCCCTCTGACCCTCTTGGATCTCGTGCTCTCTCTCTCTCTATCTCATTCTCTCTCTCAAATAAATAAATAAAAAATCTTTAAAAAAAATATTTTTCTTAAAATCCCATGGAACCCCTAACAGTTCATTTTTGTAGCCCCTAATAACAGAATGGCAAAGGTAATCCCAAAAAATGCAGCCAAAAATTATGAGATCATTCATAACATTAGACTGAATACTAGAAGCAACTCTGTTTATTTGAAACCCCATCACCACCATCTACCTGTACTTCATGAAGTAAACTATACAAGAATGGCAATTTTTAGTGAAGGCACTGTAGGCAAGAGAAAATTAGCAAAGAGAAGGGAAAGGGATAAAGTTTGAGATTAAAAAAAAAAAACCCTCAACAACAGTAGGCATAAAAATAATCCAGAACTGCAAGTTGTAGATAGATTACACATGAGAAAATAGGAGAATTGATAATAACTTATCCATAAATAGTAAGGAAGGACGTTTCTTGGTTATAGATGTAAAAGGCTCTAATCTAGCTCATAAAAGCAGCACACCCAGTTTTCTATATTTGCTCATACCATACTCCTACTTTCTTGCTCAAATGGTAATTTCACATACAAATTTAAGCATCTTAAATCCCACGACACTGAAGTATTTTTTTTTTTCTTTTCTTTCGGGCCCTTGTTTTTACAACTCCTCTTCTACAATTAAGAGTACTAACTTAAGCTAGCTGAAGCTGTCATTGAAATGGTGCTTAGTTCCTCTGCATTTCTGCACTCCATGGGACCACACTGTCAAAGCCCCTTGGCCACCCCACTCTATGTGTGAAAGGGAATACTGTTATTATCAATATCTCCAGGTTGAACTTCATTCCAGTAGCTACCTTCAACTAGTTCTGGAATTTTAAAGTGCATGTCCAAAGTATTGGGAAAAGAATAATGCTATGGAAATTATATTTAAGTTTCCTCACATCTTTGTGAAGAGTGACACATCAGAAAAATACTTTTTTTTCCAAGTTTTTGCTTAAATTCTAGTTAGTTAACATACAGTTATGGTTTCAATTGTAGAATTTGGTGATTAATTACTTCCATACAACACCCAGTGTTCATCACAAGTGCCCTCCTTAATACCTATCACCTATGTAACCCATGCCCCCATGGCCCCATGCACCTCCCTTCTGGTAGCCATCTGTTAGTTAAGAGTCTATTTCTTGGTTTGTCTCTCTTTCCCCCCGCCCACCGTATTCATTTGTTTTTTCTTTTTAAAGATTATTTAAATTTATTTGAGAGGGAGAACACAAATGGGGGGAGGGGCAGAGAGAGAAGCAGACTTCCCATTGAGCAGAGAGCCATATATACAGCTTGATCCCAGGACGCTGGGATCACGACCTGAACTGAAGCCAGAGGCTTAACAGATTGAGCAAACCAGGTGCCCCTCATTTGTTTTGCTTCTTAAATTCCACATGGGTGAAACCTTATGGTATTTGTCTTTAGATATACATATATACATATACCACTTCTTTTTTATCCATTCATCACTTGATGGGTATTTGGGCTCTTTACATAATTTTGCGATTGTTGATAATGTTCAGGATGCATGTATCCCTTTGAACCTCTATTTGTGTATCATTTGGGTAAATACCTAGTACTGCAATTGCTGGATCATAGGGTAGTTCTATTTTTAACTTTTTTTTAAAATAA
>NW_027397074.1:30728664-30760196 GCF_003265705.2 Callorhinus ursinus
CCCACCCCCCACCACTCCAGGAACACTCAGTTTGTTTCCTGAGATTAAGAATTCCTCATATCAGTGAGGTCATATGATCCATGTCTTTCTCTGATTGACTTATTTCACTCAGCATAACACCCTCCAGTTCCATCCACGTCGTTGCAAAAGGCAAGATCTCATTCCTTTTGATGGCTGCATAATATTCCATTGTGTATATATACCTCATCTTCTTTATCCATTCATCCGTTGATGGACATCTTGGCTCTTTCCACAGTTTGGCTATTGTGGACATTGCTGCTATAAACATTGGGGTGCACGTACCCCTTCGGATCCCTACATTTGTATCTTTGGGGTAAATACCCAGTAGTGCAATTGCTGGATCGTATGGTAGCTCTATTTTCAACTGTTTGAGGAACCTCCATACTGTTTTCCAGAGTAGTTGCACCAGCTTGCATTCCCACCAACAGTGTAGGAGGGTTCCCCTTTCTCCGTATCGCTGCCAACATCTGTCGTTTCCTGACTTGTTAATTTTAGCCATTCTGACTGGTGTGAGGTGGTATCTCATTGAGGTTTTGATTTGGATTTCCCTGATGCCGAGGGATGTTGAGCACTTTTTCAAGTGTCTGTCGGCCATTTGGTTGTCGTCTTTGGAAAAATGTTCATGTCTTCTGCCCATTTCTTGACTGGATTATTCTTTAGGTGTTGAGTTTGATAAGTTCTTTATAGATTTTGGGTACTAGCCCTTTATCTGATATGTCATTTACAAATATCTTCTCCCATTCTGTCGGTTGTCTCTTGGTTTTGTGGGCTGTTTCTTTTGCTGTGCAAAAGCTTTTCATCTTGATGAAATCCCAATAGTTCATTTTTGCCCTTGCTTCCCTTGCCTTTGGCGATGTTTCTAGGAAGCAGTTGCTGCGGCTGAGGTCGAAGAGGATGCTGCCTGTGTTCTCCTTTAGGATTTTGATGGACTCCTGTCTCACGTTTAGGTCTTTCAACCATTTGGAGTCTATTTTTGTGTGTGGTGTAAGGAAATGGTCCAGTTTCATTCTTCTGCATGTGACTGTCCAATTTTCCCAACACCAATTGTTGAAGAGACTGTCTTTTTGCCATTGGACATTCTTTCCTGCTTTGCCAAAGATAAGTTGACCATAGAGTTGAGGGTCCATTTCTGGGCTCTCTATCCTATTCCACTGATCTATGTGTCTGTTTTTGTGCCAGTAGCATACTGTCTTGATGATGACAGCTTTGTAATAGAGTTGGAAGTCCGGAATTGTGATGCCGCCAGCTTTGCTTTTCTTTTCAACATTCCTCTGGCTATTCGGGGTCTCTTCTGGTTCCATACAAATTTTAGGATTATTTGTTCCATTTCTTTGAAAAAGGTGGATGGTATTTTGATGGGGATTGCACTGAATGTGTAGATTGCTCTAGGTAGCATTGACATCTTCACAATGTTTGTTCTTCCAGTCCATGAGCATGGAACGTTTTTCCATTTCTTTGTGTCTTCCTCAATTTCTTTCATGAGTATTTTATAGTTTTCTGAGTACAGATCCTTTGCCTCTTTGGTTAGATTTATTCCTAGGTATCCTATGGTTTTGGGTGCAATTGGAAATGGGATCGACTCCTTAATTTCTCTTTCTTCTGTCTTGTTGTTGGTGTATAGGAATGCCACTGATTTCTGTGCATTGATTTTATATCCTGCCACTTTACTGAATTCCTGTATGAGTTCTAACAGTTTTGGGGTGGAGTCTTTTGGGTTTTCCACATACAGTATCATATCATCTGCAAAGAGTGAGAGTTTGACTTCCTCTTTGCCGATTTGGATGCCTTTGATTTCTTTTTGTTGTCTGATTGCTGTGGCTAGAACTTCTAATACTGTGTTGAATAGCAGTGGTGATAGTGGACATCCCTGCCGCGTTCCTGACCTTAGGGGGAAAGCTCTCAGTTTTTCCCCATTGAGAATGGTATTCGCTGTGGGTTTTTCATAGATGGCTTTTATGGTATTGAGGTATGTACCCTCTATCCCTATACTCTGAAGAGTTTTGATCAAGAAAGGATGCTGGACTTTGTCAAATGCTTTTCCTGCATCTAATGAGAGGATCATATGATTCTTGTTCTTTCTTTTGTTAATGTATTGTATCACGTTGATTGATTTGCAGATGTTGAACCAACCTTGCAGCCCAGGGATAAATCCCACTTGGTCATGGTGAATAATCCTTTGAATGGACTGTTGGATCCTATTGGCTAGTATTTTGGTGAGAATTTTTGCATCCATGTTCATCAAGGATATTGGTCTGTAATTCTCCTTTTTGATGGGGTCGTTGTCTGGTTTTGGGATCAAGGTAATGGTGGCCTCATAAAATGAGTTTGGAAGTTTTCCTTCCATTTCTATTTTTTGGAACATTTTCAGGAGAATAGGTATTAATTCTTCTTTAAATGTCTGATAGAATTCCCCTCGGAAGCCATCTGGCCCTGGGCTTTTGTTTGTTGGGAGATTTTTGATGACTGCTTCAATTTCCTTAGTGTTTATAGGTCTGTTCAGGTTCTGTATTTCGTCCTGGTTCACTTTTGGTAGTTGATCCATCTCTAGGAATGCACCCATTTCTTCCAGGTTATCTAATTTGCTGGCATAGAGTTGCTCATAATATGTTCTTATAATTGTTTGTATGTCTTTGGTGTTGGTTGTGATCTCTCCTCTTCATTCATGATTTTGTTGATTTGGGTCATTTCTCTTTTCTTTTTGATAAGTCTGGCCAGGGTTTATCAGTCGTGTTAATTCTTTCAAAGAACCAGCTCCTAGTTTCGTTGATCTGTTCTACTGTTCTTTTGGTTTCTATTTCATTGATTTCTGCTCTGATCTTGATTATTTCTCTTCTCCTGCTGGGTTTAGGCTCTACTTGCTGTTTTTTCTCTAGGTCCTTTAGGTATAGGCTTAGGTTGTGTATTTGAGACCTTTCTTGTTTCTTGAGAAAGGCTTGTATTGCTATATACTTTCCTCTCAGGACTGCCTTTGCTGCATCCCAAAGACTTTGAACAGTTGTGTTTTCATTTTCATTGGTTTCCATGAATTTTTTTAATTCTTCTTTAATTTCCTGGTTGACCCATTCATTCTTTAGTAGGATGCTCTTTAGCCTCCGTGTATTTGAGTTCTTTCTAATTTTCCTTTGTGATTGAGTTCCAGTTTCAAAGCATTGTGGTCTGAAAACATGCAGGGAATAATCCCCATCTTTTGGTACCGGTTGAGACCTGATTTGTGACCTAGGATGTGATCAATTCTGGAGAATGTTCCATGGGCACTAGAGAAGAATATGTATTCCGTTGCTTTGGGATGGAATTTCTGAATATGTCTGTGAAGTCCATTTGGTCCAGTGTGTCATTTAAAGTCTTATTTCCTTGTTGATCTTTTGTTAGATGATCTGTCCATTTCAGTGAGGGGGGTGTTAAAGTCCCCCACTATTATTGTATTGTTGTCAATGTGTTTCTTTGCTTTTGTTATTAATTGCCTTATATAATTGGCTGCTCCCATGTTAGGGGCATAGATATTTACAATTGTTAGATCTTCTTGTTGGCTAGACCCTTTAAGTAGGATATAGTGTCCTTCCTCATCCCTTATTACAGTCTTTGTTCAAAATCTAATTTGTCCTGTATAAGGATTTCCACCCCAGCTTTCTTTTGGTGTCCATTAGCATGGTAAACAGTTTTCCACTCCCTCACTTTCAATGTGGAGGTGTCTTTGGGTCTAAAAGGAGTCTCTTGCAGACAGCATATTGATGAGTCTTGTTTTTTAATCCATTCTGATAGCCTGTGTCTTTTGATTGGGGCATTGAGCCCATTTACGTTCAGGGTAACTATTGAAAGATGGGAACTTAGTGCCATTATATTGCCTGAAAGGTGCCTGTTACTGTCTATTGTCTGTGTTCCTTTCTGGTCTATGCTGCTTTTAGGCTCTCTCTTTGCTTAGAGGACCCCTTTCAATATTTCTTGGAGGGCTGGTTTCGTGTTTGCAAACTCCTTCAGTTTTTGTTTGATCTGGAAGCTTTTTACCTCTCCTTCTATTTTCAATGACAGCCTAGCTGGATATAGTATTGGCTGCATATTTTTCTCGTTTAGTGCTCTGAAGATATCATGCCAGTCCTTTCTGGCCTGCCAGGTCTCTGTGGATAGGTCTGTTGCCAATCTAATGTTTCTACCATTATAGATTACATATCTCTTCTCCCGAGCTGCTTTCAAGATTTTCTCTTTGTCTCTGAGATTTGTAAGTTTTACTATTAGATGTCGGGATTTTGACCTTTCTTTATTGATTTTGAGAGGGGTTCTCTGTGCCTCCTGGATTTTGATGCTTGTTTCCTTCCCCACATTAGGGAAGTTCTCTGCTATAATTTGCTCCAATATACCTTCTGCCCCTCTCTCTCTTTCTTCTTCTTCTGGGATCCCAATTATTCTAATGTTGTTTTGTCTTATCGTATCACTTATCTCTTGAATTCTGCCCTCGTGATCCAGTAGTTGTTGATCTCTCTTTTTCTCAGCTTCTTTATTTTCCATCATTTGGGCTTCTATATTGCTGATTCTCTCTTCTGCCTCATTTATCCTAGTGGTTAGTGCCCCCATTTTTTATTGCACCTCATTAATAGCCTTTTTGATTTCAACTTGGTTAGATTTTAGTTCTTTTATTTCTCCAGAAAGGGTTTCTCTAATAACTGCCACGCTTTTTTCAAGCCCAGCTAGCATCTTTAAAAAAATCATGATTCTCAACTCTATGTCCGACGTTGCACTAATGTCCGTATTGACTAGGTCCCTGGCAGACGGTACTACCTCTTGTTCTTTTTGTTGAGGTGATTTTTTTCGTCTTCTCATTTTGTCCAGAGGAGAATAGATGAATGAGAGAACCAAATGCTAACAGGTTAACAACGTCCCCAGAAAATATACTCTAAACAAATCAGAAAAGACCTGAAACCATGGGAAAAGAAAGGGAAAGAAAGAAAAACGAAAGAGGAAAAAAAAAAAAAAAAAACGAAAAAGATAAAAACAAACAAAAACAGAACAAAACAAATAAAACAGAATATGATCAAATATGATCAGACTGGTGTATAGATCAGTGCTACACACTAGATTTTGGGTGTATTTTGGTCTGTCAGACGAAAGTGCCTCTTAAATTTTAAAGAAAGACAGACATATATGTACAATATAAGGGTTGATATGATGATGGAATATGACTATCAAGATGAAAATTTTAAAAAATTTTTAAAAAGGAATTGATAAGGTGTTTGAAAAAAGAAAGAAGAGGATTAAAAAAGAAAGAAAGAAAGAGGGGAGAGAATGTGATCAGGCAGAAGATTGGAACAAAGCCATACACTAGAGATTTAGAGTGTACTTTGTTATTTTAGAAGAAACTGTATCTCAAAATTTTAAAGAGAGAACAACTTATATATATATATATGTCAAAAATAAGGGTAACTACTCTGAAGGGATAGAATATGACTCTAGAAATGAAAAATAAAAATGTTTTTTTTTTTAAAAAGGATTGATGTTGGTTGAAAAAGGGAAAAAAAAAATAAAAAAAAAACAGTTAAAAAATACCTTGGAAAGACTAATGAATCATGGTAAAAAAGTTATGAATTCTCTGTGCAGTATTCCCCTAGCGCTGGAGTTCTCCCGTACTCATTGATCGGTAAATTTGGTCTTGGCTGGCTGTTCTTGCTGATCTTCTGGGGGAGGGGCCTGTTGCCATGGTTCCCAAATGTCTTTGCCCAAGGCGGAATTACCCTGCCCTTGCCGTCCGGGCTAAGTAATCTGTTGGGGTTTGCTCTCGGAGCTTTTGTTCCCTGCAAGCTCTCGGTGCAGCTTTGGAGGACGAGAGTGAAAATGGTGGCCTCCCAGTCTCCGCCCGGTGGAGCCGAGAACTCGGGGCCCCACTCCTCAGTGCGCCCCCAGAGAAAAGCAGTCAATCACTCCCGTGTCCCCAGTGTCCGGCCGCACTCCACGCTCTCCTGGCCTGTGACGGAGCGTTTCTATCTCTGGCACCCGACTCGGTATGGAGTCTCCAAACCCAGCAGATCCCTGCGGTGCTCTCCCTTGCCCTCCTCCCAGGGGAGGAAGGGGAGTTTCCCCGGATCTTCTGCTTTTTGGGTCCCTTCCAGAAAGTGGTCGCTTTTCTGTTCAGAAAGTTGTTGTTGTTATTTTCTTCGTTCTAATGTTGAGTTCGTAGATGTCCAGAATGGTTTGATCCCTATCCAGCTGAATTCCTGAGACGAGATGAAATCCAGGTCTCCTACTCCTCTGCCATCTTGCCATACCCCTGGGGGTTTATCAGTTTTATTATTTTTTTCAAAGAACCAAATCCTGGGTTCATTGCTCTGTATCGATTGTTTTTTTGTTTTGTTTTGTTTTTTTAGTTACTACATCATTTTTAGTGCTCTAATCTTTATTTCCTATCTGACTTTTGGCTTCATTTTTTCTTCTTTTTCTAGCTCCTTTTAGTTGTAAGGTTAGGTTGTTTGAGCTTTTTCTTGCTTCTTGAGATAGGCCTATACTGGTATATATTTCCCTCTTAGCACCACTTTTGCCTCATTCCAAAGGTTTTGAACCATCATGTCTTCATTTTCATTTGTTTTCATGTATTTTTTTTAAATTTTTTGATTTCCTAGTAGACCCATTCATTCTTTAGTAGTATATTATTTAATCTGCATGTATTTGTGGTCTTTGCAAATTTGTTCTTATGGTTGACTTCAAGTTTCATAGTGTGTGATCAGAAAATATGCATGGTATGACCTCAGTCTTTTTGTACTTGTTGAGGCCTGCTTTGTGACCTAGTATGTAATGTATACTGGAGAATGTCCCTTGAATGGAGAATGTGCACTTGAAAAGAATGTGTATTCTGCTGCTTTAGGTTGAAATGTTTTGAATATATCTGATAAGTCCATCTAGTCAAGTGTGTTATTCAAAGCCATTGTTTCCTTGTTGATTTTCTGCTTAAATGATCTGTCCATTGATATAAGTGGGGTATTAAAGTACCCTATTATTATTGTATTATTATCAATGAGTTTCTTTATATTTGTTAATAATTATTTTAGGTAGCTCAGTGCTCCCATATTGGGGAATAAACATTTAGAATTGTTAGATCTTCTTGTTGGATAGACCCCTGTATTGATGTTGTGCCCTTCTTATTCTTATTACTCTCCTTGGTTTAAAATCTAGTTTGTCTGAAATAAGTACTGCTACTCTGGCTTTCTTTTGACATCCATTTGCATAATAAATATTTCTCCATCCTCTCACTTTTAATCTGCAGGTGTTTTTAGGTCTAAAATGAGTCTCTGGTAGGCAGCAGTATAGATGGGTCTTGTTTTTTAGTCCATTCTGACAACCTGTGTGTTTTGATTAGGGCATTTAGTTCATTTACATTCAAAGTAATTATTGATACATATTTAGTGTCATTTTATTGTTTTGTCATTCTAGAGATTTTCTCCCTTTCTTGTCTGTGTCATTTTTAGTCTTTGCTCTCATAGAGTCCCCTTTAATACGTCTTGCAGGGCTGGTTTAGTGGTCATGAACTCATTTAGTTTTTGTTTGGGAAATTCTTTCTCTCTCCTTTTCTGAATGATAGCCTTACTGGATAGAGTATTCTTGGCTGCAGATTTTTCCCATTCAGCATGTTAAATATATCATGCCACTCTCTTTGGCTTCCAAAGTTTCTGTTGAAAAATCTTCCACTAGCTTTATGGCTTTTCCCTTGTAAGTTACTGACTTTTGTCTTGCTGCTTATGAAATTTGTTTCATCACTATGTTTTGCCAATTTAAATACAATATGTCTTGCTGTTGGCCTGATTTTACTGATTTTCAGTGGAAGTTCTCTGTGCCTCCTGGATTTGGATGTCTGTTTCCTTCCCCAGATTAGGGAAGTTTTTCAGCTATTATTTCCTCAAATAAATCTTCTGCCCCATTTTCTCTCTCTTCTTCTTCTGGGACTCCTATGATATCTTACTATTTTTGATGGAGTCACTGAGTTCCCTAAGTCTATTCTTGTGTTCCCTTGTTCTTTTTCACTTTTGCTGAAATTCATTATTTTCTCTTCTGTATCACTTATTCATTCCTCTGTTTCTTCCATCCTTGTGTTCATTATATCTAGTCTGTTTTTAATCTCAGTTATTGTATTTTCCGTTTCTGACTGATTTATCCCTGCAGTAGGGCCTCTCTGAAGTCTTCCATTCTTTTCTCAAGCCAGTAAGTATCCTTATGATTGTTGCTTTAAATTCTCCATCAGTCATATTATTATATCTCTTTGGACTAGATCTCCATTTGTGACCTTATCTTGTTTCATTTGGGATGAATTCCTCCATCCTGGCACTTTGTCTAGGTCTCTGTCATCTTCTCTGTGTTAGAAAATCCTGTTATTTTTCCTGCTCCTGAAAGTAATGGGTATATGAAGAAGAGGTCAAATAGTGTCCAGGGGCTGGTGCTTCAGGGGAGTGTCTTTGGTGTGTGCTGCTGTGCTCTGCTGCTGTGTTTTGGCTGCTCTGTCCCTCAGATCAGTCATCTGCAGAGGCTCTCCTTCCCTGTAGTGGACACTGCTGGGAACTTGTCCAGAGTGTGGTAAGTTTAAACTAGGTGTTCTCTGGTCTGCTTGTTAAAGAGACATGATGATATTTCCACTAGAACCGAAGACTTGCAGAACTCTGGTCAATAGATGTGGTATGTACAGGGGTTTCCTGCTGGTCTTCTGGGGGAAGGGCCCACTGTGGTCATCTTTAGGCACACCTGTCCGAAAAAAAGAGTACCAACAGAAGGGGGGGGGGGGGGGGCAGGACTTGGTGTAAGCAAGTTAGGCAGCCAGTGTTGGTGCTGTGCTTGTGCTATTTACTAAATTTGGTTTATGCTGAGGGGTTGGGGAGGGAAATGGCTCCAGCCAGCTCCTTTGTCCCTGGTGAGGGGGCTCTGTGCTTGCTGCTCTCAGGGAAGCACTCCCAGAAGAGTGAATATTCTCCCCACTGTGTGTCAATTTATTTTTCAGATCACTGTTTCCATGCTGTCTGTCTCTGGGTTGCTTGCCTGTCTTTAGCAATGCACTGTACTTTGGGCTCTACCTCATCCAGGCCTCTTGACTTTTAAAACTCCAAACTTTAGGGACATGCTGTCATGGGGGGCCTGTGCTCTAGGGGAGGGTCTTACCATGTTGGGATGGTACAGGTTTGACCAAGAAGAGCAGTCATGCCAGAGTGCAAATGTGTGGGATTTGGAGCCAAGCAGGCTAGGCAGCCAGTGTCCAGGTTAGCTGCCCTTAGCAGGTGTCTCTGTGCCTATGGTGAGGGGCTGGGGAGGGAAATGGTACCCCCCAGCTCCTTTGTTCCTGGAAAGGCATCTCTGTGAATGCCACCTCTCACAGATGTGCTCCCAGAAGAGAGAACAGCCTCTCCCCCTGTGCCTTAGGCAATCCTCAGATTATGCCATCTGCCCCAGTGGTTGCTTGTGTGTCTTCTGTCCAGGAGCAGGACGGCAGCCTCAGGGCTCTATTCCAGCCAAGCCCACCAACCTCTAAAACTCCAATCTTTGAGCCCTGCTGGTTACAAAAACTCAAATATCAGCCCCTCTCATTTTTCCAGCCAATGACTTTGGGGAAGTGTTCCCAATGTGCATTCCTCTATGTGCTCATCTCTGTCACCTTTCTGTACAACTAGGGCTCCCTCCCCTCCGTGGCACCCATAGTCCATTTCTCCCCCAAACCATGTCTCCCCACCTCCTACCTTCCTTATTATGGCCTCTTCTCTCACTCTAGTTGTGGAGTTCTGTCAATCTTTAGGTTGATTTATTGGATATTCAGAATGATTTGATAGTTATCTAATTGTACTAAAGGGACAAGACAAGCCTAGGGTCCTCCTACCACTGCCATCTTCGTTCCTCTACGAGAAAATTTTGTACTTAAGGAAAGTGTAACTCCCAGAGTTATTATTTATTGATGTGAAAGAGCTTGGAACTGCAAAATGTGAGTTAAAGAAATTTAAGACACATGTTGGATGTGACCGTTCTTGTCTCCAAAATATATGTAATAGTGTCTTAGCCCTCATTCCCCCCAAAATTGAGTTTGAGGCAATAGGCACATGCTAACATTTTTTTGGTGTAATCTCAGGAAAACAAGGATAGAGAAAAAGGGCAATGAGAGCAAAAGTATGAAGCTTAGCATAGTTCCTATGGAAAGCATTGTTGGTTGCTCCATCTCACTGATGTCTGTGGTGAGGTGGTATGTAAGAGCTGTGTCTCAGAACATTCTGTTATGGAAGGAAGATGGGAGTGAGTATTTATTACAGGCATATTCCCATTACTGTTCTTTTGTTGGTCAAAGTCATAACAGGTCTATTAACACCCCCACACTTTTCCACTGTTACTTGGCCCCTTTGGCATATGCATGTTACCTCTCCTGAGAGCAGCTGTGCCATCTTCTGTGCTGGGTATCATAAAAGTGCAGGTGGCAATAAGACAGTAACACGACTAGCCTACCGAAGCCTGCAGTTTGATACAACAGGAAAGCATTAAGGCTAGAGGCAAGGCCCTGTGAGGGCATGACCTAGGGACCAGCGGCTGCTGCAGCAGGCGGAATATTGCAGTGTATGATCTCCTTCATGAAGACAGTGATGCTTCTCAATGGACTTCTCTAACAAAGATCAATACCTCCTCTCTATCGACTACAAGAAGGTAGCTTATCCCAGGTGACATTCCTACAAGGCCATATGTAGAATTACCATGAAAATATGGCAATGAAAAATTTACAGTGTATTGAGGGAAGGAATAAAATACAAGGAAAGATATGTACAGAAATTACTGGGGGAAAAAAAAAACTTTAAGAAAAAAAATTCCACTGATCATCGTACATAATTACAACTTGCTCCCTCTCTACCCTCATGTGTGAGCCAGCATTCCTAATCCTCTCCCAGCTTCTTTTTTTGCCATGGCATGACTATTTTCTATTGTGTTATAAGATTTGCTTAGTATCATGTTTATGGTTTATTGCCTGCTTACCTCACTATACTATAAAGGCTACAAGGACAAGGGATTGCATCCGTTTTAGTCATTTAATAATCCAAGAAACTACAAAGTCCCTTTAACATTGCACAATTCAATAAATATATATTAGTAAGTTAATGTGGAGAAGGAAACAAAATGTGTATTAAAATCAGACATTCTCTGATAAAAATAGAAGAAAATCCTATCTAGAATGTTTAAAGAAAGTGGGGATGCATTTGCTCATATGGCTGAAAAATCCAAAGTAGGCCTAGCTTCGTGTTTAGCTTAGGGAGGACTTGAAAATCTGTCACTGGTCTCTGATTGTGTCAGTGTCTTCAGTGTCTTGATTCTCCTTCTCTATTTTCCATTGTCAGGAACTGCAATGACCCCTCACAACTTGTCAGATATCACTCCACTGTGAAAAAGAAAATGCTTCCCTCATGATGCTCAGAAGCCCCGGGGTTAGCTATGATTTGGGATTGATCTGGATTCTTTGGGCCAGGACGGTGTAATGTTTCATCTGGCAGTGTCCTTGGCCACATATAGCCCACAAGCCAGGGAAAGAGAGGGCAGCAGCATCAGAAATGCATGGGCTGAATTTGCAACGGTGTGGATGGAACTGGAGGGTGTTATGCTGAATGAAATAAGTCAATCAGAGAAAGACATGTATCATATGACCTCACTGATATGAGGAATTCTTAATCTCAGGAAACAAACTGAGGGTTGCTGGAGTGGTGGGGGGTGGGAGGGATGGGGTGGCTGGGTGATAGACATTGGGGAGGGTATGTGCTATGGTGAGCGCTGTGAATTGTGCAAGACTGTTGAATCACAGATCTACACTTCTGAAACAAATAATGCAACATATGTTAAGAAAAAAGAAAAGAAGAAGATAGCAGGAGGGGAAGAATAAAGGGGAGTAAATCGGAGGGGGAGACGAACCATGAGAGACAATGGACTCTGAAAAACAAACTGAGGGTTCTTAGAGGGGAGGAGGGTGCGGGGATGGGTTAGCCTGGTGATGGGTATTAAAGAGGGCACGTTCTGCGTGGAGCACTGGGTGTTAGGCACAAACAATGAATCATGGAATACTACATCAAAAACTAATGATGTAATGTATGGTGATTAACATAATAAAAAAATTAAAAAAATAAAAGTAAAAAAAAAACATAACAGTATAGGAAAGACTTCCCTAGTTAAAACAAACTGCAAATTATTTAAGAGATTGAGTGGAAATACTATGGAGAAGGGAAGCCTCAATGAGCTCAACCTTCCCTAACCTGGAAATCTCACATTTGATCCATAGTGTCATTTCACATATGTTGTCTATTAAAAGCATTAGACGTGTTTTATTAGAACGCAAAAGGACTTGTAGAAGAACATAAAACTAGCAATTATGAAGAAAAAATAATACAAAAACAAAATTCTATTTAGCCCAATATTCTGCCTGAGTATGAAAATAAGAAATTTTGTAGATTTGTTTGCATTCCAAACTATAAATATATACTCCCAAATATGCTGGCTTATATTTATTGCCATCAAGCTCTAAAGCCTTCTGATAATTTGTTAATCTACAGTTTATAAAAAGAACTCTTAATTTAAAAATGGATGTTAAAGTCAATAAAAATACATATAAATGACACATGAGATAAACTTTCTGCAGGTTCACATTTAGTCCATTTTAATAATTTACCTTTTCCTAATAAAGACCTTAAACCATTTTGGAACAAAGCAAAAATAAACTATTATGGAGAGTACTTAATTTCCTGATACGATTCCCCATTCCTTTTAAGGTTTTGCCCCTTCTGAACATTTGTAAGTGTTTCTGCACATTTGGATTTCACCTTATGGTATTCTATTTTAAGGCTACATAACCCGGAACAGATTGCATCTAAATATAGAGAAGAGCTCTATTATATTATCTTTAGCTTTAAAACTATCAATCAAATTAGAATTATGAATTGATTCATTTCTTTAAAGTAACATCATATGTCAGCTAAAGAGTTATTCCTATATAATTATCATATTATAATCAGTTAAATGAATATTAATTATTTTGGTATTATCTCCCACAGTGAATACTTAAATATAAGCCTCTATTAAAACATACCACCATTGTTAAAGAGTGGTTCCCTGTATATCTCAGTCACAGCACATTAGCCATGGAATGGACCCACAGATCATCTAATTAGAAATTACTCATTCGACATGTTGATAAACTCTACTCACCTCTAAGTTTAGCTAAAGGCCAAATCTCAGAATCCAGTGCTATTTCCAATAAGCCATACTTCCTTCTCTTCTTACATTCCATCTCTTTAAGTATAAAACCTATAGAGTATTTCAAGTCTTTTTAATTTGGTTGGTAGTTTAAAAACAAAAGTATCTACTTGATTGATATGTAATCAAATATAGCTCAGAGTATTTCTAGGCCTTTCCAGATGAGGTATCTTAAAGAGATCATGCCGTCAAGTACATAACATCAGAATTTCACTTACTCTAAAATCTCACTCAGTTATTTCTAGAAGTCCCTGGGGTATCACATAAAGGTCACTGAGTGTTCACATATCCACAGGGTGTGAGTATCCCAGTGTGAAGACCACTGAGTTATATTATTACAACTCCAACACACACACACACACACTCACACACACACACACACACACACTCACTGCATTCTTCCCCACCTTGCCATACTCTCAGTAGACTTAGAAATTTTGCTTGAACAAAAAATGAAAATTCTTTTTATTGTGTCTATACCAATATTACTCACAGCTGAAGCATGCAGCATATTATGGTGAAACTTTATTTCTTGGACAAATTTACTTGAGAACTGAATTTTTTGTTCTTATTGAAAAATAACAGACATAAAGAAAGGTACATACATTAGAAGTGTTTATTTCAGCGAATTTTCAGCAAGTAACATCTGAAAACCTGAACTCTACCTTAAAAAATAGAATATTATCAGCATCTAAGAGGATTCCTCCTGCCCTATCCCAGTTGTTACCACCCCTAGAAGTTCTGTTGTTATCAATATTTTGACTTTTAACACCATTTATTAATTTGCCTTTTTTTTTTTACTTTACATAAATAGATTTATATGCTAGCGCACTCTTTTGTCTGTGGCCTTTTTCACTAAACATTATCCTTGTGAGATTTATTTGCTGTATAGTATTCCATCATATACATATAGCACAATGTATTCATTCGACTGCTGATAAGCATGTGAATTGTTCCAGCTTTTGACTATAGTAAATAATGCCGTTTTGTTGCTTATATGGCTAGGACCAGAATTACTGGGCCATAGGGCTTATGTGTGCTTGGTTTTATAAACATTATTAGTTTTCCAAGTGTATGCACCAATTTAAACTTCATTTAGCAATATATGAATGTCTTGTCTCATCAACAATTATGGGTATTTTCCTGGATTTTAAATTTTAACCATTCTGGTACATTTATAGCTATATCTAATTGTGATAGCTTTTGTTTTTATGGAGCATGATGTTCATTCATGCAAAACAACAGAATACCTCATGGCAAACGTTTGCACATCCTATGAAAACAAAGAACTTGAAATTACACGCTAATACTGAAAGCAGCATTCTCAATAGGGTGACTATATAACTTATTCAAACAGGGACAATAGGCTATAAACCAAGATTATTCCTGACATTTATCACCCATACTGCCAAATAGATTTTTTTCTTACAGTACAACATAGTGCTATAAGTTTGCATAAATATAATATGTAAATTGACCTTGAAGATTCATAAGATTTCCTTGTAAAGCATTGCAGTTAATTCTATAAGTAGCAGTTCTGCCTACTGGATCAGTAGTAGTAGAGAAGTTTAAAAACAGAACCCAAAATTTATTTTTAGTTTTCAAATAAATGTACTCCAATTGTGATTTTAATGGGCATCACCCTAATGGCAAATAAAATTGAGCGTCTTTTCATGTGTATTGGTCATTGGATATTGTTTTCTTTATGGAATTCCAGTTCAAGTCTCTTGAATTTGAACAGGGAAAATCTAATGAACTTTCCACCTTTATTGATTTATTGGAGTTGTTTGTATTTTCTTTGTATGAATTGTCAACTTTATATATTGGAAATACTTCCTCCCACCCAGTAACATGTTGTTTTACTCCCTTAGTCGTTGTTTCACTCTCTTTGTCTTGATAAACAAAAGTTGAAATTTTAATATGGTTCAATTTATCAATTTCTTTCTTTATGGTACATTCTGTTTGTTTCTGATTTCAAAAAAAATCTCTCTATTCAAAGGTCAGATATCCTATGTTTTCTTCTAAAATCTTTATTGTTTTACCTTTCAACTTGACATTCCCATCTAAAATTCATCTTAGTTTATAGTGTGAGGTAGGAATTAGGATTTCTTTTTTTTGGCATGTGCCTATTCAGTAGATCCAGCAGCATTTATTGACCAGAACAGCTTTTCTATCACTTTGTTCCCAACCAAGAGATAACTTAAGTGTGGGTCTATTTATGTTTCACCAATTTATTAGTCTAAACTTACGCCATACTTCATTTTATTTATCATTGTAGCTTCATAAGCCCTGATTGCTAACAGTACATATCCTCCACCTTTCTTTTACTTCTTTTTTTTTTCATGAAAAATATATTTTTAATTGAAGTATAGTTGCCATTTATTTGATGTTACATTAATTTCAGGTGTACGATGTAGTAATTCAACAAATCTATTTGGTCTTCTATGCTCATTACAAGGGTAGCTACTGTTTATCACCATACAATGCTATTATAATATCATTGACAGTATCTCCTGTGCTGTAATTTTCATCCCCATGACTTATTCATTCCATGACTGGAAGACTTTATCTTACACTCTCCTTTACCCTTTGGTCCACCCCTATACCACCCTCCCCTCTGACAACCATAAGCTTGCTCTCTGTATTTATGGCTCTGTTTCTACTTTTTTATTTGTTTATTCATCTGCTTTGTTTCATTAGATTCCATACATAAGTGAAAATATGTAGCATGGTCTTCCTCTGTATGACTTATTTCACTTAGCATAATACCCTCTAGGTCTATCCGTGTTGTCACAATTGGCAAGATCTCATTTTTTATGGCTGAGTAATACTCGATTGTACAGGTATACCACATCTTCATCTATTCATCCAGGATGGACACTTGAGTTGCTTCTACATCTTAGCTATTGTAAATCATGTCATAAATAAACATAAAGTTATGTATATCTTTTCAAATTAGTGTTTTCATTTTCTTGGGGAAAACACCCAGTACTGAAATTATTGGAATATATGGTATTTCTATTTTTAATTTTTTGAGGAAACTTCATACTATTTTCCACAGTGGCTGCACCAATTTCCATTCTCCCTAACTGTGCACTGACAAGAAGGACATAATATATCAGTGTGTGTGTGTGTTTCTTTTTTAATGCCAGTGTTATATTAGTTTCAGGGGTACAGTATAATGATTCAATAGTTCTGTCCATTTCTCAGGGTTCATCATGATAAATGTACTCTTAATCCTCGTCATCTAGTTCACCCATCCCCCCCTCCACCTCCCCACTGGTAAGCGTCAGTTTGTCTATAGGATTTTTGCAGAATCATTTTTTCAGGTTAAAAGTATTCCCTTTCACCCCTAGCTCACTAAGAATTCTTACCATGAATAGGAGTTGAACTTTATCAAATGATTTTCTCTTCATATTTACCATATGATTTTTCTCCTTTGTTCTTTAAATGTTTTGAATCACATTGATTTATTTTCATATGTTAAACCAACCTTATATTCCTGTAATAGACCTAATCCGTTGTGATGTATTAACCTTTTCATGTATTCCTGGATTCCAATAATTATTTCAAAAGAGGGCATCATGAGAGAAATTGTCAAGCACTGCATTTTTTTATAGCAAAGACTAAATGTATATCTTCATAACTTATCTTGATCCTGTAAGGACATTATCAGTCAATTGGTTTGCTTCTATGATAAAATGCTGTCTTAAAAAACATAAAGGACAGAACCCCAAAGTTACTGCTGCAAGCATAGTAAGGTTATAAAAAGGAAAACTCTGGGGCGCCTGGGTGGCTCAGTCAGTTAAGCATCTGCCTTCAGCTCAGGTCATGATCTCCAGGTCCTGGGATCCAACCCCGTGTCAGGCTCCCAGCTCAGCAGGGAGTTTGCTCCTCCCTCTGCCTCTCCCCCTGATGGTGCTCTCTCTGTCTCTCTCTCTCAAATGAATAAATAAAATTAAAAGAAATTAAAAAGGAAAACTATCAGCTAAATATAGAATCATATATAGATAGAGATCTATACCTAGCTCTCTTGATAGGTAGGTTGGTTAGATAGATATCTTACTATGATTATAAGTGTTATTTTAATTATTGGACACATTTAATTTCATCTATAGTTCTTGAAACTGAGTATATTAAAATACTGAAACATAATACAAGGTAAGATTTTTGTAAGATTTTTTCAAGAAGGGGCGCCTGGATGGCTTAGTCAGTTAGGCAGCTGCCTTTGGCTCAGGTCATAATACCAGGGTCCTGGGACTGAGCCCCACGTCGGGCTCCTCACCAGGGAATCTGCTTCTCCCTCTCCCTCTGCCTGCCTGCCTACTTGTGCTCTCTCTCTATCTCTCTGTCACATAAATAAATAAAACCTTTAAAAAAGTTTTTTCAAGAAATTAGGTATACAAATTTTTTAAAGCTAAATTATAATAGGAAGAGCTCTAAAAGCAAAAAACCTTATGGGAAAAGTTGGTATACAGTTTTTCACTAGCAATTATTTAAAACACTCGTGATTAAAAAAAAAAAAACAAATGTCAAAGGCAAATTACACACTGGAATATTTCCAGTATTTGTGACAGAGCAAAGGTAAATATTACTCCTAAGGGGTAACACCTTTACAAATATATTTTATAAATTAATCACATGAGTGGAAAAATGAACAGCTGAAATAAATAGCAAGACACAAAATAAGAGCTAATAAATGTATGAAATATAAGAAATGCAAGCCAAAGAAAAGAAACACCATTTTTCAGCTATCAGTTTGACAAAATTATGTATCACACTATTGACCAGTAGAAAACAGAAATGAACATGTTCAAACTCTTCAAATTCTTCTGAAAGAAATGTAAACTTAACATTTTTGGCCAGTTGTGGACATTTAAATGTAAAGCCTTAAAATGTTTATGCATTTACCTCTACCAAATAATTTCACTTAAAGTGATCAAAACAAAAAATCCTCATTGAAACTTATAAAAGGTACTATGAAACCATTACCAATAACATAGCAGGAGTATATAATTTCACCTATATGTGCAACCTTGGTAAATGACTAAGCAAAAAGAATCTGTAAATACAGAGAACAAACTGAGGGTTGCCAGAGTGGACAGGAGTGGGGGATTGAGCAAAATTGGTAAGAGGTGTGTGAGGTATAGGCTCCCAGTCACATAATAAATAAGTAATGGGAATAAAAGGTACAGCATAGGGAATATGTCAATGGTATCATAATGGCATTGTATGCTAACAGATGGTAGCTATACTTGTGGTGAGCAGAGCATAAGGAATTGAATTGTGGAATCACTATACTGTATACCTGAAACTAATGTAACATTTTGTGTCAACTATACTTAAAAAAAAAAGTCCGTGGCCATGACAAATACCAAAAAGATAATAAAGTAAAAAAATACAAAATACTGCATTAAGAAAATACTATTTTAATTTAGCCCCTTAAAAAACATCCATTTATTAGCTCACATTTCTGTATATCCTAAGTCTGACATGGCAGGACTTGATTCTCTGTTCAAGGTTATCACAAGTTGGCTATCAAAGTATCTACTGAAGGCTCTAAGGAAATATCCCCTTCCAAGCTCATTTTTTAGCAGAATTCAGTTCCCTGTGACAGTAGTACTTAGCCCTGTTTCCTACTGTCTGTCAGCTAAGGAGTGGGAAATGCTCTCAACTCTTAGAAGGCATCCCCTCCACCTTCTAGTCACCAATGGTATATCAAATCTTTCTTATGCTTTGGATTTCTGACTTCTCACTTCTGATTTCTCACTTCTAGACTTAGATTTGAAGGGCTCAAGTGCCTGCATGGCTCATTTGGTTAGGTATCTGCCTTCGGCTCAGGTCATGATCCCAGGATCCTAGAATTGAGTCGTGCATTAGGCTCCCTGCCCAGTGGGGAGTCTGCTTCTCCCTCTGCCCCTCCCCTCTGCTCATGCTCGCTCACTCTCAAATAAATAAAATCGTTTTAAAAATTAAGTAAAAAAATAAAAGGCTCAAAGATCAATTGATTTGGGATCCTAGTTACTTAAATAAGATGCCTTCACAGCAATAAATAGATTAGCATTTGATTGAATAACTGAGAGGTATGAGTATCAGTGACAGAAATCTTGAAGGCTGTCCTAGAAATCAGACTACCACAAATCCAAAATAGAATGTATTATTACCCTCATTTATATGCACATGAAGGAATACTTATAAATTTTTACATATATGCATGCTTTCTATAAAGGGAGATAGGACACTGTCAACAATTTATACATGTAAAATAATTTTAGATGTGATTCTAATGTTCCCCTTCTAGTTATAAGTTTGGGAATTTTTATATAATGGACATTATTATAACTATTAAGAAGTAAACATATTTTTGAACCCTGTCTAGAGGTTTATGTTTCCAGATATAAGAATCTCTTTTTAACAGATGTACCTATCAAATGGTGTTACTAGTGTTATACTTTCAAACCAGAGACCACATTGACAGTATCAGAGTGACCTTATATGGAGGTGCAAAAATACACTTAAATTTTTTGCAGTTTCTTTGAGCAGTTAAATCCCATTTTGATGCATGCTCAACTGAGAATTGAAAGTTCAAATATTGATTTGCATAGGAAATTAGCAATTAAGTACCCATATAATTAACTTGCACCTGCCAATTGAGGCAACAATTAAGTTTGCGGATACCTTAAAAGAAACTTCTTGAAAATAATCTGTTGTAGATATTTGAAAGTTCACAATTCTACAGAGAGATACATGTGTCCATGAAAATGTGATCAACTACAGGGAGTACAACAAAGGGCCTAGATGCCATGGTTTGAAATTCATCAACAGGTTGGCACATTTTCCATAGACTGCTCGCTGCCTTGACTGAATGCACCCGGGATACTAAGGCAGATCTGTGCTTGGGAGACCCAAGACTTCAACTGCTGGCTTTGGCTCATGGACTATACAGAAGCCCTAATACATGTATTGGTAGAATCATGTCCCCCAAAACATATGTTGAAGTCCTAATCCCTAATACTTATGAATATGATTTTCTTTAGAAACAGAGTCTTTGCAGTTGTACTCAATTTAAAATGAGGTCATACTTAGAGTGAGCCTTAATGTAATGAGTGGTATCCTTTAAGAAGAGCAGGATTTTTCAGACACAAAGGAAAGATGAACATGTGAAGACAGAGCCAGAAATTAAAGTGGTACAGCTACCAACGAAAGAATGCCAAGGATTGCCAGCAACCACCAGGAGCTAGAAAGAGGCAAGGAAGGATTCTCCCCTACAGTCTTCAAAGAAACCATGCCCTTACCAAAACCTTCATTTCAGACTTAAAGCCTCCAAAACTGTGAGAGAATAAATTTCCGTTTAAGTGTGTGTTCACACCCAATTTGTGATAATGCATTATGGTACTTCTAGGAAACTAGTTTAGTACCTAACTTTCCTTCCTCCTCTACATGATTCACTGTCAAATGTATATAATAGTTTGACAACATTCTCAGCCTTACTCAACCCTTGCTCCATTTCTCTCACACAGGTTATTTCCCCTACCATCCTTATGTGCTTAATTATGACATCTGTTTCTTGGAGATTTTAGATGAACACCGTGTCCTACACAGAAAATGAAGTAAACCATATTTAATTCTGTGCTAAATAACAATGTGTAACAACAGATGTGAAAATTTTATTTGCATTTCCCTGATTGTTACTGAGGTTGAATAGATCTACTTATGTTGGTCAGCCATGAGTTTTTGTATTAGCAGTACACAGAAACCATGCCTAAACAGCAGGAGTTTGATGCATAGTAGAGACTACCTGAAGTGAGGAGAGGAGACACACCCACTCATGGAAAACACTGCCATAAACAGGTCCATAGGAAAAATACCTTGGGTCCTTCCTTCTGCACATCTTCAGTGCCTCTGATTAGCCAACATACCCATAGGCCTGATTTGAGGGAGCATGGGAAGCATACTTTGCAGAAGAAAGGCAAAGAATGGATCTGGTACAAACAGAGAATAACCAGCAATTAGACTTTGTCCATTTTTATACAGAGTTACTGGTCTTTTCTTCTCTAATAATTTGCATGAAATTTTTACATGTTCTGGAGTTATAAAGTTGGAGATATCCTTGTCTTTGATTGTTTTTTCTCTTAGTTTTATTTAGATATAACTGACATACATCATTATATAAATTTAAGATAAACAGCATAATGACTTAAATATATTTTGAAATGAATACCACAGTAAGTTATAAAATCCATCACCTTACATACTTGAAAAAAGAAGAAACATGCTTTTTTCTTGTGACGAGAACTTTTAAGATCTCTTAGCAACTTTCAAATATTCCAGATAGCACTGTAAACTATAATAGTCACATTGTGCATTACATCTCTAATTTTTATTTATTACTGAAAGTTTATACCTTTTGAACACCACCTGCAATTCCTCTGGTAACCACAAATCTGATTTCTTTCTGTGAGTTTGGTTTACATTATTCTTAAAAATGTTTTAGAGTCTGGATGTCGGTGAGATCACACAGTTATTTGCCTTTCTCTGTTCAACTTATTTCACTTAGTATAATGCCCTCAAGGTCTAACATGTTGCAGATACCAGGTTTTCTTCTTTTTATGGCTTAGTAATACTCCATTGTATACATGTTCCACAACCTTACTTTTAATCCTTTCTCTATTGATAAACACTTAATTTTTTCACGTCTTGTCTATTGTAAATAATGCTGCAGTGAACATGGGGGTGCCGATAACTTTCTGACATAGTGTTGTTGTTGTTTTTAATATATACCCAGAAGTGAAACCATTGGATCAGATGGCAATTTTATTTTTAGTTTTCTGGGTAACCACCATACGGTTTTCTTTATAGCAGTTGTGCCAATTTACAATCCCACCAACAGTGCAAGAAGATTCCCTTTTCTCAACATCCTTGATAGCATTCATTGTCTCTTGCCTTTCTGATGATAGCCATTCTGTGAGGCAGAAGCAAAACAACTCATTGCTGTTTTGATTTGCATTTCCCTAATAGTTAGTGAGGTTGAGCACATTTTCATACACCTGTTAGCCTTTGGGATATCTTCTCTGGAAAAAAATGTCTATTAAGGTCTTTTGCCAATTTTTTAATTGGTTGGGTTTTTTTTTGTGATTTGGTGTCCTTTTTTATTTTTATTTTTGGTTTTCGTTTGTTTTTGCTATTGAGTTGCAGCAGTTGTCTAAGTATTTTGGATATTAGCCCCTTACCCAGAAACATGATTTGCCAATATTTTTCCCATTCTCTAGGTTGTCTTTTGATTTTGTTGGTTTCTCTTTGCTGTGCAGAAGCTTTTATGTTGGATACAGTCCAACTTATTTTTCATTCTGTTGCTTGTTCAGGTGTTATATCCAAAAATAAAATTGCCAAGAACTATGTCAGAGAGCTTTCTTCCAATGTTTTCTTCTAAGAGTTGTTATGGTTTCCAGTATTACATTTAAATCTTTAATCCACTTAGAGTTAGTGTGACTGATGTAAGATATGCATCTAATTTCCTTTTTTCATATGTGAATATCCAATTTTCCTAGCACAATTTATTAAAGACACTCTTTTCTCTCTTTCAAATATTAGTTGATATATATTCACGGGTTTATTTCTGGGCTCTCAGTTCTGTTCCATTGGACTATGTTTCCATTTTTATGTCAGTTCCATACTATTTGATTGTTATAGCTTTATAACATAGCTTCAAATCAGGAAGTGTGATTCCTTCTAGTTTGTTCTTTTTTCTCAGGATTGCTTTGATTATTCTGTGTCCTTTGTGGGTCCAAATAAATTATAGAATTTTTCTTTCTTACCTCTTTTTCTTTTCTTTTTTCTTTCCTTTCCTTTCCTTCCTTCCTTTCTTTCTTTTCTTTTTCTTTCTTTCTCATTCATTCATTATTTTCCAGTATAGTGGGAAATGACACATACAGTGTCATATTAGTTTCAGGTGTACAATATACTGATTGAAAATTCTATACATTACTCAGTGCTCATCATAATAAGTGTACTTTTAATCCATTTCACATATTTTAACTGCCAAACCTCCCCACCCACCGTCCCCTCTGGTAACCATCAGTTTGTTCATTTGTTTTGTTTCTTAAATTCCACATATGAGTGAGATCATATGGTATTTGCCTTTCCCTGACTTACTTCACTTAGCTCTAGGTTCAAACATGTTGTTGCAAATAGCAAGATTTTATTCCTTTTTATGGCTGAGTAATACTCCATTGTGTGTGTGTATGCATGTATATAAGATACATGCATGCACACACACACACACACACACACACACACACACACACACACACCACATCTTCTTTATCCATTCATCTATTGATGAACATGTGGGAAGATTCCATAATTTGGCAATGGTAAATAATGCTGCAGTAAACATAGGGGTGGATATATCTTTTTAAATTAGTTTTCCAATTTGGTGGGTAAATACCCAGTACTGGAATTACTGGATAATATGGTAATTTTAATTTTTTTGAGGAATCTCCATACTGTTTTCCACAGTGGTCACACCAGTTTGCATTCCCACCAACAGTGCATGAGGATTCCTTTTACTCTACTTCCTTGCCAACACTTGTTTCTTGTGTTTAGGATATTAGCCATTCTGACAAATGTGAGAGTATATCTCATTGTGGTTTTGATTTTCATTTCCCTAATGATGAGTGATGTTGATCATCTTCTCATGTGTCGGTCATCTGTGTCTTCTTTGGAGAATGTTCAAGTCTTCTGCATATTTTTTAATTGCATTATTTGTTTTTTGGGGCATTGGATTGTATACATTCTTTATAAATTTAGAACTTCCCCTTTATTGGATATGTAATTTCCAAATATCTTCTCCCATCCAGTAGGTTTTGTTTTTGTTTTGTTCATTGTTTCCTTTGTTATGCAGAAGCTGTTTATTTTGATGTAGTCCCAGTAGTTTATTTTTGCTTTTGTTTCCCTTGCCTAAGTATACATATCTAGAAAAATGCTATGTCTGGGTCAGTGAAATGATTACCTGTGCTCTCTCCTAGGATTTTTATGGTGTCAGGTTTCACAGTTATGTCTTTAATCCATTTTGAGTTTATTTTTGTGTTGGTGATAGAAAGTGGTGTGGTTTCATTCCTTTCCATTCTAGCTGTCTGGTTTTCCCAACATCATTTGGAGAAGAGATTGGCTTTTTCCCATTGCATAATCTTGCCTCTTTGTTGAAGATCAATTTGCCACATAATTATGGTTCTGTTTCTGCACACTCTATTTCATTGATCTGTGTGCCTATTTTTGTTAATCATACTGTTTTGATTACTACAGCTTGGTAGTATATCTTGTTAGCTGGGATTATGATACCTCCAGTTTTGTTCCTCTTTCTCAAGAGTGCTTTGGTTATTCAAGATCTTTTGTAGTTCCCCACAAATTTTAGGATTATTTGTTCTTCTCTGGAAAAATCTGTTGGTATTTACATTAAATCTTTAGATTACATTAAATCTGTAGATTGCTTTGGGTTGTATGGACATTTTAACAATATTTCTTCTTCTAATCCAGGAGCGTAGAATATCTTTTCACTTGTTTGTGCCATCCTTAATCTCTTTTATCAGTGTTTTATAGTTTTCAAAGTACGGTCTTTCACCTCTGTGGTAAAGTCTACTCCTAGGTATTTTATTATTTTTGGTATAATTGTAAATGTTATTGTTTTCTTAATTTGTCTTTCTCTTCATTATTAGTGTATTATATGTGTATATATATGTATGTACAGTGTATACAGTGGGTTTATGTACGTTGATTTTGTATCTTGTGATCTTACTGAATTCATTTATCAATCTAGTAGCATTTTGGTGGAGTGTTTAGGATTTTCTATGTAGTTTCATGTCATCTGAAAATAGTTTAAGGTTTACTTCTTCCTTACCAATTTGGAACCCTTTTATTTTTGTTGTCTGATTGCTGTGGCTAGGACTTCCAGTAGTTGAATAAAAGTGGTGAAAGTAGACATCTTTGTAGTGTTCCCAACCTTAGGGAAAAATCTTTCAGTTTTTCCCCATTGGATATGATGTTAGCTTTGGGTTTTTCATCTAGGCCTTTATTGTGTTAAGGTATGTTCCTTCTAAACCTACTTTGCTGAGGGTTTTTATCATCAGTGGATCTTGTATTTTGTCAAGTGCTTTTTCTGCATCTATTAAAATGATTATATAAACTTTATCTTTTCTCTTGTTAATATGTGTCATGTTGATGTATTAGAATTATTGGATCATATGGTATTTATTTTATTTTATTTTTTTATTTATTTATTTTTAAAGATTTTATTTATTTATTTGAGAGAGAGAGAATGAGAGATAGAGAGCATGAGAAGGGAAGAGGGTCAGAAGGAGAAGCAGACTCCCTGCCGAGCAGGGAGCCCGATGTGGGACTCGATCCCGGGACTCCAGGATCATGACCTGAGCCGAAGGCAGTCGCTTAACCAACTGAGCCACCCAGGCGCCCCGGTATTTCTATTTTAATTTTTCAAGGAACCTCCTTATTGTTTTCCATAGAGACTGTAACAATTTACATCTCCACCCTCAGTGCAAGAGAGGTTCTTTTTCTCCATACTCATCAATACTTGTTGTTTCTTGTCTTTTTGATGCTAGCCATTTTGACTTGTGTAAGATGATACCTCATTGTGGCTTTGTCTTTCCCTGACAACTAGTGATATTAAGCATGTTTCCCTGTGTCTATTGGCTATCTGTATGTCTACTTTGGAAACATGTCTATTCTGGTCCTCTGGCCATTTTTTAGTCAGATTATTGGGTTTTTCAGTGTTGAGTTGCAGAAATTCTTTATGTACTCTGGATATTAACCTCTTAATGGAAAAATCATTTGCAAATATCTTCTCCCATTCAGTAGGATGCCTTTTCATTTTGTTGTTGGCTTCTTTTACTCTACAAATTTAATTATATTTTTAATTAGTTTCTGCTCAGTAAAAGTAAATCTCCCACTTGTATATTGTATGTCATAAGCACTGAAGTCCATAGTTTAAATTAAGGTTCACTCTTGGTGTTATGCATTCTGTGGTTTTAGACAAATGAAAAATGACATGTTTTCACCATTATAGTATCCTACAGAGGTTTTCACTGCCTAAAACTTCCTCTGTGCTCTATTTATTCAGTCCCAGGCACCACTGATCATCATCTTCTCTCCAACGTTTAGCTTTTCCCAGAATGTCATATACTTGGAATCATACAGTATGTACCCTCTTCAGATTTAATGTTTTTATTACTTAGTAATATGCACTTAAAGTTTATCCATGTCTTTTCATGCCTTTTAGATCATCTCTGTTTAGCAATGAGTAATATTAAATTATCTGAATGTACTACAGTTTATACGTCCATTCACTTACCAAGGACATCTTGGTTGCTCCCAGATTTTGACAATTAAAAATAAAGCTGCTATAAACATCCATGTGCAGTGTTTGTGTGGACATGTTTTTAATTCTTTACTGTCTATACTGAAAAGGAAAATTGCTAGATGATAATGTAATAGTATGTTTAGTTTTGTAAGAAACTACCAAACTGTCTTCCAAAGTGGCTATATAATTTTGTATTCTCACTAGCAATGAATGAGATTTCCTCTTGCTCCACATTCTTGTCAGCACTTAGTGTTGTCAGTATTCTGGATTTTGGCCCGTTATAATAGGTGTTTGGGCATATTTCATTGTTTGAATTTGCATTTTTCTGATGACGTATGATATGGAGTATCTTTTCATATACTTGTCATCTGTATGTCATTGGTGAGCTCTTTGCTTATTTTCAAATTGGGTTACTTTCTTACTGAGTTTTAAGGGTCAATTAAGTATTTTGGATTACATTCATTTAACAGATGTGTCACTTGCAAATATTTTCTCCCAGTCTGTCACTTTTTTTTAATTTAAATTCAATTAACATATAGTGTATTATTAGTTTCAGAGGTAGAGTTCAGTGATTCATCAGTTGCACATAATACCCAGTGCTCATTATATCACATGCCCTCCTTAATATCCATCACCCAGTTACCCATCCTCCAACCCCTCTCCCCTCCAGCTACCCTCAGTTTCTTTCTTATGATTAAGAGTCTCTTATGGTTTGTCTCCTTGTCTGATTTCATCTTATTTTCCCTCCCTTCCTCAATGATCCTCTGTTTCTTAAATGCCACATACAAGTGAAATCATATAATTGTCTTTCTCTGATTGACTTATTAGCATAAAACCCTCTAGTTCTATTCACATCGTTGTAAATGGCAAGATTTCTTTTTATTTTTTTTATTGCTGAATAGTATCCCACTCATATATATATATACACACATATATATACACACCACATCTTCAATATCCATTCATCTGTCGATGGACATCTTGGCTCTTTCCAAAGTTTGGCTATTGTGGACATTGGTGCTATAAACATCAGGGTGCACATACCCCTTTGGATCCCTATATTTGTATCTTTGGGGTAAATACCCAGTAATGCAATTGCTGGGTCATAGGGTAGCTCTATTTTCAACTGTTTGAGGAACATCCATACTGTTTTCCAGAGGGGTTGCACCAGCTTGCATTCCCACCAACAGTGTAGGAGGGTTCCCCTTTCTCCGCATCCCCACCAACATCTGTCGTTTCCTGACTTGTTAATTTTAGCCATTCTAACTGGTGTGAGGTGGTATCTCACTGAGGTTTTGATTTGGATTTCCCTGATGCTGAGTGATGTTGAGCACTTTTTCATGTGTCTGTTGGGCATTTGGATGTCTTCTTTGGAAAAATGTCTATTCATGTTTTCTTGATTGGAGTATTTGTTCTTTGGATGTTGAGTTTGATAAGTTCTTTATAGATTTTGGATACTAGCCCTTTATCTGATATGTCATTTGCAAATATCTTCGCCCATTCTGTCGGTTGTCTTTTGGTTTTGTGGACTGTTTCTTTTGCTGTGCAAAAGCTTTTTATCTTGATGAAGTCCCAATAGTTCATTTTTGCCCTTGCTTCCCTTGCCTTTGGCGATGTTTCTAGGAAGCAGTTGCTGCGGCTGAGGTCGAAGAGGTTGCTGCATGTGTTCTCCTTTAGGATTTTGATGGACTCCTATCTCACATTTAGGTCTTTCAACCATTTGGAGTCTATTTTTGTGTGTGGTGTAAGGAAATGGTCCAGTTTCATTTTTCTGCATGTGGCTGTCCAATTTTCCTAACACCATTTGTTGAAGAGACTGTCTTTTTTCCATTGGACATTCTTTCCTGCTTTGTCAAAGATTAGTTGACCATAGAGTTGAGGGTCCATTTCTAGGCTCTCTATTCTATTCCATTGATCTATGTGTCTGTTTTTGTGCCAGTACCATACTGTCTTGATGACGACAGCTTTGTAATAGAGCTGGAAGTCTGGAATTGTGATGCCGCCAACTTTGCTCTTCTTTTTCAACGTTCCTCTGGCTATTCGGGGTCTCTTCTGGTTCCATACAAATTTTAGGATTATTTGTTCCACTTCTTTGTAAAAAGTGGATGGTATTTTGATGGGGATTGCATTGAATGTGTAGATTGCTCTAAGTAGCATTGACATCTTCACAATATTTGTTCTTCCAATCCATGAGCATGGAACATTTTTCCATTTCTTTGTGTCTTCTTCAATTTCTTCCATGAGTATTTTATAGTTTTCTGAGTACAGATTCTTTGCCTCTTGGTTAGATTTATTCCTAGGTATCTTATGGTTTTGGGTGCAATTGTAAATGGGATGGTCTTCTTAATTTCTCTTTCTTCTGTCATGTTATCGTTGTATAGGAATGCCATTGATTTCTGTGCATTGATTTTATATCCTGCCTTTACTGAATTCCTATATGAGTTCTAGCAGTTTTGGGGTGGAGTCTTTTGAATTTTCCACATAAAGTATCATATCATCTGCAAAGAGTGACAGTTTGACTTCTTCTTTGCCGATTCAGATCTTTGATTTCTTTTTGTTGTCTGATTGCTGTGGCTAGGACTTCTAGTACTATGTTGAATAGCAATGGTGATAGTGGACATCCCTGTCGTGTTCCTAACCTCAGGGGGAAAGCTCTCAGTTTTTCCCCATTGAGATGATATTCGCTGTGGGTTTTTCATAGATGGCTTTTATGATATTGAGGTATGTACCCTCTATCCCTGTACTCTGAAGAGTTTGAATCAAGAAAGGATGCTGTACTTTGTCAAATGCTTTTTATGCATCTATTGAGAGGATCACATGGTTGTTGTTCTTTCTTTTGTTAATGTATTGTAGCGCATTGATTGATTTGCGGAGGTTGAACCAACCTTGCCGCCCAGGGATAAATCCCACTTGGTCGTGGTGAATGATCCTTTTAATGTACTGTTGGATCCTATTGGCTAGTATTTTGGTGAGAATTTTTGCATCCCTGTTCATCAAGGGTATTAGTCTGTAATTCTCCTTTTTGATGGGGTCTTTGGTTTGGGATCAAGTTGATGGTGGCCTCATAAAACGAGTTTGGAAATTTTCCTTCCATTTCTATTTTTTGGAACAGTGTCAGAAGAATAGGTATTAATTCTTTAAATGTTTGGTAGAATTCCCTGGGAAGCTGCCTGGCCCTGGGCTTTTGTTTGTTGGGAGATTTTTGATGACTGCTTCAATATCCTCAGTGGCTATAGGTCTGTTCAGGTTTTCTATTTCTTCCTGGTTCAATTTTGTTACTTGATACATCTCTAGGAATGCAACCATTTCTCCCAGGTTATCTAATTTGCTGGCAGAGTTTTTCATAATATGTTCTTCTAATTGTATTTCTTTGGTGTTGGTTGTGATCTCTCCTCTTTCATTCATGATTTATTTATTTGCGTCATTTCTCTTTTCTTTTTGATACATCTGGCCAGGGGTTTATCAATCTTGTTAATTCTTTCAAAGAACCAGCTCCTAGTTTCATTGATCTGTTGTACTATTCTTTTGGTTTCTATTTCACTGATTTCTCTCTTTTTCTCAGCTTCTTTATTTTCCATCATTTGGTCTTCTATAACACTAACTCTCTTCTTCCTCATTAATCCTAGCAGATAGAGCCTCCATTTTTGATTACCCCTCTTTAATAGCCTTTTGATTTCAACTTGGTTAATTTTTAGTTTTTATTTCTCCAGAAGGGGTTTCTCTATAACTTCCATGCTTTTTTCAAGCCCAGCTAGTATCTTTAAAATCATGATTCTGAACTCTAGTTCCGACATCTTACTGATGTCCCAATTGATTAGGTCCCTGGCAATTGGTACTGCCTCTTGTTCTTTTTGTTGAGGTGATTTTTTCCATATTGTCATTTTGTCCAGAGGAGAATAGATGAATGAGAGAACAAAATGCTAACAGGGTAACAATGTTCTCAGAAAATACACAACAAATCAGAAAAGACCTGAAACTGGGGGAAAAGGGAAAGAAAGAAAAACGAAAAAAAAAAAAAAAGAAAAAAAACAAAAATAAAACAAAAAAAAAAACCCAGAACATGATCAAATATCATCAGGCTGGTGCAAAAATGAGTGCCACATGCTAGATTTTGGGCATATTTTGGTCTGTTAGAAGAAAGTGCCTCCCAACATTTTAAAGAAATAAAAACTTATATATGTACAAAAATAAAGGTTAATATGATGAAGGGATGGAATATGTAAAGATGAAAACTATAAAAGATTTTATAAAGGGAATTGATAAGTCGGTTGAAAAAAGGATTTAAAAAAGGGAAGAGAATGTGATCAGGCAGGAGACTAGAACAAAACCATACACTAGAGATTTAGAGTATATTTTCATCTGTGAGAAGAAAGTGTATCTCAAAATTTTAGAGAGAACAACTTATATATATACCCAAAATAAGGGTAACTATGAAGGGATAGAATATGACTCTAAAAATGAAAAATAAAAAATATTTTTAAAAAGGGTTGATAAGATGTTGGTTGAAAAAGGCAAAATGAAAAATTAAAAAAAACGACAGTTAAAAAAATTAACTTTGAAAGACTAAAGATTCACGATAAAAAGCCATGAATTCTATGCACAGTATTCCCCTACTGCTGGAGTTCTCCCATATTCATTGATCGGTGAACTTTGTCTTGGCTGGCTGTTCTTCCTGATCTTCTGGGGGAGGGGCCTGTTGCTGAGGTTCCCAAATGTCTTTGCCTGAGGTGGAATTGCCCTGCCCTTGCCAGTCTGGGCTAAGTAATCTGCTCGGGTTTGCTCTCGGGAGCTTGTGTTCCCTGCAAGCTTTAGGTACAGCTTTGGAGGACGAGAGTGAAAATGGCGGCCTCCCAATCTCCACCCTGGAGGACCTGAGACCTCGGGGCCCTGCTCCTCAGTGCGCCCCCAGAGAAAAGCA